>NC_137890.1:38156048-38756048 GCF_963455335.1 Martes martes | reverse complement strand
GATTAGGAAAAAAAGTTAAAAAGTAGTGGCTTGTAGCAATGATGAAAAACATGTTTTAGGTGGCAAAATGAAATGCATGCAAATGACAAGTAGGCTCCCTGTACCCTGAAAACATTCAATTCCGAGTGACCTGTAGCCATAAATTACCAGCACGAAGCTTCGGATCCTAGTCCTGTAATTTCATCAAGATCAACAAGATGCAATCTTGAAAACTGTTTGCATGGTGTGAGGACGAATTGATGCCCTTGTTCTTTCAGACAGCTGAGTTTGATGCACAAGAGTCTGACTACTTTTCTGTCTCTCTGTAGCCGTATATGGCCATTGTAAATAATTAAGTAGAAATTTGTTACCCTTTTGTCAAATGTATTTCTGATGTTGCTCTTCCTAGCTTCCATTAAGAAATCCCTTGATTAAATTTTAAAGTCTTAAACAATTTGAGAGTCTGAGAGCATTGGATACAAACTACAATTTGAATGTTTTGCAGGGGAAAGTCATACTCTCTTTGGGAGTAGGAAAAATCATGCCAGGTGTTTAGTATGCAGCCCCATGATTCCTTTTCAAGGCACGATATTACAGATTTGATTACCAACTCTGTAGCTGGTTCTTGTAGGTCATTTATTTTCCCAAGTCCCTTTTTGTAGATATTTAGAATATACTGTTTAAAATATTTGAAAATATTTTAATTTAAGCAAAATACCCTTGTAACTAGAAATTTTAAACTCTTAATCACTCCAACTCTTACATAATATGATAAAAAGAAAATACTGAATAAATGTTATTTACAAAAATAAACTATAAACTCAAAATTCCTCCTTATACTTTATAATACTCTCCAAATAATTTTTAGGAAAGGAAACAAAACAAGGAGTAAAGGAGCTAAATAGTGAAATACAATTTTTCTGATTTATGCTTTAGAAAATATGAATAACTTTAATTTTTAATCACATTCTTCTTAAAATGCATGAATTCCAAACAGATTGGTATGAATATGCTGCACTTGTGGGGGTATACCATAATTATTATATATAGTTTGGAAAAAATAAAACAACCTTTAAATCTAGAACACATATAATTTAAAAAACAAAATATGGCATTAATTTTCTATTATAATTAAAAGAAGCAGAACACATTACCTTTTGTGAGGTGTTATAATGAAATGTTTTCTGCAGATTTTTACTTTCTTTTATGCAGGTGAATGTTACAAGACTTTATTTCTCCTCTCTGTACATCATTTCCTCTTTTGCTTTAATAAAATGGATGAAAAGAAAAAAATGAAAAGTGTATTTATAGTATTTAGAACTATACACTCCCCAGAGACTTTATTTCTGTGGTGATGCTATTCCCTTAACAACTCATCTTTTTGACCACTGTACCCATTACATTTATATCCTGTAAGTACCTCTCTCACTTTGAGATAAGAAAATTAGAAGTCTCATGATTCTTTATTTATTTAGGAATTCTCTCCATGTTTGAGTTATGTTTTATATATTACACCCCTAATCTAAACAAAAAGTGCTGAAAATTAAAATTGTACGCTTTGATCATACTGCCTTTCTCCCTACCCATACCTACTCCCAACCTTTGCCTTTCATGAACTCTGTAGAGCTCATGTTCATGTTCCATTATTTTTATGTTTCACCTGCTGTTAGCCCTTGACTGCTGAAATTTGGCTATGCAGACCCAAGGTTAACTATAGGCGTTGTTGATCCAAAGACAGAAGCTGGCTATGCCAGCCACCTCCTTTCCTCCTCTCTCTCTTTAGGGGTCCAGCCTCCCTAGGGTTAGGGTTGTGGCTCCAGCTGGGGTCTATCCTGTGGAATCGCTCTCCCCTAGTATCACTTTATGTTCTGAAAGAGAAAGAGGTAGACAGCCTTGGGTTTGTAACTGGAATCTTTTACTCAAATGATGTTCAGTGAGTCAATCATCACAACTTGTTTCCTCATTAACAAAAACAAAACAAAACAAACAAACAAAAAAAACCCCAAAAAACCAAAACCAGAATCATAACTTGTGCTTTGCAGATTGGTTTGGGGGACTGAGATTTTTATATATATATGTAAATTTTACAGAAGTTGGCAGGATTCGGATACATAGTAGGCTATCAGTAAATGGTTCATGCCTTTTGTGACACTCATTTAACACCCTAGTCCCAGACTTAGGGGTGGGAAGGGTGCTACGGTGTTGACTTGGTTATTAAGCCAACTTATCAATTTTAAAGTTTTAGGCAGAAGGGTGGGTCACTGCAATGGTTTAAAACATTAAAACCACTAGCCTGAAGAAGGGGAAGTTTAAAAACTATTTGATGTGTAAGTCCCTCCCCCACAGACTCTGAAATAATTGAGCTGTATCGTGGCCTTGGCTTCGGGAATTTTAAAAACTCTCTGTTAGATTCTATTATGCAAAGTTGAGAACCACTGGTGTAGTGTGCCATGCGTCTCTGGTATATTTTTACCTTAACAGGAGCTTCATGAGTTTCAAAGTTTTGCAGTGGTGGAGCACCTGGGCAGCTCAGTTTGTTGAGCATCCGACTCTTGTGGTGGGCATCAGGTCATGATCTCAGGGTCATGAGATTGAGCCCTGCATAGGAATCCATGCTGAGCATGGAGCCTGCTTGAGATTCTCTCTCTGCTCCCCCACTCCCCGCCCGTGCACACACTTGTGCTCTCTCTCTAAAACAAACAAACAAACAAACACAAATTATTAAGTCCTGCAGTGGTTCCCAAGCCAGGAGGTATCATCTACCCAGGTATATTAGGAAATGTTTACGTACAGTTTTGTTTTTCATAGTAACACAGGGAACCAGGGACATAAACAATCTCTCCACAGGTGAAAGCCATTGCCCCTCATCCACAGCCAGTAGAGGACCGCTCCCCAAAAGACACTGAGGTTCCAAAGGATATTTCAACCACTTTTTTCTCCTTCTCCATTTCCTTCCTCTCTTCCTTCTTTCCTTTCATCCATTTAGCGTTTCCTTTCTCTTCAGCTAACATTCTATATTTCATTCATTGTTATTTTAATTTTAATTACCTTGCATGTTATCAGAGAAATAAAATAAGAACTTGAATTTGCCTAGGCCCCCTGCAGATTGGTCCAGAATATTTCTGACAAAGCTGGGCAGGGAAGGATTGCAATATCTAGAGCCTATAGTGGACCTATTGTCCGTGCTGTCCTGAAAGTACCCCTTAACGATGCTGGGACAGTAGATATCTGCTCTATTTACTCCTTGCCATCTTTGCCCTCAGATAATAATTTTAAAACCCACTAATGTAATTTGTACTCTTTTTCCATTGATTATACAATGTTCTGAGGCTGCCTTAGAGTACTGAAATAGCAGCAATAATTAGTATTTATTGAACACCCATTGGGTACATGCCTAGCACCACATAGTAGACCACTGTGTGAATCTTTAACAATTCTGCTACTGCAGACTTCAATGGAAAATAGACAGTCAAAGAGCACTTTTACATGAGGTGGAAATCCATCTTTTCAGGCATGTGGTCAAAATTTAATTCTAATTTATAATTTTACTGTGCTGATTGGATTTACAATGATTTATTCTTACTTTTCTCTTCATTGCTTGGTTCTAAAAAATCCTAGGTAACTGTAATTGCCAAATGAAAAACAGTTGCAATTTCTTTTGGCATAATTATTCAACTAGGATGAAATAACACCAGCATTAATGTATGACACTTGTGTTTTGACTGTGGCCTTGTTCAATGTTTCTCTGAACCTCCTTTTCGCAGGGTCTAATGGGGGAGAGTATATAGAGCTTGGACTACAGAAAACCCTTGTTTCATACACAGAGTTAGGGGAATCATGCAGACACACTGAAAGCTAAAAAAGCACAAGAATTACATTATTCAATTATTTTCTGCCATTGGCTTTTTGGCTAGCATTATTCCTTTTAACTCTAGCTATTCTAAAATCAATTATTAAAATGCAAAAGTCAGTTCAGAAGATGTGAGGAAAGGGGTAGTGAGCTGATAAGTAAGCCAGTGACATAAGTAATACACACTGTGATTTTATAATTATGGCTCCATAGCTCTAATACTTCTGGATGTGAATCATGGCAATACATATTTTCCTATCAAAGAAATTGGGATATGAATAATTAAGTTACTTTTGGCAATGATTTGTATTAATTTGAGTATTTGAGTGTTATAAATGAATAAATAAATAACATCCTGGAAATTGCAGATGAGAATTCTGTAAGAATTAAAATGATTCAATGCTTTTATTTGTTCTTTGGTTTCTTTTAAGTAGTTAACATCACAATATACTGTTGTCAGTGAAAAAAAAAAACACGCATTTCCAGAACACTGGTATTGAAGAAATCTTTGTGATCTTATTCATTCATTTTTACCGAATAGCATTGAGTTGATTTGCTGATTTTGTAGTGAAATATCCCACAATGTGTACCCTAGCACATAAAGGTGTAATGCAATAATCTTGGTGCATTCTCCTGTTGATTTTACGATTGTTTATTTAAGTGCTATGTTAGATAAAATACAAAGGTCTTCAGGCAGGGGAGTAATTTAACCAATTCTATACGAAGATATTGATTAACTTTTTATGTAAGGTAAAAGGCATTATAACATGTTTGAGTATTTCTTTTAGAGATACATAGCCAATTAAGTAGAAATTATTTTTATATCTCTATGGGCTTTCATAATGATACAAATATTTAAATATGCAAACCTATTCACCTGCCCAGCATGCATGCTACCCTTTCTGCCATAAGCATCTTCCTTTTCCAAACAGTTTACACATTTTTTTTCTGTTTAAGCAGTATCTCTTATCCATGATGCAAACAGATGAAAATCTCACTTGAGCTTCTTTGGAAGAAAATGAATAAGGGCATATCCAAATGGTGCATGTGACGATATTGTTAAATAATTACATCTTGTGCTATACAGTTTATATTTTTAGTATTTGATAAAAATATTTCTGACTATAGCTAGGATTTTTTAAAGATCTACCAACCCATTAACATTATTCAATTGAAGTAATTAAATAAACCAAATATGAAATTATATCAGAATATAATATATTATTCCACCTACCTATTATAATACTGAAAATAAGACTAATCATAATTCTACTGCATATCCATATTATAGACAGGCCTGTAGTCGTAACATAGAGGCAATTTATAATCTGGTTTTGATCTATATGGGGAGGATAGATATTTTATTAATCTAGGGAAATATGTATATTTTTTATTAACTTTAATCATCTGTTGGCTTAAATAAAAACATATTATTGTGGTTTGCTAATAACATTTTAATGTTTATGCATTTTTAGAGACACTACATCTCTGAGAGGGTGCCCAAGACATAGAGATACACTTAATAAATATGTAATATATCCTGATATAAATAACTTTTGTTATGGTACTCTTATTTAGTAAGTACTACTACTGTGCACACTGGGGATCAAAATTTTAACTCTTTTTGTACAAGTTCATCAGGAATAGAAAGTTATAAATAACAATACCCTGAGAAGTATTCTAACATTGGTATTTCTCATTTTAGAAGGGTTCTAAACTGTTATTTCTGGAAGACAACAAAAATCCTAGGTAACTAGTGAATATATAATAAACTACAGACAGAATAAGTGAACACAGAATAGGTTATATAGAAATTTCTCTATGATTGCCAGTTGGATTATGACTGAGAAGTGATATTTCGTTCATTTAATTTATATTTCATATTACTTATAATCTTTATTTTGGTTATCAAACCAGAAGTGGATGTATTTATTCCTAATTGTTTATTACCATTTGGAATTATGTGACCCTACAAGTTGATAGAAATAAGAGGATATGGATATTTTTAACGCTCTTGATAGATTTTGTCAGATGGCTTTTTAAAAAAGTTTTTGAATCAATTTGCACCATTATCGGTGTTTGAGATTTCCTATCTTACCACATTAGCCAGTAACGATGTAGTCTGATAAATTCTATAGGCAAAAATGCTACCTTATTCCTGGTTTAATTTGAATTTATTTGTTTATTGGTTATTCAGAGCATTTTAGTATACTTTTCATTTTAGTACTTCATCTTCTATAAAATTTCTCTTCATGCTTTTTGCCTATTTTTCTACTGGAATGATTCCCCCCCTCCCCCTTCATTTATATTGAGTTCTGATATAGTAATAATTTTAACCTACCATATTGGTTCCTAATTTTTTTTCCTGATTTGATGATTACTGTTAATGTATTTGTTTTTTTGAGGTACATGTTTCTTCTAACTTTTTGTAGTTACATTTATAACTTTCTTTGAAATATACATACTTTCTTTTATGTTTAGAAAACATCTTTCTAAGTAGAGATCATATGGATATTCAGTGTCATTTGTTCTCTGTTTTTTAATGAAGTCATCTACACAGCCTTCTTGAAATCTCATTCTTGCCTTCTGTGGCATAATCAGCTTTTGATTTTATTCTTATTCTCAAGCCCTTTGCTAAGATGCTTCAAGATTTCTCCTCCTCATTCTGTTCCTAAACGTTCTGCTGCTATTCCTTGGGGTTCTATCTTTGAACTATCCTTATTTCACCTCTGCCAGACGAGTGATCTCATTTACAACCATGCATGCATTTATTACTTACATAAAAGCTTTCTCAGATATGTGTTTTTCTACCCAAATATCTATCCTATGTTTTAAAACTGCATATTTTATCGCAGGCCCTGCACCTACTTTGGAAGTTTCTAATCAAACTCTCATGCCCAAGTCCCAATCCCTCCCCTTTCCTTGAGCAAGAATGTTGACACTTTACTGCTTTCCTTAAATGGATATGGACTAATCCTATAGCCAAACTTTTTTTTACCTGCACAGCCTGGACCCTTACACTAGGTTGAAGTTATTTATAATTCCTTAAATGCACTAGGTCATTTCCCCTGGTTGCAGTCGTCTTTCTACCTGGAACCCTTTTATTCCCCTGGCACTCCCCATGCCCCCTCCAAGCTGGCTCAAGTGGTCCTCATCTATACTCCTATCAGACCAGGCACAGGTTTTTTTCTTCCTTTCTTAGCATTTGTCCAATGCTATTGATATCTACTTTAGCTCATGCTCTAACACCTAGCACAAGGAATGTTTCTCAAAAAGAGGAATTATCTCATTTTGCCTTTATTTCCCAGTGCTCAACCACGTGATAGGCACTGAGCGATATAGGCAATGAATAAGTATTTGTTGAACTAAATGAAATTGAAAATGTACAGAGACCGATTAATGCAATTACCATACTTTCTCTAGCAAAGCTAGAATTAAATAAAGGAGATAATGGGTTTACTCAGGTCTAGCCATTAGTAAATGTGCATAAAAGATGCTCAGAGGGTCATATCTGTTAGTTTGAATATGTTATGGATTTGGACTGTTTAAAATAAAAAGTTACTTTAAATTTATGTTAGAAATTTGTGATAATGGCTGGGGAGAGGGAAAGAACTGCTATGAGAATAGGGACAAAGAATAAAGGACAGTAAGAGTGAGTTAACACGAAGAATTAACATGAAGAGAGGGCAAAGTCTGAATTTTATATCCAATCAGAAGTGAGATCTTGGAAAATTCAAGTGGTAATAGTGTATTTGTAATTGTTTAAAAAAAATAACATTACCAAAATTAAAAGTGCTTAATAAGTAGTCCTTAAGAACCATTTATTAAGATTCATAAGTTTAATTAGCCATTTATAGCAAATTGAACTTCAAACATTTGTCTTTGCAACAAAATTTGAATTGTAAGATGGATTTTTTTTTTCCAGTTTATATATTCTCAGTAACAGACTTTCCTAGCTAGGTATTCTTGTTTGTCAGTTCCTGGGAAATGCCAGAATGGATTTCCTGTAGTACATGTTGACCTCTAAATGATGAAAAAAATCTTAGACTAGATGTTACCAGAGCAGAAATCATGATCTTAATAAGTTCTTTGTAGCTCCCTCTTTGATATAGCATTTTAATTCCTATGCGGGATCATAGAATACGTTTACTGTTGAATGAAGAGGAATAGAGAGAGAATATTTCCTAGAACAGAAAGGAAGAGGTCTGGGGTCAAGGACTACCTCTGGACTAAGAAGAAGAATAAAATATATTAAGGTACAAATAAGTATGTGTTGATAGGTGTTGGCTTTGTCTAGAGAAAGGATGTTGTGAAAATTATGTTCAAAGATTTTAGTGTTACTAGAGAATGAATAATAAAATCATCTGCTGAGTGAGTCAAGCAGGGATAAAATTGAAAACAGGAGGAATTCTGGAAACATGAAAAAAGCCACTATAAATAAGCCTCCAAGGAACCCAAAAAGAATGAAAATGATTAATGAGGAAAAATAAAGGATCAATTATAGTTTGATAGCAAAAATTATAGGTGACCCATTCAGCAGAGTTTTATGATTTTGTCTAGCAGGAGTTTTGAACCCAGAAACAAATTAGAGGGAATGAGATTAAAAAGTTGACCAACAGTTGCAAATAGTTTGGCAAGTAGTGAAGAAAGTCAAGAGAGGGACAGTTCAGGGTAAGTTGGATAATAATGAGCAAACCTGGGAATAACTACATATGTAAGATGCAGAGTGGTATTCATGAATTACTGCAGGTCAAGAGTAATAATGGGTCACTTGTAGTTATTTTTGTTCCACTGGGATTTACTCTAGCAAAAGTCTGTGCAAACCAGGATATGTATTTTTTTCCTAGGTTCTTACCTATTCAACTATAGTTAATGCCTAGTAATTCTATTTTTTTTTAAAGATTTTATTTGTTTATTTGAGAAAGAAAGGAGTGAGGGAGAAAGTATGAGTGGGGTGGGGTGGGGGAAGGCCAAGGGAGAAGCAGACTCCTCGCTGAGCGGGGAGCCTGATGGGAAACTCAATCCCAGAAAAGCTTTTCATTCCCTTGGGATCATGATCTGAGCCAAAGGCAGACACCATCCAGGTGCCCCCAGTGCCTGTTAATCCTTAACTGTATTCCTGCCCAAACAATTTTGGCTTTGCAGGACTAGAAAAAGATAATTGTATGAGTAAATATTATGAATTGGATTCTTAGGTATGATTTGAGCAAATATAGGTAGAAATAGTAAACTCAAAGTCATGTTAGGACTGTCATGTAGGCTGATGGGTGAATGTCTAGAAGCCTTGAGTCCTACAGGACGGATTTTTGAACAGGAACCTATGGATAACAAACTTTCAAATCATTGATTTTTTTTTTTTTTAATTGTGCTTGGTGTTGAAAAAAAGAATCACCAGTACATAGGCATTACATACAATGGGACAGGTGTCAGTATAAAGAAGCTAACTCAGCATAAAATTGATGCAGTCCCACTAGAAATGTGTGGATCCCTCAGAGTTCAGTCTATCGCAGAAGTAGACTTCCTAAAGGCATGAATTAGAATACCATACGAAGTTACCCATTATTACATCAAATAATGGAATAATATGCCAAACATATTAACTGATAGCATTTGGGAATGTTTACATACTTCCTCGGTGTGGTCTTGTTTACCACAGAAAATAGACAACAAAGAGAAATTCTGTTCAGTGACCTCTTGAGTGAACTAAGCAAAGAAATAGAAATTACACTATTTAACAGCACAGTGTATGCATGTTTCCAGAGTCCCCTGTTCATAAACTCACTTACTGTATATTTGGCTACATTATAACTGTGTATCTAATTTGCAACTTTTCTGCACAATATGGACTTTAAGCCTTAGAATGAAAAGCTTTTCATTTACAGTTTTTGCAATGGGATGCAAGTCTTCAGAGTATATTTTAAGGGCTATTGTTAACTGTTTATTTTAGAGTTACTATCTTTTGAAATGCTTATGTATGTATAACCATTTTATCCTATATACTTGTCCTCAAACTGATTGTGTGAACACCATTGTACACAGCTTAATAAAATGGATACTTACTTCTTGAGAGGTAGATTCAATTATATTAAATAATGTAATTTTAAATAATTATTACAAATCCTGTAAGACATTTGTATAATAGAGCACAAAATAGAAACTCTTATGCCTGACAATCAGAAGCTCTTTTGCTTTTCCAGGATATGTCGTCTGTAGGGTAAAGCATTTAAAATAAGTGTCCCGTCCTGTTAAACCAAATCAATTTAAATTAAAAGACTAAGACATCTTTGTAAACTAATGACGCACAGCAATTCTTGCTTTGTTGTTGTTGTTGTTGTTCTTCCTTCCTCCCTTTCATTTGAATCAAGAACATTTACTTTTTTAAAAATGTGACGACACTGAGTCTGTCTCAGGGGATAATTTAAGAATTAGAAAGACTTCAATTCTTTTTGTTTCCCTGCTCCTTCCCCTTTCTTCCCTCCTGCCCATCCTTCTCCTTTTTATTTCAACAATAGTGAGCACCATGCAGACAGATAAGTGTTAATAATGGTGGTTTCATCTTTAAAGTGAACAATTCTTGCCATGTTGCTGGAGACAGTTTAAAGTTGATTGTATTGTCCTTTTTCTTCTCTCATTAAGTTTGAAGAGAAGCTCTTTGTGGGGGGAGCCCTTTATGATGCTCTGTGCATTTCTGGTCACCAGGGGTGACAGGTTATGGTCATCTCCCACTGCTATAAAAACAAGGTTGCAACAAATGTAAACTGCTTATACAGTTGACCCTTGAACAACCTGAGTTTGAACTGTGTGGGTCCACTTATAAGGGTTTTTTTTTTTTTTTTTTTGAGAAATAGAGTTCAGTACTATAAATGTATTTTCTCTTCCTTACGATTTTTCAACCATATTTTCCTTTTGCTAGCTTATTTTAAGAATACAGTATATAATACATATAACATACAAAATATGTGCTATCGACTGTGTTATGTTATGGGTAAGGCTTTTGGTCAACAGTAGTCTATTAGTAGTTGAGTTTTCTGGGAGTCTAAAGTAATCCGTAGATTTTTGACTGCACGGGAATTTTCAATTTAATACAGTACGGACTTGAAAAAGTTATTTTACCACTTTGAGTCTCAATTATACATTCCTAAAAATGGGGATAGCGATATTGATATGCAAATGAGATACTGCAAATGAAATTATTCTTGCATTTGATAAAGTTTTACAAATATTAATATTACAATATTTTTCAAGAAGTTCATAATGCATTAGGGAAGTTTAGACAAGTATATACATTATCACAATAAATGGCATTAATTTTATGACATTGTGATTTACAATAGGAAATAGGTAGTTGGCCCTCATCACCATTTGTAGCAGGAAGCATTTAAAACCCTTGGAATTTCCTAAATCATGAGAGAGATAAAGCTGTCTTTTGTTATGTTAATGATCCCACTTTTGGACCACACCTAAGATTGCAGAAGGTTGCCAGGAGAACAAATGATGTGATGACACAAGTGGACTGTTCAGTCCAAACTCCTGATCTCAGGAGATGGGAGAAGGGCTGGAGGTTGAATCAATCTCCAATGGCCAATGATCTCATCAATTATGCCTATATAATGAAGCCTCCATAAAAACCCACAAGTTTGGGGTTTGGAGAGCTTCCAGGTTGCTGAATGGGAGAGTGACACACTCAGAGAGGGTGTGGGAAACCCAACTCCTTCCCCATACCTTTCTTTATCTATCACTTCCCTCTGGCTGTTCCTTTTAAAATAAACTGGTGATCCAGTAAGGTTTTGCTGATTTCTATGAGCCATTCTAGCAAATTAATTGAGCCCAAGGAAGGGTTTGAGGGAACTTCCAATCTGTAGCCAATCATTCAAAAGCACAATCTAAACTTGCAATTGACATCTGATGCAGGGGGCAGACAGTCCTGTAGGAATGAGCCTTTAACCTGTGGAATCAAACACTATCTTAGTGTTGAAACTTAGTTAACTATAGGTCATCCAGCTGGTATCTGAAAATTGCTTTATAGTTTGGGGAAACTGCCCACCAAACAGTGGAACTGGGTGTTCAGATCCCTTAGATTTATTATCTTAAAATCTTAATTTTTAAAAATCTTATCATCTTAAAAAACTTAGATATTAGTGAATATCTAAGAAGTCTGTAATATATGCCCTGGGGAGACAAAAGTGAATAAAGTATACCCTGCCCTCTGGGAGTTTATGGCTCTGTAGGATGTAGGAAAGCTATATAAATTAATTTTTTAAAGTAGACATACATATGTATACATACACATACATGTACATACTTATATGTGTTTAAATAGATGATCGATAGATACATAGATACAAAGATACATAGAAAGATAGATGTGCTATAAAAGATCCAGTATTATAAGGAATCAGACTAAAAGCAACAAAGCTCAGCTTCTATGAGAAATCAGACTAAGAAAGGCTGCACTACTCCTATGCAATTATGGAGGACATCACCTTGGAACAGCCTAAATGATAGGCAGATAAGGGAACAGAATGAATGGAATCAGAGGCAGGGGAGCAGGGGAGCCCTTTACGCATTTGATATCAAGCGATAGGTGGGGAACAAATTAAAAGGACTTCTCCTACAATGGATTTATAAACCATATGAAACAATTTGCACCTCATTTCTGAGAACATGGGGCTCTTTGAGATGATTTAAGTAGGAGAGGAACAAGATCAGATCATGTTTTTGAAAGATTATTTTTGATTTTGGAGTAGAGATTAGACTAAATGAACTGTGACTGGAAACAGGGTAACTATTTGCTAATTTGTAGAGGTACTCTGGGTAAAATTTCATGGTAGGCATAGAAAGAATTGGCAAGATTTGAGGGAAATTAAGGGAGCAGAAGAGAAAGGAATAGCTTGTTGGATATTCAGTTTCTGGCATGAGCAAATAATGTAAATGATGCCATAAAACTACATCATGTTTACAAAGTATAATGACGCAATGAAGGAAAGGTAGATGGTGCTAAAACAATGTAAGTAAAGGAATCCAAGTTGATCAGAAGTCCGGGTAGAAGAGCTGCCTTGAAGAAGTGATGAGTCAGCCAAATTTGAATGGAAAGTAAGAATTAAGTAGGTCAAAGGGGAGGAGAACACATGGCTAGAAGTAGAACAATAATTGCCAAATCTTGCAGTGACTGGAAAAAAGTTGGGCTCATTAAAGGAGCTGAATGCGGGCTAGTAACTAGAGTCCAGAGAGCAGCCAGAGAACTCATGTGAAGTGAGGCAGTGGCAGAAATTAAAGAAAACCATATAGCACTTTGCTGCCCAGGTTTAGAATGGTGGTCTTTATCTTTAGAAAAATAAAATTTGAAGTGCTGTTTGTGTGTGTGTGTGTGTGTAAGGCATATGTAGGTTGTATTTTACCACTATCACTCTGGGTTCTGTGTATGAAACAGATTACAGGTGTCCACAGAGGATCCAGGAAAAATAGGAAGGAAGTTCTTAAGATTCCAAGTAGGATGGGAGATGGTTTGGGCTAATAATTCTGATGACGATGGTGATGAAGAACTTTGGAAGTACATATAAAATACATATAAAATAAATTATAGAGTTTCAGAATTCACCACTTGTGGGAGCTTCTCATTGGTTCTAAGCATGACTACTAATTAGAAGGAAAATATGTGGTGAATATTTTTGCAGTTCATCGCTTTTCTTTTGATTGAGGAAAACCAATGTTTATGAAATAAAAGAAATGGGTAGAAACTGAAAAGGAACACTAGACATGGGAGAAAAAAGAAACAGAAGAGATCATTGTTGGGGCACCTGGGTGGCTCAGTGGGTTAAGCCTCTGCTTTCAGCTCAGGTCATGATCTCAGGGTCCTGGGATCAAACCCCGCATCGAGCTCTCTGCTCAGTGGGAGCCTGCTTCCTCCTCCCTCTCTGCCTGCCTCTCTGCCTACTTGTGATTGCTCTCAGTCAAATAAATAAATAAAATCTCTAAAAAAAAAAAAAAAGAAGAAGAAGAAGAAGAAGAGATCATTGTCACAGGAGCAAAAGGAAGAGAGCATCAAACATGGAATCACTGTCAAAGATTCTAGGAAGGTAGGTACTAAGCCATAGTCCATGACTTAGTAACAAATAAAAGGACCTTCAATGCTCTGGGTTTTGGAGAGAAATGGAAGAGACATTGAGAAAGGTCTCCAAAAGATGTGACCTAGCAGACCCACTGGAAGACTTTTTTGAAAAAGAAAGGCTAAGAGTTGCTGAGAGTTCTCTTTGATCGCTTCACTTTATTTTGTCTATGAAATGAAAGGTCTGTGGCTGTTTTCAAGAGATTGCTTATGTTTGAAAAAGCAGCAGTAGATAATGGAATTGAAACTTGACTAGGGAACTAAAGGATTAGTTAGTTCCCAAGGCTCTCAACATCTGTTGGAAACAGCCCCACCTCTGGTGATAGGGGATTTGTAGACTCTCTAGAAACTTTCAACTTCCACTGGGCACAAAGATAGGTCCGGGTCTAAAAAAAAAAAAAAAATTGAAATAAAAGAAGAGTATTTGGATTACGGTGGGGGAAAAAAGGTATCTTTATGGTATTTTTATCCAAATGTGACACTGAAACATAAAAGAAGTGTATCCAGATGGGTTTCCAGTTGGATTAGGATTGGAGGAGACAGATATTTCAGGCAATGGCATAAAAGACTTGATATACATTTAAGTTAATAATTATTAACTAGATACCATGTATAAGAAAGATGCTGTAAGTATTTAAAATAAAATGTGAGATATATTTTCCTCTTTAGATGATATATGCTTTAGTTAGAAAAAAGGCACAAGAATATGAAAACAATACTATGTTAGTATATGAGTATAAAGAAATGACAGACAATAGCTGAAAAATGGCACTAAAGAATTTTAATGTTTTAACAGTCTCATTGAACTAAACAAATGAACTTGGATGAAAAGGCTTTCTCGGTTCTCTATTTTCTTTTTTTCCTCTTTTTTCTGTCCTTCCACAGCGAATAGTATCAATTGAATTTTCTGAGTTTCTTAATAGGCAAAAGTCTACTTATTTTGCATTAGAGCACACTTCTAAAGTAAGATTTCAGTGAATTGAACAAATGTCATTATCACAAAAACAGGCCAAGGCCAAAAGTAAGCTCCTTCTCAGAGTGAAAAATGGTACTACACTGTCCGATGAAAAATTTTGAGAGATACATTTAGAAACTGTTAGCTTATGGGACGCTTGGGTCATATAGTCGGTTAAGCGTCTGACTCTTAATTTTGGCTCAGGTCATGATCTCAGGGTTCTGGGGCTGAGCTCCATGTGCGGCTCTGTACTCAGTGGGGAGTCTGCTTGAGGATTCTCTTTCCTTCTCCCTCTGTTTCCCTGCCCCCCCCCCCCCGCTGGCTCTATCTCAAATAAATAAATAAATCTTAAAAAAAAATTGTTAGCATACATTTTAATTTATAAACACTTCATTTAGGAAACTACTGTAAGGATGTGATGTTAATTATCCTGGTTATATTTGAGTATCACAAATACGCTTATTTTAGTTTTCTTCTTGTATCTCTGATAAGGAAAATCTGTTAAGAGTTGACCTTTCCCTTTTGTTATTGTATTAGTGATGACAGATTGTGTTCCAGGCACTGTGCAAGAGGCTGATAGGTAGAAAAACACGCATCTTCTCCTGATTAGCAAATAGGGCAACATGAATAAGGAGATTTCTAACCTTGAATGGTAAATTCATTTATTTCCTTTGATGATGAATTACTACATTTTATCTCTCATATAAGAACATAGATACTTTGTTTTAATTTTCTCTCTAAGTCATTGGAATTACAATTATTATATCCAGAAGTTAAATATCTCAGAAGGAAGATACTGTTTTAATACATTTCAAAAATTCCTAGTTCTACTAGTGGATACTGCATAGACCATTAACTCAAAAATTGCTCCATCCGTGGACTGGTGAGCCACACTGATATCTTAAGCAAAAAATGAATGCTAGTTTCTGAATAAACAATTCAATGTGCAGAATATATGTTATTTAGGTCTATCTAAATTGTTGAGTCTGAACACTTAACTAGAAGTACTTAAACGCTTGTTAGTCATAGTTGTAATTGGTCTCACCTAACCCAGTGGCTTGGCCGTGATAACAGATCAAGGGACAAACAACATCAAAAAAAGAGGACTCTGTCAGCTACCATCAGCTCTTCTGCTCAAGAGCCATATTGCTGGAACTGGCACCTATTCACATGTTTTTTACTTGCTCAATTGATAAATCCTGAAAAGTCTCACAACTCCGTCTTTGTTCCTATTTTTACATGGCTTCCTGGCTTGCATATCGCCAATATATCTGCTTCTGATTGATGTCTTCAGGTGTCTTAGAAGCTGACAGCACCTGACCAATGCTGCACCCAGGTGAATGATTCCACCAAAAAAATACTGCGAAGTGCATCTGTCTTGTTGTCACTTCTCAAATATTGCCCCTTTATTAAGCTCTTATTGTTGTACTAAAGTCACAAGGTGGAACTGCCTCTTGTCTACAGAAAGTACAGTGATGTAGCTTTGATTTGCCTTTTCTTTATAATAGCTTCCCTTTCCCTCACATCCTGGCATTTGATTGAGTGGAGTTAGGTCAAGAGATAATCTGAGAGGCTATCAAATCAAAATGCACACAGTGGTCTTTTCTCTCTCCACATCAAGGACTGAGGTGTTCTATGTCAATGAGCTGGCTGCGGAACCAAAAATGCCATCTCAATTTTCCTTTCTTTCTAACTCTGGTGTGCTTTATGTAAATCAGTAAGAGCTGGCAAACCGGTAGTCTGCTGGCCAAACCCTTTTATTGTTGGCTGGTGTGATGCAGGGAAATAATCAATGGCTGAACTTGACAGTCTTTGTTTTTCGGATGACTCTATTTTCAGGAACCAATCTAAGTATTGTCTGATGGGAAAGAGTGGCGTGGGCTTACCTGATTTCTCTGATAAACACAATTGCAGATTGAATTATTTCTGTTTCTATACATCTCCTTATTAAACTTCAAAGGGAAAATTTTAAAACTTTGTCATTTTATAAAACACAAAAGAATTAGCAGGGAGACACTAAACATACTGCTGAGAAAAAATAATTCAGTCTCACAATAGTAAATTTTGGCAGAGTTTATATCACATAAGATTAAATGTATTAGGTTTAATGTTAATTAGCATTTCTCCCTTAACTTTAGTATTGATTAAGCCTCTATTCAAGAATTAGTATTTCTATCCTAAACTTGTTTGACAATTCTAGAATCTTTTTAAAAAAAAATTCCTATGGGGCACCTGGGTGGTTCAGTTGTTTAAGCATCTGACTCTTGGTTTCTGCTCAAGTCATGATCTCGGGGTCCTGAGATTGAGCCCTGCATCTGGCTCCACACTTAGCTGGAAGTCTGCTTGAGATTCCCTCTCTGCCTCTCCTTCTGCTCCTCCCTCCCTCTACCCACCCTCGCATCCCCTCTCTCCAAAATAAATAAATAAATATTTAAAAAAAATCCCTGGGCCTCTTGCTTTTACTAAGGTTCACAGTTCTTGGTATCAGAATGAAACATGAATAGGTATTAACCAGTCAGCTAGCAGTGGTTATTAAATATAGTACTTCTTTCTTACAAATTTCATTAGCTATATTTCTGTTTATTTTTTTCCGAAGTCTATTCGAAATTATAATTGCAAAATTCTACACACATGGGAGTTGCAAGGAAACCAGCATTTAAGAGAAATGCATGCCATTCTAATACATAAACAAACCCAGTTTTATACAGCTATTATGGGAGGAGTTTTTCTAAAACTCCATGTGTTTAAAAGGTTAAAGGATACTTTAAGTGAATGATCTCTGTCTCTGCCATTACTCAAAAAATCCTTCTCAGAGGGCTCTTTCCTATCTCCCACTACAAAAATATCCACTGAAAGTGAACAGCTTGTCCCGAAGGCATGGAACTTAGCATAGTCAGATGAGTGAGTACATTTTACGCTCACACAGTTAGAGGTTAATAAAAATAAGATGTGATGAAATTGTGTTGGAATTCCAACCTTTTGAATTTTCATTCTAGCACTGCTTCAGTTTTATAAGGAAGATATTTGGAAGGGATTTATAGTTTAGTTCTGTAGGGACTCAGCCACAATCTCCTACACATAGTCACTAATGGCAAAAAGCCACAATGGGCTGGTATGGCCATAAGTTTTCATTTGTAGTCCTAATTTGGAGGCAAAACATGGCCCTTACTGCAAGCCAGGCTATCCATATAGTTGAATAGGAAAAAAAAAAATCCAACTTTTTTTTCACTAACCATGAACTGAAATTTAATATGTCCTTCAGTTATGAATATACAGATGGAAAAAGACTCCACATACATAGTAGAATCAGCTAATCTGTTGATTTCTACCAATGAAATTAAATCTTTTTTTTCTTGTTACCTAGTTGTTGTGGATATCTTGAAATACCATTTGTCACCGCTCTAAGTTTATGGTTGATAATAGACCAGTTATATATTTTACTATTTAATGTGTTGAAAAGTCATATGTATTACTATATAACTATATATACTATATATATTACTATATATATACTTGATAACTGTATTTTAAACTAATTGGCTTTAATTTTAATTCTAAGTATTTTATTTTGTGGATATAAATGGAATATTCTGAGGTTCGTACGTTTCACCAGACTGTCAAAGAGGTTCATGACCTCAAGAAGTTTCAATACTCTTGTCCTGTGCCTACATCCTAATTTTGGTCCTCATGGCCTTGTTACTGCCAAGGATCAAAGACAAGGAAAGATCAATCTGAGAAAAGATTAACGTGAAAGGAAGCACGGATCTAATTACTCCTTCTTAGGTCTTTGTAACCTTTACCTAAGAATCTCTGAAAATTTGCACACCTTCAAAATAAGAGACATATCAGCTGTATGTTGGAACATGAGTCACATGAGAGAATAAATCCCAAAAGGGATAGGGATTAAGAAAAATCTCTAGATACAATTTGAAAGAGGGTTTCAGCAAGAGGTTGTCAACACAGAATTTGAACAGAAGATTGCAGTATCATCCCACATCACACAAAGAAACATTGTGTCCTAACACCATGAATTTGGCTTTGTCAAAGCAAACACTTGAACTGCCTGAAAGTTAAACAAGTATCATTCGGACTGTTTAACAGGGCAGACAGAGGACTCCATGGAAACAAAGGCTGGGGAAGTGTTTAAGAGCTGACGTGGACTCCTAGGCCACCTATATTTTTTTATTGGCCTTAACAAATGGAGAAAAGCAAACTTTCTCTTACCTTCCTGACACGAGGTAGTTTTACAACCTGGAGTAAGGCTGCCTACTGAAGTTAGGCCCTCCCTTGCTACAGAAACTGGGAGATAAGGGAGCCATCTTCTTTGATGAATATATTTCAAAGGTACGGATCCAGGTCCTGGAGAAAAACATTCCTGGGTTGTAAAATTTGCAAGAGGCTTTAAAAAAGATTTACATCTCAAAGAAGAAGATAAAGAATTGACAATTACAAGTTTTCTAATGTAAATGTTCTAAGAAAAGGGAGCTCAGGGCCTAGAGTCAGGAATAAGCCTGTCTAAAGACTAGTCAAGCTGAGAGAAACCTGAAGGCCATCTTTCTGTCTTGAGTAGCTCATAACAGTATCACTCCTTCAAGGTAGAATAAGGGAGAGAGAATCAAGTTTATGTTCCTACGAAATAGACTATTTCTGAGTATAAGGATATATATGTGGGGAGGAGAGAGTGAGAGAGAGTTATTTTGGTCTAATGGACACTACTTCCAAATAAACACAAACCAGAATGTTAATAACAGCAAATTAAAACAAGGAGCCATAGAAATGATGAGTTCTTCAGAGGCTGAGAGATTCCAGGAAGTGTTGCTTTACATTTACTACATCTGATTAAACAAAAAAATAAAATATTATGGTTTTGTCAGTAGGTATGGGTTTTTCCAACAATCTTTTTGAAAAACCTACCATTTCTTTTTTCAGTTTGTCTCTGTTGGGTCCCCCCCCCCCAATGGGTACCCCAATAATGGGTCTGTGATTAAAGGAGTGAGACTGATACTAAGTGAAAGTCTACAAAGCCAAGCATCAGGAATCAAACTGACTGTCAAACAGACCGGTCGGGGCCGCCCCTTACAGAGAGGACGACCCCTCCCTGCTTTCCAGACTAACTTTTATAGAGCAAAGGCCATGTGGTTGGGCCTGGCCACACACAGGTGGCCAATGAAATTGTAACACACAGAGAAAGCTGCACAGTCATGCTAGGTGACCAACTGAATTACAATTTACCCTAGTAGATATTTGAACCAGCCTATCACCTAGTTCAGAATGGGCGCCCAAAAGGTGCCCAAAGGGCGGGACCCATCCTCCTTGGTAGCTAGAAGACAGTATGCACCCCCACTAATTGAATACCTCCACCTGGCCTGACCCACCCTTGTATTTGGACTTTGTTACCTGGGACTGGTTTCCGGGACTTGTTTTTAAGTAAGTTCCTCTGGGGCGGGGGCGGGGGTGGGGGGGGGAGAGTCAATTTAAGTTTTACAACAAAATGGCAGTTCAACTGGGGTGGGGCTGCTCTGGCTGAATAGGCCCTTACAGTCTCCAAAAGAAATGGTATGCCATCCAATCTCAATGTAGGTACTGAGTATACCACAAAGAAGCAAGTAAATCCAACGTCATTCTTGATTAAATAATCATCTTTCAGAGCACCTGGGTGGTTTAGTCGGTTAAGCATCTAACTTCAGCTTAGGTCATGATCTCAGGGTCCATTACTCCCTGCTCAGCGGCAAGCCTGTTTCTCCCGCTCCCTCTGCACTTCCCGCCTCCATGCTTGCTCGCTCTCTCAAATAAAATAAATAAAATCTTAAAAAAAAAAAAATCAACAACACAACTAATCACCTTTCCAGTACAAAAACAAGACCTGCTAGTTGTTTTTTTCTTCTTTCTACAACAGGAACTGCAACCTAGTTCTCATTCTTAATCACAGAATCAAAGGTTAACTTTTGACCAACCTGACACTTTAAATCATTCTCTTTTTCTTCCAAAACTTAAGCTCTTTTTACTTCCTTGATTATTCACATTCATGATTGAATCAGCTATTTTTGTGTTTGGGTATTTCTTTCTCTTCACATTCTATACTCTATTTTTCATGAAACAGTATTCCCCGATCACAGTTTCAGAATCAAGCATTAAATTAACAACTGACACAAACTTAGTATTTTTCTTTGCCTTTTAGGCAGCTGTAGTTTGTGACGCCTTTACATAAAATTAGTTTTAAAATGAAAAAACATTTTAGGTTTGACATTCAACTTGCCAACTTATGAAACCTATGTTTCCAGCTATTAGTTATTATTATAATTATATGAATCCAAGGAAAAGTATTAAATATATGATGACTATAGACATGTAGATTTAAACTTGAACTTCTATACACACAAGGCTTTTCTCTTCTTTTACCCAGAAACTAAAACAAAATCATGTGCTCCTTCCAAACTCCTACTTCTGGAAAACAACAAAAGATAGGAGTCTGCTCTGAACTTAAATTCTGCATCGTGATAATTAGTTTCTTCTTTAATCTGAGAACTGCTCACTCTGTTATTCAAGACAGAAGCAGATAGGGGGAAGAGAGGATGTTCTGGTTTGTGTTTTCTCAATGTAAATTAAATTGCTGGTTTTTGGCCAAAAGGGGGCAGGCATTTCCATGATAAAGGCAGAAATGTGCTTCTATCCGGGAATATTAATGGTTAAAAACAAGAGACAGCTATTACCTACTGGAGGACTCTACTTGTGCAAAGAAAGCTCCTGGGTACTTCCAATAAGAAAGATGTACCAGAGCTTGCTGACAGGAACAGAGTGAGCCTTTGTTAGTCCTGGACTTTTCTGTCACTCACCTCTAGATAATATCAAGCACTATGACAGGGACAAGGTGTATGAAACTGCTCTTCAGGCAATGGGGACTTGCAAACACCTAACTGAATTTCTCCCAGAGATAAAAAGATTTTTAAAAAGTCACAGTTTGTCAGTAAAAATGATCTGCTAATTGTAGGAAATTGCTGGGTTTTTTTTAGTAATAGATCTTAGTTTTATATAGAAGGCTCTGGTCTTTTTTCTGATGTTTCACCTTCTCAACAATATTTATTATACCTATTGCTTTTTTATGATATGCTTACATGTGCTAGAATAAAAACACATTCTTTTTAGTTTCTAGAACTTTATTTATGGGAAATCTTCATCTGTGTGTTGCAGTTAACAGCAACATTTAAAAAGCCACCTAATGAAATACTGAAGTATTGTGTTATTGCTGTCTGCTTAATTATGATGGACGTATATGTATCTGTAAACACAATTGATCACTTATACTTGCTAATGTAATTTATAACAATGTTACAGTTCTATGCTGTCTGTCAAGATACACAGTCAACACTTAGTATTTTCAAGGCACCATGAGTACACATAGCTTTTCTTTTGTCTGGAGGCACAGAAGGCATGTAGCTGCTTCTTCATTTCCAGTCTCTTTCCAAATCTTTTCTGAAAATTGAAGCTTTCCTACTTTGCATATATGCCTTTATTTCCTCACCTCTGACTCTTGATACAATTAATTTTATATTTGTGTTACCAAATATAAAAACATAGGCGATAAAAATAATAATTTCTTTGTTATTTAGTAAGGGCAGGTAGAGTTAGGAGTTTTCTTGTGTTTGAAGATGCCATAATCATAGGAAGAATAATGACTATGGCTTTGTGTGAAAACTTATGTCAAGTCATCTCGTGAGAATTTAATGTCTGTGATGGTAGATAACTCATTTTGTTACATTCCTATATAAGATAAATACTGCTAGAATTTAGATAGCATAAATCATAAAACTATAGTAGAAGAACATGAATTTGATTTTTTAATTCTCTTCAAATATTTTATATTTTGAACATTGTTATTGAAAAGGGACACACCCAAATGCGTTAAAAAGTGAAAAATTTTCATAAATACTCCCAGTTCATGGAACAAAAACATAAGCATACGTCAGTAAAGTTTACCTTTATTTTTCCCCTCTAAATAGAATGCAATATTAATAGTCATCTATGAATCAAAATATCAGTTTATTAGTTTTATGGGACTATAAAGAAAATAGGTGGTTAAATTTAATAATAGATATTTTAAACTCAATTTGTTGCAGCTTCAGAAAATGATATCTACTAATTGTAGCTCTAGTGTATATATAAGAATCTGTCAGTCATGTTGCAAGGTGTTTCATATCTAAGCATATCCGTCAGGAAATTCTGTTCAAGATCCAGTGGAATTATTCTGGGCAAACAACTGAAATAAATTCTTTTGGAATTATCAAAAGAAATTACTAGCTTTTAAAAATGTATGTGCAGTTTGGAAAACACAAGTAAATTTTCAAACTATATTGTCAATTATCAAATTATTTAAAGGTAGAAAAATTCTGTGAAGGTATTTTAATATTTTTCTTGAAGTGGTACAAATATGATGATGTTCTTTCTATTATTCTTAAGGAAAAGCTTATTTCAATGAAAGTGTCTGAAAAAGCCCTTTGTTAAATGGCTTTCTTTCCAATATTTAATGAAAAGATACATCCGACCTCCTTTCAGAAAATTAAAGATCTTTTGAGAAATCACCCAGTCCTTTGCTTAATATTTTAGAGTGATTTTGATTGCTTTTGGAATTCTAAAGATGATAGTTAAATTAAAACTCTGCTAGGCTTTTACTGGAATTCTAAATGAACCCCACTTTTTAATGTTCTTTTTGGGGGTGGATAGAAAAATTTGGAGCTAATAAACACTTTTGTAAGTAACATAACCCCCCTACTAAACATTTGAGTAAAATATTTAAAAACAAAAGAAAACATCTAACCCATGGCCTCTAAAATTGTTTTCTTCTAAGTGTGTAAATTTATTTCAAAAATTACATTCACAAGAGATTTAATTTTCTTTATTATTTATATATATATGAAGATATCTATAAAGATGACATGTTTCAAGGTTATAAAAGCTGTTATATGTCAAAACTCCACATTTTTCATTTTCTTTTTATCAGTCTGCAAGAGACATGCTTATGTGAATGCTCTGCCCTCTATGAATCTGGTACTATTTTAATTCCATTTTATAGATGAAGGAATTGAAACTCAAAGATTTTAGATAACATGCCCCAATAATGATTTTCTTGATGCTATTTCTACTTGCTTTCATGAATTAATCAGAATTCTATTTATTTTTCAAACGTGTTTCCATCTGCTTATTTTCTGAATACTTCTGTTCAATAGAGGTAGAGAGATTATAGTAGAAAATTTTGTCACTTACCAATGCTGTGATTTCAGTCAAGTCCCTCACCTTTTGGTAAACTACTTTTCTCACTTCTAAAATGTGTATTAATATTAACATTCCTATCAATTGAAAAATCAATATATTTCAAAGTGTTTTTTAATCTGCAGTGTAAAGCATTTATTATAAGTCAACCATTTGTTTAGTAAACATACACAACTTTTATTCAGTGTGTATTGTGTGTTCAACACTGGGTTAGGACATTATATAAACCCCATCATGCATTCAAAGTCTTTTAGAACCCTTAAAACAGTATCAGCCAACCTCAGTTTATATTATGATGCCCCTAGCCTAGAAGCCATGTGTATTAGTTTGCTATTGCTATATCAAAAATGCAGACTTAGCAGTTAAAAACAACACCCATTTATTAATTTGTAGCTTCTGTAGGTGAGAAATCTGGGCATGGCTCCACTGGGTCCTCTGCTCAGAGTCTAACAAGGCAGAAATGAAGATGTCAGTAGGCTATGTTCTCATCTGAAAGCTTGACTAGGGCAGAATCCATTTTCTAGTTCATTCAGGTTGTTGGCAGAATTCAATTTTTTGTGACTGTCTTTCTGAGTTCCCTGCTTACTTGCTGGTTGTCAACTGAGGATTCCTCTCTGCCACTACAGGCCACGTCAATACTTAACCATGTTGCCCACTCACAACATGGCAGCTTACTTCAAAGCCATGAAAAGAATCCTTGAGATCAGGAGAAATCTAGACTACATTTAAAGAGTTCTTTCATTAGGACAGGACTACCTAGATCAAGTCACTTTATCTCTGTCATGAAATATCACGTAATTATGGCAGTGATAGTTCATCATAGTCATAGGTCCCAGCTACACTCAAAGAGAAGAAATTATACAGAGCATGACAGCTGAGGGCAGGAATCTTGGGGCCATCTTAGAATCCTGCCTACCCATCACAACTTGTGAGGATAATTTGATCTGAACAGTAGAGGATGTTGACAAAAGTGCCTTACTCTCAGAAGGTCATAAAGGTAGTCTGGACTTGGAATGTGGAATGAAGAAGCAAGTGATAGGCTTCCAGTAGAAGTGGACTCTAAGCCTGCTATCACTGAAATATTCTACTTTGGTTCAGTGAAATTAGTCAGTCTTGACAAGCAGAATATGAAAAGCATTCCGAATTATCAAATTATGTTTAATGTCTCCTCTATTGGTCTTAGTCTCTGATATCACAAGACAAGACAAATTGCAATCCAGAGATCTGATTAATGAATGTATTAAAGTGGTTATTAAGACATTGGAAATGAAATAGGATCTCAATATTTTGAGATATTGAGCTAGAGACACATACATAGACAATGGTACAAAACTGTCTGCATTCATGACCCAGTCCTTGAAAGTTCATATTAACAAATGTCAAATACAATAAATCAGCTATTCTTGGTCACTTTATATTTGATTCTTCCATCACAATAGCTTTCCTCCTTGCTTCTGCAGATCAAATTGGGAAGTGATTGTCTGCAGTCATAATGTAAAAAAATAGTCCATACTTTGATGGGTTCTTATTACTTATTAAATGTTTAATAGGCTGCAAGATTCACTCTAAGCTTTGTTTCATTTCCCTTGGTGAATATAGTATTACTTGTTAGGGGAAGAATACTTTCAGTTCTTGGAGAGTTTTATAAATAGTTGTGGGAAAAACTTCAAGATACTTATTATTTCCTCCTATTTAGCTTACACTGAATTGAATTCACAAGCATAATAACCTCAATGGGGAAAAGCTAAATAGAAAATAGAAGAGAAAAATCCTTATCTGCATACTGAAAACTAAAGAAATTAAAGAAATCTTTGTGTTCGTGCGTGTGTGTGTGTGTGTGTGTGTGTGTGTGATCTACACAATCTTCAGTGTATTAAGAATAGAAAAAGGTCACTGGGCTCAACAAGCAGCCCCCTGCTGTTTTCCTCATCACTGGTTTCCTGTTCACTCTCTATACACTCGTTTCTCCTCTTTGTCTAATACATATTGACTTTCTTATTTCACCAGACTCTGTGATATTTTGCAGCAAGGGTGGTAACCCAGAAGATTTTCTTTCACTGCAAAACAAAGGGTCATTCTTCTGAAGATGTTTCATGTATCCTGGTTTTTAAATGTTGTTTAGAAGAGGAAAAGATTCTGTAGCTTAAAGCAATAAACATACTGTTAAATGAAATTTTCTTTCTTTAAAAACCCTAACACAAGGTATCTACAGTTTGGGAATATAGAGTGTATATATACAGATACAGTTTATTGTCCCATATAGAACAAACATTTATCCCACCTGAAACATGCATGTGCTTGGGGACAATGTGTGCCCCCTTCACACACACCCTTATACATACATACACAAAACCCTAAACCCCGTTGGAGGAAAAAACTAGTTTAATGGTTCCATTTTCTCTGACTGGACCTCACAAACTCAGTAACAATGGACTGACTAATGAACTAGATGTGGCTTCTCTCTATGCCCAAGAAATACCTTGTGAGTTAGTGTTCTTGTTTTTACTTTTCTGGAAAATGAATGTTTTCTTATTCATTGTGTTCAACATCACTGATTCCTACTATTCCCTACGTTCCTTATTTTATCAAGTATATAACAACCTTTCTCTTTATATTGAGGACCTGAAAAAAAATGTGTAGGACACAGGGATTATTTCCTTTTGGATGTATTATGTATTTCTAATCCAGAAAGCTTACCTGGGGAGAACTTTCACTTCTTTTCTGAACCACACACTGTGGAACTAAAAGACTGAATATCAGTGGATCATTTGATTCTCTCCATTCCTCTTCACCCACACTCCTTCTTCAGTGTGAACCTACAGTTCAAGCATTTAAGAGCTTCTTGGAACTGACCCACCATGGAAATGAACATTCAGAGCTCCTTAGTCCATCCCCTCTAATTTTACACGACTTAGAAACGTTGTCTGTCAGTGCCAATTAGCATCAGGAGCACAATGGTACTCTTCTCTCTAGATGTCTCTTTCAGATGTGAATGTGTGTGTGTTTGTTTAATCTTAGGGTGGCCTTAGAGTTGTCAAACATAGCAAACACAGACAACAAACAGAACATCTAGTTCAATTTCAATTTCAGATAAATGATGACTATTTGGTCAGATAATTGTCATCCTTCTTGACCATTCTTCCTAACTATATGCAAGCAAGGAAATGAGGAGGAAAGGGCTGAAGTCGCACATCAGCGGGATTTTTCTGTGTTTTCAGAAAACAACAGTTTTTTTAGATAAGTCCCTCTGCAGGCCAGATTTCACTTAGGTTCTCCAAATGTAACTGTTTCTTGGCCATCCATCACTGCCAGGAAGCTGAGAATTGAGTACTGATTTTCATTCTCTTAAGCCTTATAATAGAAGACAAGAAGGGAGCTTGGAACTGGAAAAGGGTGTTAATAAGCCAATTACATTCTCTGGAACACCAAACAAATTAAGTTTAAGGACAAAATTAACAACGTCCAGACACACGAAAAAATGCATAAAATCAAATTTCCATGGACTCTTCTAGAAAAAAAATTACTTAATGATAAGCATATACACTAAAAAAGTTTGAATATATATATATATTTATAATGTATACAAATTTGTACCTGTCTATCTATCTAGATATTCAAACTTTTTTTAGTATATCCAAAGTATATCCAAAGCAGGGAGCCAAGAAATTAAAGAAACAGTACACTAAACCCAGGAGTAAAATATTTTTTAAAGTGCTGAATTTAAAGAGGTAGCAAGAAATAAGAGAAATCTATAAAAAATATCTCCAAAAAGTTGTTGCACTGCAATTCAAGGAAAGTTAAAATTTTATGAGGACATTTTTCCCCCTCTAAACAGGATGAAAAATTAATCTATAATTCTAACAAAAAGAAAAAACTATTTAAAAAAAAAAGCTTTTTCCATCTATGCCTGCAGAAAAAAATGTAGTGTGATTTTTAAGCAATCAACAGACATTTTACTGATACAGTTTTATGTTTTTTTCTTAAATGGGTTCAGTCATCATATTTGATCCTGAAGAAGAAAGCAGTTACTTAAACATGATATTATAATTTTGTATATTGTTTTCTAGTTTGTTCAATCAACAAAAGACAGCAGACAGAATTGTAGTTTAGGAACATAAATATTGTAAACATGGATAATGTAAAAGAAACGCATAATGAACAGAAATCAAGAGAAGACAGTGGAAGGGGCACCTGGGTCGCTCAGTCAGTTGTCCCGCTCTGGACTCCAGGCTCAGCATGGTCAGCACAGTCTGCTTAAGATTCTCTTCTGTCGCCCTCTGCTTTGCAACTTTCCTGCACACTCTACTTTCTCTCTCAAACTGGAAAAAAAAAAAAAAAAAAAAAAAAAAAAAAAGAGGAGACAGGAGGAGAGATGAGTTATTTATTGAGTCTAAATAAACAGACAAGTTATGGACTTTCAATAAAAACTGCCTATAATTAATAGATCAAGAGTTAGTTTTATGTATGTATACTCAGGTAAAGGACTAAAACCAATGAACACTAACAAAAACTGGGAGACTAATAGCAAAGAAATTCTTTAAAAGATAAACAAATTCTTTAATATTTTCCTTCCTTGTGTTAGGGAATGGATAAATACTGTCTAAAGACAATCAAATAAGAAGATAAAATACAAGCATTGTATTTTGGTATTTTCTTGAGAACCACAAAATGATCTAAAAATATAAGTTGTTAAAGTTGGCGAACTCAGAAAGACTCTAGATATTTTATCACTGAGAATGGCCTCCTTTCAATCTTACAGTTAAGGTACCCTACTTCATTAAAGTTATGGTGATACCAATCAAAAGTATCATTATTTTTTAAAACCTTAAGAAAAAGAGGTATAAATTAAAGTATAATTTAGAATTATAATTTTATGCTTTTTGAAAGAGGTCTGTCAGATTTACATATAGATTTTTATCCCCTATCACCTTGCTGAATAAATGAATGGGAAATAAAAGTGAAATAAATTAAAGTATTTTCAAAGTTCTTCCCATGAAGAGTGTGAATCACTGTTCATCTCAGCTTTATTAATGTCCCTTTTTTTTCCTCCAAAAGTATTTGTCCCCTGGACCATCAAGATAGTTGATAATAGCTTTTCCAGACTGCTCTGCATGGTCTCCGGAATTTTCTTCTACAAGCTATGGATCCCAGTATTACCAAGACTTGTGGTTGCTGCTTTATTTATCTCATTAGAATGTGTCTGTGGAAGATTTTCAAAATATAAACAGAACTTGTATTCCTTCCCCAGATGATTCTTAAATAGTTGGAGATGAAAATGTCGACATTTGAGTTGTATTATCATGCCACAAGTAACAATGATGCGTGCCATGCACCAGCAGTGATGAGTTTGTTGTGAACGCTGTCTGCCTGACAAAAATTATAGGATGCCATCAATCAGAGGATGCATCTTGATTTCAAAGATGTTAAAATATGAAAAAAAAAGTAAGTTATAATGGATGAAATATAATACTTTATCTACTGTAGGACTTCCCTGCCACTGACTGACATGGTCATCAAGCCCTGGCTTCTCAGATACTTAATGTTGACGAGGATACATTAGTTCCTATGCCTCATTTCAATACATGTCAACCATTTAACATTTTCAATGAATATTTTAAAAATTTCTTTACTCTGATTCTCAGCATATATATAGCATAAATTATAATTTCCCTTCTGCCCGTTATGTTATTTATTACTGGTAAGGAAGAGTATGTAAAATGTGACTGGGAGTGTGTGAGAAGTACTGATTGGTTTAATTGGCTTTACAAGACTGGGCTGCACGTATCCTAAGTCCTTAGAGTATCCTAAGTCCTTAGACGAAGGGGAGGCACAGGTGATCTGTTTGGCCAACGCCACCATGTGTCATTGTACTGTGGACCCTGTGCTAGCCTGTGCACTTACAAGGTTTTTAAGGCTACTTAGGACAAAGCCTGCCCATCCCCTTTTTTTTTAGTTTATAGAAAGGTAAATAATTTTGCCTTGTGGTCGGTACAGTTCTAGGTCAATGCGATCCAATAGAAATATAATTTTAGCTACATATGTAACAACATTTTCTAGTACCCACACTTAAAAAACATAAGAAACAAATGAATTGAATTTTAATATGTTTTAACCTCTATATTAACAAACTATATTATTTCAACATGTAATCCATATAAGATATTAATGAAATGTTTGACATATTTTTGGTACTAAGTCCAGTATGTGTTTTGTACTTACAACACATCTCAATTTGGACGAGGGGTTAACAGACAAATGTGACTGGAGGCAACATCCTCGAAAGCATAGCTCTGGATTATAAATGCCAGTGAATTTCTAGACTACCAATGCCAATGTTTTTGAAGTAACCTCACTTCAGTTTAGATCTGCTTGGCATGGACACACATATGTGTCCAAGGTACTATGACCCGAGGTTTATCCGCTTCTCGAGCAGCAGTAGCCATGCAAGTACTGATGTGTGCATGAAGAATGAGGCAAGGGGTCAAGGCTGAGGCCTGGCATAGACCTCACTTTGTGAGAGAGAGATGAGAAGGAACTTCGAAAAGATCTATTTCCTATTAGAATGGCTGTCGAGGCCTGAGCCGGAGGGTAAGTCGTCGGTGCGTGAGATCTGCCTTGCGTTCTGGCTTCTGTTTTCAGGCCTGAATTTTGAGAGTGAGATCTCCTATTTTGCTTTTTCTTGTTGACATCATCACCTTGTTTCTCTGGCTCTCTGGAGCTCTCTCTCTCTCTGTCTGTCCTCTTTTCCATTTCTCTCTCTCTCCGATTTTCTTTTTTTATTTAATTTAATTAAATTAATTTATTTATTTGAGAGAGAAGAAGAAAGCACAAACAGGAGGAAGGGCAGGGGGAGAGGGAGAGGCAGGCTTTCCCCTGAGCAGGGAGCATGATGCAGGACTCGATTCCAGAACCCTGGGATCATGACCTGAACGAGGGCAGATCTTTAACCAACTGAGCCACCCAGGAACCCCCTTTCTCTGATTTTCTGTCTCTAGTCCTGTTTTCCTCTTCATAGCAACAATTTTTATATCAAATGTGATTCATCACCTGTACCATTTTACTCTTTCTCTTTCTTTTCCTTCTCTTTGCTCTTGCAATGTACATCTTTTCTCTGATTCTTTCATCTTGCCACGTGAAATTCAGTCACTGTTGATCCATCATGGGGCAATAATGCTTTTTCCCTTTGCTATTAGTCTATCCACATGCCCAGGCACGAACCCTGCACTCTATTCCACAGCCTAACCCTGCGCTGATGCGGAACAGCAGCTACTTGCCACGGGTTTGTTGTGTTTAATGCTTGCTTATAATTTATACTCCACATAATTTCTTACATTTTATCTGACTCTCTTTCAGCAGGATGGCTTCAGCATTCTGAGCTGTATTCCTCAAGCTGTGTTGCGCTCTGGTAAATACTCACAAATCTTTATTATTGCCATATGTTTGGAAAGGAAGATTAAAGAGTTATTAGTTTCTCATTGCCTAAGAGTCTGTTTGTTTTTTAAAACATAATCAGAGTTTTGTAAAGTTAATATTATTTTTTAGGTATTTAAAAATAAGAATAAGCTAATTGGTAAGCATATTCCATCCATTAACAAAGACAGCATTTATAGATTTGGATGTTTAAAAAAAAAAAGTTTTTTTTAAAATGCCTTTGTTGGGGTGCCTGGGTGGCTCAGTGGGTTAAGCCTCTGCCTTTGGCTCAGGTCATGATCTCAAGGTCCTGGGATCAAGCCCCGCATCGGGCTCTCTGCTCAGCAGAGGAGCCTGCTTTCCCCCTCTCTCTCTGCCTGCTTTTCTGCCTACTTGTGATTTCTCTCTCTGTCAAATAAATACAATCTTTAAAATAAAATAAAATAAAATGCCTTTGTTAGCAATTGTTAATAAAAACCCCAACCCCAACGTAAGAAATAAAAAAAAAAAAAAAAAAAAACTAACCGTGATTCTAAGGTCTCAATTTGGCTTTATGGTTGGCATTATTAAAAAACATGATTTTAAGAAAATAAAATAGAAATCTATAATTAGGCATTAAAAGTGAAAAATTATAAAAGACTGATAAGCTTGTTTTTTCTAAAAACATTCTAGAGAAAAGCAGATACATAAATTTTACATGCTGAATTTATTGAGTTCTTATGGTCCAGAATTAAGTATGAACATCCAAAAACACATTTAATACTCATAGTAACCTAATGAACTATATTTCCATTTTTTAGAGATGAGGAAACTAAGGTACAAAGAAATCTTTCAGCGAGAAAGTAGCAGAACCAGAATGCAATCTACAGCCATGTTTTCAGAGATGATTTTCTAAAAAGTTGTATCATACTACTTCTCATAAGATATATAAGTCTTAGAAGAATGAAGACAATAGAAAACTGTGACATAAGAATTTTTTATTAGATTAATAGCTTTGATTATTATGAGTCTTAGTATTCAATTTATCTATAGTCATAAAACACTCAGTTTTTAGGCAGGCACAAAGGTTACCTGGAATGAAGGCTATATTTCCTAGAATTCTTGAACTCTGCTGTGCCCCGTGCCTAATTTCTGGCCAAAGTGATGTAAACGTGTTTTTTTTTTTTTTTTAATCTTTAGGGTTTCGCCCTTAAAAAAAAGTTTGACCGTGTCATACACGACCTCTCTCCTTTCCCCTTTCCCCATATGTAGCTTGCACACATATGTTGAGTCATATTAAACTATAAAGTCAGGTCACCCAGAGAGGGATGATACAAGAAAAGAGAAAGCACCTCAATCATAGATAAATTCATGTGTCACAGTCTCCATATCAACCTTAATCTATATTAAAAAAGAAAGAAACTCCAATTTTCTGAAACCATTGTTTTGTTTTGTATTAAACCATTATTATTCTGTGTCTCTGTTAGAGCAGTACAAACAATGTTCTAACCAATACAAGTGAGTTGAATTGACTGTGTAGTTTTGTACTAGTTATCACCAATTTCCCTCCTGCTTGTCCCTCTCCTTTTCTTTAGGTGTTGGCTAAAATACCTGCTGGAGAAAAACAAGCAGAGCAGGTGGTATTATATGTTCACTAAGAGTTTATTTGAGAACTTTATATCTAGTACCCATTACTTGTTTATAAACTACACTGCATACCTATTGCATGCACACACATACACACACATGCACATACACACTTCTACTACTATAAGTCTTCAGAGAGAGGGAAACAGTTCTTCACAAAACGTGTGTCTCTGATATAAGGTGTGTAGATGGCAACATTTTCAGGAATATGGTAGACTATTGAAAACTTCTTGTTGGAAAATATGACCTAACTTGATTTATCCCAATTGAGACAGTCACTAAAGAACATCTTAGTTTGCAGAAATGTCTGAATGAAATAATATAGTGGGTTCTCTTAGAATTTGAAGGAAATGGTTTTTTTCATGCCTTCAAGTAGTATTAGAAATACCAGTTAAGTTGGTCTTCCAGTTCTAGGATTTTTCTCACTACTCCCTGAAAAATTATGGGAGTGGGAAAAGAATGTCATTATACTTTGTTTTAACTGTTTCAAATTTTACCTTAGACAAACGATGTACATGGAGTCAAACTGTATTCAGTTTGAAATAACTTGACACTGCATATATTAAGCTAAATGGAAGGCAACATGAGTACACTGAAACTGATTTAGTATGCAATATTTATCTGTGGGAGAGAGAAACACAATTCAATTCAGACTGATTCATCCTCCAATTTCTGTGCACAGAATCCCACAGGAGGTCATCTACCATCATTTTATACCTATTTGGTATGCTCGAATATATCAGGCAGTAATAGAGTAAAACCTGCGATCATGGGTGACAGGGTAACTTGCTCTTCCCTGTGTAGCTAGCGTGCGAAGGTTGAATTTCTGTTTTTTTCCCCGATCCACTTTGTGAGCATGAAATTACTGTAATTGCTTTTGAAAAACTTTTATGTTTTCACTGTAACAGTCAACCTAGGAGGTCTTTCCATGCTGTGTACTGTTTCTATCTCATGATGAATATTATTTGAGAATTTGAAGATGATGTTACTTCTATTTATTTATCTAGTCTGGTTAACCCTCTTTTCACAACCCATTGATAGGGCATGCCTTTCTTTTAGCTCTCTCTTCTTCTAGATTACATTGCTCTCCAAATGTAAACACTGTTGCTCTCTTCATTTATTTTTCCAAATGTAATTGTTTGCACCCAGATTTACTAGAGATTTTTATACCAGTAGTATCCGAAAAATTTGAGCATTGAATATATTTAATTAAATATATTTCTTTATCTATTACTCCCTCTTCACTTCATGAATTATTTCTATCATTATACTGCCATTACTTTTAGTGATATCTACTGTCATAAAAAAAACTACACTGAAGTTTGAGAATTCTCTTAAAAATATGCCCCCCCCTTTTTTTTTGAGAGAGAGAACAAGCACAAGTGTGTGTGTGAGGGGGGATAAAGGAAGAGAATCTTAAGAAGACTCCACACTGAGTGCAGAATCCAATGTATGGCTTGATCTTACAATGCGAAGATCATGACCCAAGCCTAAATCAAAAGTCAGATGCTGAACCGGCTGAGCCACCCAGGAGCCCCTAAAAATATCCATTTTTTAAGATATACAGACATATATAGTATATGAAGATTGGAAAAAAAAATCAGTTTACTTTTCTAATGTATGCACTACCACCGCTGCTTCTGCGTGATAATTCTTCAAAATAATAATTTTGGAAGGTTGTCACTTACTTTAGTAACACTATCAATGGTTAAGACTTTTGTGGAACATTTCTTATTAATCTTCTAAACTATTGAAGATGTTTTACAAAGTGACTGTTATCACCAAAAGATACTTGGAAAGATGTTTATCATCACTTACCATCAGGGAAATACAAATCAAAACTATAATGAGATATCATCTCAAACCTGTCAGAATGGCTAAAATAAAAAACACAAGAAACAACCAGTGCTGGCGAGGATGTGGAGAAAAAGGAACATTTGTGCATTCTTGGTGGGAATACAAACTGGTGCAGCCACTCTGGAAAACAGTATGGAGGTTCCACAAAAAGTTAAAAATAGAACTACCCTGTGATCTAGCAATCACACTACTGGGTATTTACCCAAAGAATATAAAAACACTAATTCAAAGGGATATATTTGCCCTTACATTTATAGAAGAATTATTACAATAGCCAAATTATGGAAGCACCCCGGGTCCATCAATAGATGAATGTGTAAAGAAGATGTGGTATGTATCTATATTATTCAACCATTAAAAAAAAGCAGATCTTGTCATTTGCAATGGCATGGATGGAGTTAGAGGTTGCAATTCTAAGTGGAAATAAGTCAGTGAGAGTAAGACATATACTGTATGATTTCACTCATATTTGGAATTTAAGAAACAAAACAAACAAACAAAGCAGGAAAAAAAAAGAAAAAAAAGACAAATCAAGAAACAGAATCTTCATTATAGAGAAACTAACTGATGGTTACCAGAGGGAAATGTGGTGGGGAGATGGGTTAAATAGGTGATGGAGATTAAGGAGGGCACTTATGATGAGCACTGGAATTGTTAACGGAATTGTTAAGTCACTATTGTTATATTATACATTTGAAACTAATATAACAACATGTTAACCCACTGGGATAAAATAAAAACTTTTAAAAAAGACGACTCTTATTACTGGATAGCGACACATTATTTTGTAACCAAAAGCGGTTTTTATTCCAGTTTCATTGTTTCCCATATTCTCATTCAATCTGAAGAAATTTTGATCTTTTTAAGGTATTAAGTCTCTGTGTGCTCGAGTTTTGCCAACAGGAAGAATGTTCATGTCCACTTTCTGCTCATGATCTTTCCCTACTGTTAGTTTTTCTTCTTCATGCTCCAGTTCCCTTCTTCTTAGAATTTTAGACTTGAACTACATATAATATCTTTGCATTTTTCTCTCCATTCTTCTTAGGTCAATTTTTGAAATCTTCAGATTCATTCTATGGTATCCAACCCCTTTCCCTATCTCCATGGCAAGAGCCACCACCAATTACATTCAAGACTTTGTTACCTCTTGCTTTGTAACCAGTTTCTTTCAAACTCTAGTCTCAGCCTCTGTCCAATTCTTAGTTCTTTCACATTGTACCTTCAAGGCTGGGTACTGTGCACCTAGCATAGCACATATCTAAAGTTTGGCCTTGACTCTTCATTTGGAAGGGTCACTTTAAGCCTGATAGAGAACTAGTTTTTCCTGGCCAGCATGACTAGATGACTTTTAAAGAATTACAGAATTATGTCACAGTAAAAATGGATGTAGCTGGCAAAGTTTCTGCCTCTGGATATATTTACTCAGGAAACATTACAGATTTTCATCACCTTTTTAAAAATGTATGTTAGAACTTAGTGCAATAATGTGACCTTATTCCAGGCTAGAATCTGGAAGCTCAGTTAGAACAACTGTCAGCCAAGAACACTAAAACTGTTGCTTATTTTCTCTGGGGCAGTATCAAACACTTGTTGCACTTATGTAATAAAATTCCTTTATTGATAAATGGATTGATGAATACCAAAATGAAGAGAATAAATATGACCTTCTCTCTTAATAGGCTTTTGAAAAATATGTTCTAAACAATAATCTAACATAGGTTCTTATGAAGATATCATGATAATGAACTCTTCAGTGCTGAAAATTCCATTACTAAAGCTCAATTGACAATAATTATACAAATTACTCATAAGTGCTATTATGATTTCTCTCAGTATTTTCCAATTCTGTATCTTTTTTCGGGGAGTAGGGACATTTGATTCTAATGCTATTATTATCAAGAACTTACACTTGGTGAATGAAACCCATGCTATTTCAGCTTTCCCTTTTCCTTCCCAGGCACCTAATATTTTATAAAAAGCAAACAAAACAAAAACCACCTAAAACTGTGAAGGACATGAGTTCAAATTTATGACCATTCAAAAAGTTCATGACCTTTGTTCTTCTGTTTTGAAGCCAATGGTGTGGGTTGTACATGATATCTGCTGACCAGAATCTCATATTAAGTGCCTCTCAGTTGTGGAGCATTTATTTGTCCTCTTGGAATTCTTATTTCCAGTCTTCTTCAAGCATCTTCTGTTATTCTCCATAGCTGAACTAAATTAAACATGGAGTGTTGGGTTGTAATTTCCCCAGAAAATATTTTGAGTACAGTTTAGAGAGGTCCTTGGTGGATATCTTCACAGAAGACCGACAAGTTCTCTTTAGTCACTGGAACTCTGTCCCAAGGAGGAAAAGTGAAAAACACTTGAACAGATGGAATGAAAGAACATTCTAGAATACTTCTTTTTACCTTGCTTTTTTGTTCATAGTTATTATAATTATCATTGTTATTCACTTATTAACTTCCATTTGACTTGGAAAGGCAAGAAAGATTCATGCAGAAAATTGTTCATGGCCCTTGCTCTTCTTAAGTCTTCCTTACCTTATTACTTCACTAATTTGGCAGATATGTATCATTAGTGTTGGCTGGCATTTACTGAGCGCTTTTTGTGTACAAGGAGCTGCCCTAATGAGATGGAGCAACTCATTTAATCTTTAAGGCAATTCAGTGGGTAAAGCATATTATCCTTATTTAACCAGTGATAAAACTGACACAATGATAGATGAAGAAACTTGTCATGTTTTGACTGCCTGGCACTAGTAAGTGTTCAGAAAACATAATTTTAATAATGAATAAATAAATGGGTAAGTGAAAACTTCTCCAGAGTTAACTTAAGCAACAATCTCTAAACTTTTCCTAATTTCTGGTGAATTTCCTATACCATTTCACTAGAAATTGGGAAATTTTTATATCAGAATTTTAGAATATCTGAATGTTCTCTTGTCTGGCTAGGTTTGGTTTCTCTCCCTCCTGAGTCTTCGAAATGCTATTGATTTTCTTTTACCTTTGTGTTATTTTGCTCAAGGTCAGCCTGTATTGAAATGGTTATGCCCTTATGTTCAGGGCTAATATTTTCAGACTCTTTTTCTGTTCTTATTCAAAGATCACCTTAACTATGGGATTTTTTATCAAAAATAAAAAATTTTTGTAGAGTGGCTTTTATGTCATTCACCAAAGGATTCCATTAGTTATTATAAGATATCACCTCACTTACCATTTGTCTGATCTTATACCATCAGCTTCTATCTATTAGAATGATGTGAATTCTCTGGTTTCCAGCCTCGCTACTCTGTTCTAGCCTTGTTTCATGCTGCGTGGGTGGTTAAAGGAAACATATTATAAACAAGGACATTTTGGAGGGAATATACTGCAAGTTTTGGGCCAACAATGCACACAGTCACACTTCATGAGTAATACCACTAGAGAACAGAAGGGAATCTAACAGTTTGGAGTCTGATGTTGAAAGATCAACTGGGTTATAAAATTCATTTATTAAATCACTCATTTATTCAAATAGCAGCCATTGAAAATATTATGTGTTAGGCAAAGTCTAGTCATAAGGAATACAAAGAGTAAAAATAAGCAATTAAAAAAATTAAAAAAAATAAAAATTAGATTTTTCAAGAGCTTATAAGATTTACCAAGTATTATATTACAAGCAAATTTGTGCTAAAAAATGATATTATTGCCTTCTTACTGAGTAGATTTAGGCAATAGTCTTTGATCTCCTACTATGTGTGAGTTGGTAGGATATAATAAATACATGGGATATGTATAACAATTGGACTTGAAACAAAAGTATTGTGGTTTAACTTTATGAATTAGATAGAGATTGCTAATTTATAAAGTTCGTCTACACACTTGTTATTTATTGTTACCTATTCAATTTTTGTACCTACTATCTAACTTCTCAGATTATTTTCCTAACTCCTGAATTAAAGCCATAATAATTCCTTTATTGAGGGTCTCTTGATGGTAAATTTTCATAGCTTTGGGTTGATATTCATGCTTAAGAGTTTTGCCATGTCTTTTTATTTTAGGCTGATAATTTTACCCTTTTGTACTTTCAAGTGTTAATTCATTACCATTGGTAAGTCTGCTGCTACACTAATTTTCATTGTTTTGTAACTTATTAGGACCGTAATATTTGACAAAACTTATTATTTTAAGGCAGAACATTAAGTGAAAGATAGCATAATTAACCAGTAAGATAAAATATTTTATAATTCCACATAGCCAATAATATAGCTTTGAAATAAATGAAATGAAGGGCACCTGGGTGACTCAAATGGTTAAGCATTTGCCTTCAGCTCTGGTCATGATCTCAGGGTCCTGGGATCTAGAACCACATTGGGAATCTCTGCCCAGCAAGTAGTCTGCTTTCAATCTCTGGCCTTCCCGCTGTGCTCACTCTCCCTCTCTCTCTCTGAAATAAATAAAATCCTTTAAAAAAATGATATAAATGAGATGAAAATTGAAAAAAATATAGGGAGAAATAGAAATTCCTAGAGAAATATAAAGAGAAATAGAAATTCATAGTTAGGAATTTATTATAGCACGATGGGTACCACTATCAGCAATTGATAAGTTGATAAAACAAGCAAAAATACCAGAAAGGTTAGAGATATTTCACAAAAATTGGGGCCCCTGGATGGTTCAGTCAGTTAAATGTCTGCCTTCAGCTCAGGTCATAGTCCCAGGGTCCTGGGATGGAACCCCATGTTGGGCTCCCTGCTCAGAGAGAACTTCTTCTCCTGCTCCCTCTGCTCCTCCCCCCGTTCATGCTCTCACTCTCTCTCTGTGTCATAAATAAATAAGAATTTTAAAAATAAAACAAACTAAAATAAAACTCGCAAAAATTTACCTAACAAAAACCTATCTACCTCTCCATCTATCTTATCCATGCACAGAAATGTGAAATAAATATTTACCTAGGCACACTTTGAATGTTTATAAAATTTGATCATATACTTGTCCTCACAGAATGTCTCAAATTTTGTGACCAAATGTAGTTAAGCTAGAAAATAATACTGAAAAGAAAAGAATGCTAGACATTAAACCCACCTCTAAATACTCCAAGAATTAAAGAACTGAGAGTTGAAAATAAAACTTATTTTGAACATAATGATGATGAAAATGTTACTCATAAAACTTGTGATTAGAGACCTAACTACTGAAATAGAGAAGAAAGTTGAAAAATTAATGAGTTAGCATCCATTTCAAGATATTAGAAAAAATATCAATTGAAACAAAATTTAAAGGAGAGGACATGGTAATATAAAAGCAGAAATTAATTAAAAGTAAATAAGCATTCAAAAGAAAAGATTAACAAAGCACAGTTGGTTATACAAAAATCTAAGAAAAGTGAAAAACATACTTAAATTCATATAAAATTAGAGGGCAAAAATACATTTGAACATTACAGGCATTTCATGCACAAGGACTGAATGATATTATGAAAAACTTTATGCATATACATTTGAAGATGTAAATGAATTTAATAAATTCCTAGAAGAATAGAACATTTAAACTTAAAGAAATGTAGAAACTATAACCCATTTATAGTCATTAAAAAAGTAGTAGTCAAACATTTCTCAAAACAAACAAACAAACAAATCCAAACAAACAAATCTCAAGGCTTAATATATTTGCAGGGAAGTTCTACTGATATGTGAATGATAAACATAAATTATTTTAAAATATAATTACCTCAGGAAAGGGAAGGATTTTTAAGCTAGACTTACTAGAAGGGTAAACAATGGTATATTCACTTAACTTCCATTTAAGTCTTTTTCATCAAAAAATTCTATTTAAGATTATTTTTCACCACAGAATTAAAAACAAAGAATATGGGAAATAATGTTTTCAAAGCTTGAATTTAACAAGGACTGGTGTCCAGAATATATATATATTTTAAACTCCAAAGAATCATTAGTGGTTTAAAACAGCAAACCTTAATTTCTCACACTACATGTCAATTTCAGGTAGGCTTTGACCCACTTCTGTGGTCTTACTTAGGGCCCCCTGCTTTTGGAGCAAACTCATCTGGAATATTACTGGCCTCAAGACAGAAGATAAATAAAATTATGGAAATCACATGTGGCTTTTAAAATACCGGGCAAAGAAGAGACACACAGTTTCCACCAACCCTGTGTTCACTTCTAATTCAATAGGACAGAGCTCTTTAATCCTGCTACAGGGAGGAGTACCACTGGGTAGCCTACCTCAGGTAAGAATGGAGATTTAAATGTTCATATAATCTCTCATGGGGCAGGTCACAAATGAGAAGTATATTAAATGACGTTCATTCTTATGATCAGTCATGAAGATGACTTGTCAGGCTGGTAAAAATGTTTTAAAAAGTCTGATGGTAACAAGAACAGTCTCTTCAACAAATGGTGTTGGGAAAATTGGATAGCCACATGCAGAAGAATGAAACTGGACCATTCTCTTACACCATACATAAAGATAAACTCAAAATGGATGAAAGACCTAAATGTAGCATAGGAATCCATCAAAATCCTAGAGAACACAGGCAGCAACCTCTTCGAGCTTGGCCACAGCAAGTTTTTGCTAGGTATGTTTTCAAAGGCAAAGGAATTGAAAGCAAACATGAACTACTGGGACTTCATCAAGATAAGAAGTTTCTGCACAGCAAAGGAAATAGTCAACAAAACTGAGAGGGAAACTACTGAATGGGAGAAGATATTTGCAAATGACACTACAGATAAAGGGCTAGTATCCAGGATCTATAAAGAACTTATCAAACTCAAGACCCCAAAAACAAATAATCCAGTCAAGAAATGGGCAGAAGATATGAACAGACATTTCTCCAGAGAAGGCATGCAAATGGCCAACAGACACATGAAAAAATGCTCCGTATCACTTGGCATCAGGGAAATACAAACCAAAACCACAATGAGATACCACCTCACATCAGTCAAAATCAACAAGACAGGAAACAACAAATGTTAGCAAGGATGTGGAGAAAGGGGAACCCTTTTATACTGTTGGTGGGAATGTAAGCTGGTGCAGTCACTCTTGAAAACAGGATGACAGGGGCGCCTGGGTGGCTCAGTGGGTTAAGCCTCTGCCTTCGGCTCAGGTCATGATCTCACAGCCCTGGGATCAAGCCCCGCATCAGGCTCTCTGTTCAACAGGGAGCCTGCTTCCCCCTCTCTCTGACTGCTTCTCTGCCTACTTGTGATCTTTGTCTGTCAAATAAGTAAAATCTTTAAAAAAAAAAAAAAAAAAGAAAGAAAACAGGATGGCATTTCTTCAAATAAGTTAAAAATAGAGCTACCTTGTGAACCAGCAATTACACTAGTAGGTATCTACCCCAAAGATAAAAATGTAGTGAAGTGAACGGGCGCCTGCCCCCCAATGTTTGTAGCAGTAATGTCCACATAGCAAAACTGTGGAAGGAGCTGAGATATACCTGGACAGATGAATGGATAAAGAGGATATGGTATACATTCACAATGAAATATTAGTCAGTCATCAGAAAGGATGAATACTTATCATTTAAATTGACGTGGATGCACTGGAAAGTATTATGTTAAGTGAAATAAGTCTTTTAGAGAAAAACAATTATATGGTTCTGTCATATGTGGAATATAAGAAACAGTACAAAGGATCATAAAACAAGGGAGGGAAAACTGAAAATTGCATTTTTTTTAAGATTGTATTTATTTATTTGCCAGAGAGAGAGAGAGAGCATGTGAGTATGCACAAGCAGTGGGAAGGGGCAGAGGCAGAGGGAGGGGGAGGCTCCCTTCTGAGCAGGGAACCTGACAAAGATCATGACCTGAGCCAAAGGCAGATGTTTAATCGACGGTCACCCAGGCACCCCGGAAGTAATTGTTTTTTAAAACTCATAATAAGGATTAAAAAATAAAAATATTTTGGAGATTTTTCAAATAAGAGCTATCCACCCCTTTAACTTGGGTTTTTTTTTTTTAAAAGATTTTATTTTTATTTATTTGACAGAGAGAGACACAGCGAGAGAGGGAACACAGCAGAGGGAGTGGGAGACAGAGAAGCAGGCTCCCTGCGGAGCAGTGAGCCGGATGTGGGGCTCGATCCCAGGACCCTGGGATCATGACCTGAGCCAAAGGCAGACGCTTAACGACTGAGCCACCCAGGCGCCCCTAACTTGGGTTATTAATGTGAGGAACCTACTAAGAATAGATATTTTCTGTGCTTAAATCTATAAAAAAGAGTAAAGATTTTCCATTTAATTATATCTAAGATCAGTTTGGGTTAATTTTAATGGCATAATAAATTGCCTCCAAAAGAATTATTTTCAGGGACACCTGGCTGACTTGGTCAGTAGAGCGTGCAACTCTTGATCTCAGGGTTGTGAGTTTGAGTCTCATGTTGGGTGTGGAGATTACTTAAAAATAAAAATAAAAAAAATCTTAAAAAAAAAGAATTATTTTCAGAATATCAAGTGGTACAGGAGTAAAAATACCCCAAATAGGAAATTTCTCCAGTATTTGAAAAAAAATATATATATATATATGTGTGTATACACACACACACACACACACACACACACACACACATATATATATATATAAATTTACTTCAGAATAAAACTTAGTCTATCCTTTAAGGAAAAAGTCTCCTCACAGTAGTAATAGTATATTCTAAAGCAATTTCTGTTGTTTTGGCCTTTGCCAACCTGACAAGATTTCAGGCATACAAATTGCAGGCTGCTTAGTTTAGCCAAATCAACTTGAAAAGTTCTGTCCATAAAAATCTCTCACTTCTCTAGCTCTCACACAGATTTAAATGAGGAGAATCTGGTACTTAATGTTCTTCTGGTTAGGTTGCTTAGCGACCACTCCACCCTGCAGCTCACACTGTGTGTTAGGTGTAAAGTTAACTATTGCAACACTTACAGGAATGCAAGCAAATATACAAATATAAAACAACAAAACTGCAAAAATCATGCGGTACTTCTCTGGTCAGGTTAAACTCCCTTAAGATATCAGCTCTATTTTCTTTCTTATAAATTTGATTTCTAATGTAGCTAAGTAGGCATAATTCTAGAATGGATCACTTGTTTATTTAACAGTTTTTTTTTTAAAAAGACTCATCTTCACTGTTTTAAAGAAGCTCAGCTTAAGGAATATGATGTATATAAGATGACTTTTAAAAACTTTGATAAACAAGCTAAATAAGTAAATATTTTAATTTAGATTTTTTTTGAAGAGAGGTGGTTTGGAAATGAGTAAAGGATGTACATTTCGTTTGTGTTAAGATTACCAACTTAACAAAACATTTTCAAAGAAAATGTAAAGCACTTTATAAACTGTAATCTAAAATATATATTCTTTTGTAGTGTGAATGCTTTATTTTGTTAGATCTTGAGTTCCATGTGATTAACAAGTGTTGTGATCACTAAAACCATAATAATGATAATTTCTTGTCAAATGCTCTACTTCAATTTTTAACCACATCCCTTTGATTGGTGTTCCATTCTGGAGCATTTGCGCTAGCAATTTTCACATTCCTGTCACAAGAAATTATCATTAAAGACTTTTTCAAACACAAATGAAGCATATTCTTAGTTGTTTTCAACATATGTGTAACATAATGATCCAGGTATGGTGCAAAAACAGCTAAGCTTGGTGTAGCATATTTTTAGCATATAAATATCCTTTCTTGTGAAGGTTCTTTAGTTGCTTATTTGTAAAGTGTATTATATGAAGAGACATATAACCCCTATTTGTTATCCCTAGTATAAGTAAAACCAAATGAAATTTTGAGACCAGTTATGGGTTTAAGCTGTGGGTCTTACTCTCTAGTTTTCATCTGCCCTAAGTCATAAAAAGAATTTTGACTAAGTCAAGATAGTAATATAGCTAATAATGAGATGTGTTATTGAAATGCTTTAATGATGTGAGTAGTTGTATTACTCATAAGACTCTCTCACTTAGATTTAATATTTCCCTGTGAATTGCAATGCATTAGTTTTTTTTCTAAAGAAAAAATAGTGTTAGAGATAAATGATTTTCAAAAAATGTGACTGCTTTGGTTTCTTACAAATTTTCTCAATTGAACATTACCTTTTTCTCAGGAAAAGAAAATGATTTTTATATAGTTCCTCAAGCTGATTATAATGGGAACATCACCACTGAAGAATATTTAAAGCCCTAATTACTGTTGATTAGTTCTTTTGCTATCTTATAATGAAACTGAAAGTAAACATTTTCATTTTCATTTGTAAAGTGTCAAAAATTTTAGAATTAGCAGGTAGTATCTAAATAAAGAATGAGGCTGAATAACTTGATCAGCTGATCCCAGTGTGGGAAATAGAAAATGAGAGTACTGATCTCGGGTACAAAAATAGTAATATTTTGAATTCTTGACAGTATTTCTCTGGAATTTCTTGTGCACTTATGATATGAGGAAGAGATTTTCAAGATTGTAAATAAATAAAATGATTTTTCTTAATTATTATGTATTTCTCATAGATTGATCAGTTCAATTTAAGGAGACCCAAAATGGATCACAGAATTTTCTGAGGAAAGATTCTGTGCCTAGGAGTTGCCTCTAAATCCTCTTATTGTTGTTGACCTCATGGTCCCTCGTTCTGCTGAATGTGCTCAAAGCACTTCTTCTTCCTGTCAGTGCCTGAAGAAAAGCATTGATTCTCTCCTAACTATTCAGTACAGCACAGACCTGCAGATTAAGAGAGGTGTTACGGCAAGATCGGGGGGTAGAGCACAAGATTTTCAGAGGCACAGGGAGGCATAGACCTTTTAGAAAGGAAGTTATTGCCCGCATTAAAGAACACACACACACACACACACACACACACACACAGAGATAGAGAGGGGATTTTATTGAAGAGTATAAAAATGGATATAAAAAGCAGTGCTGCCAATGACACAAAGATAAAGGAAAGAAAACGAGGTGTTCCTTGAATAAACAAGTAACATTTGGGTAAGGAGGGAGGTGGAGGGGACAGAAGTAAGATGACAGATGGAGCTGGCTTACAAAAGTGCAAGATTATACGAAAGAACTTCAACTTAACATTCAATAGAGGGTTAGGAGGTTCTCTTGCACAGACTGGAATACCTTTTCCTGTAGTAGAAAATGAAATATTAAAAGCCTTTATTATTGCACTGGAGCAGATAATTAGGCAATTAAAACTATTAAAATTTGATAGAATATCAGAACTTACAAAGCATGCTTGCCAAATTTTAACTCCTCAAGTTAAGCGTTGGCTTTTGAACCACTACCCTTGCTTTTAAAAATTGTTAGTGCTTTGTTGCCCACAAAGTCTGTTTTCTGTTATTGGGAATCCGAAGTACTGAAGGCAGAAGTAAGGTGTAGTGTTAGAGAAAAATAATAACTTCTTAAGAAATTTATATATAGAAGGTAAAGAAGCAAGGCTAAGCAATGGAAAAAAACAATTTGTAAATTAAGGACAATCATATTAGCAAACAATAGTTCTTTTTGAGAGAAAAGCTAATATCAAAAAACTTTTGTAAGGAATGTATATAAAACACAAGCATTCATACAACAGACTAAACTGTTCTATATTTTTTATAAATCCAAATATCTATACCACATAGAATTATTTAGCAATAAGAAAATGGAAATTAAACTTAAGATTGATAACAAAATTTCCAACAGCTAAGGTTTTCTTAATAATCTTTAGGGAATATTTAATTTAGAATTATTAAATATATTCTAATATTTCCTAAAAAAGAATAAGGTAGTTAGAATTTTACTTCTAACCAGCACAAAGGGGGAAATATAATTATTGTGAGCAAATTAAGTCTTTTTTGTTATCCTACCTCAAAAATATCATTATCTGTAGTTGTTTAACATTACTATAACAACCTGAGGATCTGATTTGTACTATAAAAATAAACTTAAATATTTAAATGCAGAAGAGTACTGAGAGCTTAGTAAATTCTTATTGCTTTATTAAACCACTAAAAAGTTGCACTTAAAATGTGACTGGTGACTTTATATTTTGGATTTTAGGTAAATGTTAGATCACATCAGGAGAATACTGTAGTGTTCTAAATTTTCCAGCAATATATTAACATATATTTTTAAGCGAATGAATAGGCTAATGTATTAAACGAATTTATTACCATCTTCTTTAAAACTATCATTTGTCAATTTTAGGATAACATTGGGTCTTTAGTTTATATGTCCAGAGAAACCATGACTTTCAAGAACAAAACAAGCAAAATTATTTTTCTAATCTGAACAAAATTGTTTTAGAACACAAAGTGTCATTATATTTAAAGAATTAGTATTCAAGATTTCCAGTCAAGATAACTGATTAATGACATGTCAGAATATTCTGTTTCAAACAAATATTTGTTTAATTTTACTAGATAAACATGTTCAAAAATAAGAAAAGAAAATCCTTAAGTGACCAGAAAGAAAATGGATTTCCAGAATGTGAATGGGAGTTAAAATCACATGGTCCACAGAGGACAAGGAGTAAATATGGATATTAGGTAAAAGATTTAAAATCCACAGGGGACCCATGGTTAAAACTGGTCTGAACAAAGCCAGAAGCCAGAATGGTGCTGTGCTTCCTATAAATAGGGACTGGAACATATCTATCTGCTATCCTAGAGTCTCACCTGAAGACAATTCTCCATCTAGGCTAAAATATAGGAGAATCAACTGCTAAAGGAGGAAAAACATAAACCTCACTTGCTGTCAGTTTTAGAAAGAACAAAATGGAAATAAAGTTTAAAGTTGATAGCAACTAAACTGATAATGACATTTAAACCTTTAGTAAATCAACAACTGCAAGCAGTGTTATAGTATTTACTGGGAAAAATGTAATAGTAGCAGCACCCTGCAAAGACACAGTGAAAGATTACTGCTGAAGATGAGCTCACAAACAAAAACTATAGAATATATAGGGACTATTACTATATGAAAGGTTGTCCACAGACTCAGGAAGATTCACAACAGAGTTTAAAGAAAGCAGAACAGGATTAAAGGACTGAAAAGTCTGTATTAAGAATTGTGGTTTTCAACCCTAATCTTTCTCAGAATGTTTGACAATAAGAGATACCCAGGCCCCATGATCAGAGGTTTTCGTTGAATCTAAGATTTTAAGTTGATGGTACTGGCAGTGATTTGTAGTATTCAGAGAGTTTTAGGAAGAGAAAGCTCCCATGAACATGCATAAAACATTGTAAAAATCTGGAAATAAAAAGCAGAGTTATTTTTTAAAAATAGAGTTTTTTTAGTTTAAAAAAACAAAATCAACATACAGTTAAAGAATAAACAAACCCAGAGTTTCCTACCAGTGTAGTTCTCTGAGTAAATTATAGTTTACTATGAGATATAAGTGATCATAAATTTTAATTTTAAAATATTTTCATGGGGCGCTTGGGTGGCTTGGTGGGTTAAAGCCTCTGTCTTCGGCTCAGGTCGTGATCCCAGGGTCCTGGGATCGAGCCCCACATTGGGCTTTCTGCTCAGCAGGGAGCCTGCTTCCCTTCCTCTCTCTGCCTGCCTCTCTGCCTACTTGTGATCTCTGTCTGTCAAATAAATAAGTAAAATCTTTAAAAAATAAAATAAAATAAAATAAAACAAAATACTTTCACAACCACTAAATTATGTTAGAACATGTTTGTGCCTTCCTCTATAAAATTCTTGAATACATAGTTTATATTTTTGTCCATGTGACTCTGTGTCCAGTCCCTGCCACTTGAGAGTGTTCTGTATTGGCCATGCTGCATCGTCTCATTCTTTACCTTCCCATTATAGATATTACTTAGTTTGATAATTACTTATTGTAATTTTTATTATTACCAGCATTTCTTCTTTTGTATTATATTTTAAATCATATATTCTTCAAACCTGCACTTGTTTCATATTCTAGAATTTTTGTTGAATTGCTCTAACAATTATTATTCTCATCATCTGACCTTAATTATTCCAAAATAGAACATGCTCAATTACATTAATTTCCTGGTTTTCTATTTGATCCTTCTCTATCATTCTTAATTTTTGAAACTAAAAATTAGCCACAAATTAGCCAAAGCTTGATATTTGGTAGAATTTCAAAACTGTTTTTTAGAATGAAAAGAATGTTTATTTCTAAGGCTAGCTATGTTGAGAAATAAAATGTTCTTCTTAAAATTGATTTTTCTAAGTACTTTGTTATATACAAATACACCATTACTTTTTTGTGATTTTATAAAATTACACTTACTGAATTAAACAAACTTACTACCTCAATATTTTTAAATTTGTTTAAACTATGCTAGATTTTTCAACATATCTTTATAATTTTTTAAAACATTATCTTTTAAAAATTGATTTCTGAAGATAAATTCTTCTTAAGTATTTTATATTTAAGTAATTTAATTTTTACATATCTTTATATTTCAAGCATAATGAGCATTTTAGTTTCAATCATCAAAGTCACAAGTAAATGTAGTAATCAAAGAAAAAGTCACAAAGAAATGAGAAAGAAAAAGGGAGAGACAGAGAGAGGGAGAAATTGAGACAGGGAAGGAGAGGGAAGGAGGGAGTAAAGGAGGAAAGGAGAGGTTCGGGGAGGAGGAAGAAAGAGACAGAAGAAAGAAAGGAAGCAAAAGGGAGGTAAGAAGTAACAAAAATTAAAACACACAAATGTATCTTAGTGTGACTCTAATTCTTTTCACTTTCAAGCTAAATGGTTTATCGGAAGTTGATCAAATGAAGCAATGATGCCATGTATTGTGTAGTTATACCAGTAATAGTGCCAAGCCTTAAATAATTGTGCTAGCAAATTACTACAAAAATAGTCATCATAGGCAGGAAGAGATTTGAATTTTTTAAACTTCTTGTAGGAGGACATCACAAGAATATTCATTTCAGCACTAGTTGTAATGTCTTACAGTTAATCACTGAAGTCCAAATGGCACACATGTTACAGAACAATTCTCTTAATTAGCTTGCATGACAGTTATCAACATTTGATTTTAATAAAAGAGAAAAATAGAAAGGTCTAGTTTCTGAAGAACATGATTAATACTCATAATAATGACCTATCAATTGGTATAAACCACAAAACCTGATTATTAAGTCAAAAATATTTATACTACAATTTGAGTACCTTAAGATATTAGTGACTCTGCTTGGTGAATAACAACAGTTATAAATCTTGGAGACTGAAAGACTCTCAATTGTTACATTAAATATTTAAAGCAAATTACTAGAGTGAGTAGACTTGTCTTTTACTCAAGTGTGCCTTACAATATTAGTATTTTCTATAAGTTCCATGATGAGATGGAAGCTGGGAAACACTGAGATTGAAATCTTTGTGGAGATTCTCAGTGAATTTGAAGGCAGAGCAAGAGAATGTCCCAAAAACCAATATGGAGGGATAAAAGATGGTGGACAGGAAACAGGAATAGGGAGAAAAAGAGATTATCATGTAATTCTGTAACATATTTCTAAGAAGTATGAAGTTATAAGAAGTAAGAAGTTAATAAGAATACTTCTAAAAGAAGAATAAGCAGGAAAAATAAAGTGAAGGGTAGAGAGGAAATATTTGAAACAATAAAATCTGAGATTATTCCAGAATGAGCAAATGTATGAACTATTAGGTGGAAAAGCCCCCTGAGTGTGGAATAGACACATTGGAGTGAAATTGATGTGTCAGGATAGAGAGAAAATCCTGGAGTGCACCAGGGAGGACAAAGTGATTATCTACAGAAGAATGGTATCAGGACAGCAAAGTGTTCTTCAACTATAATAGCTGAGAAAAGAAAACTATATGATTACTTAGAAGTGTTACTCCCAGAGACTATTGATAAAAGAACTCTGAGAGATGCATTTCAGCAAATAAAGAAGAAGTGAATGCTGAAGGAAAAAAAAGACAAAAAGTCAAAGAGAACACATATTGGTAAAACATAGTAATATATTTACTAAGTACTAATAACAAAAAATAAAGAAAATACAAAGAAAATAGGATAAGGTTAATAGAGTTTTATGGTTAATAAATTTGAACTAATAAATTTAATAAATTTAATAAATTTGAACTTTGCAAAAGAGACATGAGCATTTTGGGGGGACAAGTTCATCAGAAACTGAAGTGTGCCATTCAACCTGCCTTGTTCTGGATAAAGAGCAAGGCATTGATTAATATTAAGCATTTATTAGGGGAAAAATGTAGATTTAAAAATAAATGTTAGCAACTAAAGGAAAAACTAGGAAGGAAATCTACAATAAGCTACTCTGAAGATAAAGAGTATGGGAAGTATAAAACTAATTAATCTAACAAAAGTCAGAAGACTTTACTAGCATAGCAAATCATGTCAAAAGAAAATGGGGCAAAATACTTCAAATTGTTAGTTAATTGAAACAAATGTAAAAAGTCTTAATTCATATTATGTGATAAAAAAAAAATCTCTCATCAGGTAAAAGCTGAAATTCAGATATATTCTCCTTTTAGAGGAATCCTAAATCCGAGGACACAGAAAAGTTGACTATAAAGGGATAAAAAAATATATACAAGTTAAGTGCTATTCCATAAATCCTGGTACAGCTAAGTTAACCTCAGATAAATGAGAATGCAAGGTAAATAGTTTAAAAAGGGAGGAAGGGATTCCTTTCCAAGTATTTTCTCAAGAAGAGCAAATTGTTCAAAAATAAAAGCCAAAGAGAAATACCAATTAAAAACTATTATATGGCCCTTAAGCCATTGTCAACAAATAGAGGAAAACGAGTGGCAGCTAATGTTGGTGTCACTTTCAGTTTCTCAGGGTTGTCAATAAATATATTTAATGGATTCAATAATTACTTTATGCAGTTCGGTTTGAGGTAGAGTTAATGTTACATTATTTTATTTAATAAATATTTTAGTTTATTAATGTTATTGGATTAATACTATTGGATTCTTTTCATTTTGTTTTAAAACACTTTCATGTATTGCTAATGTAATTCATAATCCTTCTAAAGACCTGGAAAAGATAATATTTAAAAATACATAAAATAAGTTTTAATTCAAACATATAAAGATAAACCTGGTGAATATTTTGGTTTGTATTCTTTCAAAAAAAGATGATGATGATTTTAACTGACTCACTGAGTTCTTACTATGTCAAAGATTATTTGACTACTTTATACCTATTCTACTTTTTAATATATGTGATATTATTATCCCTATTATATAGGCATGGAGAAGTTAATAAGAAGCAGAACCAGGAATAGAAACAATTCAATCAGATATAATATGGCTCCCATTTAGAACCTGCACTGGAATATAGAAATAACTACAGGTTTGTTGAATTAGAGCCACCTTACCAGAAGTATATGATCACGTGCATACATACATACATACATACATAACATACATATGCATATACATTCACACACACACACTTGTGTGTGATTTTGTGATATAATAATAAATATGTATTTTAGTCTTTTTTCCAGGTCTTGGCCAAACCCTCTAAAACTCTTATAGCTTCCTAAGTAATAAGAGCAGTAGGAGCTCCTTAGAGCTTATTTGGGTTTTGTTTCTAGCTCTCAAAACAGCTCTGGAGTAAAAACAAAACAAAACAAAACAAAAAACAGCTCTGGAGCGATAAAGATAAAAGGATGGATCTTTTGTCATTTATAAAAGGCCTCTTTGAACCACTCCTGAGTTTATGTTAATGAAGTGACTTTTGGAACGCCTCTAAGGATGGGAGGGGCTAATTAGCAGGGCAATTGATCATGTGATTAAGTATTGGAAGGTTCATTCCCACTACCCCCCCCCACGAGGGTGGGTGGGGGGCTTGAGGTTGAATTAGTCCCCAGTAGCCACTGAATTAAACATGCCTACTCATTGAAATGTCCATGAAACACCCTAACCTAAGGCTTTGTTTTTGCACGAAAGTAGTAATTTTAAAAACAACATGGATTCTGCACTTAGATACTTCTCTAAACTCTTAATGGGATCCCAGGGACAATTTGGGTATGTTAGTAGAGGAGTGGGCCAGGCTCTGAATGAAAAAGTGAAAACAAAAGAACTGTTCACAAAAAAAAAAAATTGTCACTTTGTAACACTTTATTGGTTTTAAATAGTGCTAAGTACCTCACTAAATACCATGTAACTAGTTATTTTCAGACTTCTAACTAAAATAGGTTTTGCATTTGCAAATGGCAAATACACACACACACATACACATTTATATACAGGATCAAATACTTCATGTTGCTTGTATTTTAAACTACCATTAAAACATTAATCAGGGCATCTGGGTGGCTCAGTTGTTAAGCCTCTGCCTTTGGCTCAGGTCATGATCCTGGTGTTCCAGGATGGAGTTCTGCATTGGGCTCCCTGCTCAGCAGGATACTGCTTTTCCCTCTACCACTCCTGCTGCTTGTGTTCCCTCTCTGGCTGTCTGTCTGTCAAATAAATAAATAAATAAATAAAAATCTTTTTAAAAAATGTAATCACTTTACCAGTATAAAAGGAGAGAGCACAATCTAAATATGTATTAGCAAATATTTCCGATTTGTACATTTTCTTATAGCTATTCACACAGACTATTTTCCCCCAATTTTCATTTTTGTTTTCCAATTTAAATTCAATTAATTAACATATAATATATTATTTGTCTCAGGGGTACAGGTCTGTGATTCATCAATCTTGTATAATACCCTGTGCTCATTATAATACATACCCTCCCCAATGTCCATCACCCAGTTACCCCATCCCTCCACCTTCCTCCATTATTAATATTTTACAATTCTTAATAATATTTTGCATCTTCTCCTGCTAAGAATTAGTATATCATGAGAAAATTGCAGGAAAAATTGTTTTGGATGGTGTTTTGGGGGTACCCCCATAAATAAGTCAGCTTTAGATTTTGTTTAGAATAGGCTGAAAGGCCGATTAAATGTGTTTCTTATAGATCATCTATCGATCATCTATTATCTACCTACAAACTATAAAATTTACCTATATATTTTCTAATATAATATGCTAGTAGTATAGATACATATTATGTGTTATATCAATATCTATACATCATTGTAGTTGTGTAGATGGTATTACCTAATATAGTAACATATTATGGTATAAATACTCTTGTATTAATAATAATATATTTATATTATGGTTTATGGGTTGAATTGCATCCCCTTAAAATTCATATGTTGAAATTCTATATCTTCTGTGTGATCTTGTATGGAAATAGGGTCATTGCAGATGTAATTATTTAACATGAAGTGTATTGGAGTAAGATAGGCCCCTAATCTCATATGACTGGTGCCTTTATAAAAAGGGGAGGGGCGCCAGGGTGGCTCAGTGGGTTAAGCCTCTGCCTTCGGCTCAGGTCATGATCTCAGGGTCCTGGAATCGAGCCCCACATCAGGCTCTCTGCTTGGTGAAGAGCCAGCTTCTCCCTCTCTCTCTGCCTGCCTCTCTGCCTACTTGTTATCCCTCTCTCTCTCTGTCAAATAAATAACTAAAATCTTTAAAAAAAGGGGGGGGGAATTTGCACCCAAATATGCACACGAGGAAAATGCCATGTGTAGATGAAGACAGAGATTAGTGATGTTTCTACAAGCCAAGTAATGCCAAAGATTTCCAATAAACCACAAGAAGCATGGAACAGATTTCCCCTCACAACCCTGGGGAGAAACCAACACTGCTGACGCTTTGATCTTCTACAATTAGCCTCCAGAACTGTGAGACAATATATTTCTCTTGTTTAAGCCACCCAGTGTGAGGTACTTTGTTACAAGGGCCTTAGCAAGCTAATATACTACGCTACTTAATATGGAAAACATATCTATCTAATATACTAGTATATCTACAGTAATACATATCACTTATCTGATACAAAATGTAGTGCCATCATTTTGAAAGATACGAAAAATTCTAAGATAAAAATGCAGTTAAGTGAGACATAGTTTTATTTTATTCGTGTAACGTAAATGCAAAACCTTCAGTCGTTTGGGCTTGTTGATTGATGTGGCTAATGTTTATGCAAACATAATAGCCTGTAGACAAGTGATAAAAAGTTGGAAATGACCTTTGTGGTTATTTAATCGAGCATCTGTCTCAGTACTGGAATAAACTCCATAAGCTCTGTGGCTGGCAGCCAATTACCTTCTTTCCTGGGAGCAGACAGAGGGGTTGACTGACCACCAAAAGGCACCAGGGAAGAGTTGAAAAGAGGAAGTGATAATTAGACTGAGATAAAACACAGACAAGAACGGCCAAGTTCCCTCAGGATAGAGTATAGTGTGAGGAAGAGTGGGATATCAGTGGGAGAAGTTGCCCTCGCCAGTTTGTGAAGTGTCTTAGGACTATCCAAAGGGGACTTAACTAGTCGCTTAGGTGATAGGGAGTTTTTAGAATGATTTATGTCCAAAAGTAATAAAATACAAAGTAAATGTGCCTATTATTAGTACGTCTATATTTTAGGAAGCTCACACCTGTGAAAGAACAGAAGTGCTTTGGAGAAAGATCAGAATACAGGCAGCTTGATCAATAAGGGAATGCTACTTGCTTGTTTAGTCTTAAACATTCTGGAGTTCCTGATCTGATGTCATTGATGACTGGACCTGTCTTACAACCAGGTTCCTTTCCAATTGTATCTCATGTAACTCACTATCATGCTTCTTATGCATTGGTTATACTGGAATTATCAAGTATTCTATACACATTTTCTCATGGTACTGTGTCTTTACAAATGTAGTCTAGGGTCTTAAGAAAACCCTGAGTCTCTTATAACTAGTATTTAACAGGAGAGATTGGTCATGAATACACTTTATTTTATTTTTTATTTTGGTTTTTTTTTTTAAGATTTTATCCACTTACTTGAGAGAGAGAGGGAAGCAGCACAAACAGGGGGAGCAGCAGAGGGAGAGAAGGAAGCAGGCTCCCCACTGAGCAGGGAGCTGGATAAGGGGCTTGATGTGGGGCTGGATTCCAGGACCCTGGAATCATGACCTGAGGCAAAGGCAAACACTTAATTGACTGTGCCCCCCAGGCCACTCATGAATACACTTTAGACTGACCTTTTTCAGCCTGTTTTTATGAGCAGATATTCATAAAGACACCCTTCAACAGCCATACATGCGGTACGGGTCTCCAGCTATTAACTTTCTTTGGAATCATGTCCTCCTTTGCTGCCATGAGAAGGAGATCCTATAGAGTTCTCTGTTGATGAATTTTTTCATAAATATTTATGAGTCTGATAACCTTCTTAATGTGTTTCTTGGTGACTTGAAATAACACACTGAGAACCATGTCTATGTTGTCTATCCTGAAAAACAATATTGTACGTCCATGTCCATGCCCATGTGTCAATATCATGACACCCTTAATTATAGCAGTTGGATTGAGTGAATATTCCTACTAATAAATTTCATGTATAAGATGTGATTTATCTACATTAGAGTTAAAGATGCTTTTTGAAGAAACTACTGTCCCAACTTTTAATAGCTTTATAGTTATTAATTACTAGGTAATTTTCCTCCTTCGTTTATCTTGGTTAAAACTGTTTTTAAGAAATTTAGACTAAATCATAACACTATGGTCAGGAGCTGTCTCTGGATTCAAACTACATGAATTATTTGTAAAATAGGAAATAATAGTATCACAACAAAATTGTTGTTAAGACTAAATGAAATGACATTTCTCAAAGATTATCCATTGCCTGAGGGTCTGAAAACAAAAATATTAACTAATATCATCTTGTAGGGGAGAAATCTGGGCCTTCAATTTTGATTTACCTATGTAAGCAGAAACTAACTCTACTAGCATGCCATTCTTTGGCTCCTTTTTCAACAGACATGTGGTGACCTTATATTTAGTCAAGAGTTCTCATATGGATCCATAATTATTATAAAAAGGTTACTGGCTATACTTTGAAAGCACACTGTTTTACACTTGAGCAGTTACATAGACCGGTTTCCCTAAGAGGATTTGTCAGGGGGTGCCTGCCTGGCTCAGATGGTTGAGTATCTGCCTTTGGCTCTCCAGGTCCTGGGATCTAGCCCCATGTCAGGTTCCCGGCTCAGTGGGAAGTCTGCTTCTCCCTCTCCCTCTGCCTCTCCCCCTGTGTGTGTGAGCTCTCTCTCCAATGAATAAATAAAATCTTCAAAAAAAAAAAAAAGAACTTGTCATGGATATTGAGCCCAATAATGCCCAATAGCCATTAAATTTTAGTTGAAACATAAAAAAAAATTGATGGAGGCTTGCCATAAGGTTATGAACATTGCACCCTTTAGCATAGATCACTGGTTCTTTAAACATTGTTGTGTTGTTGTCATTGTTGTTTCCAAAGGCAAAACTATTATTCTCCAAGGAGATCTTACACAGAACTCGAGATGAAACAGGTTTTTAAGAATTTGCTCAGTTTGAAGCATATGAGGACCACCACATACACAGAGTCATTCATCAACCCTTTTGGCCCTTTTGCAGAATCCTCTGATTTTGAGGATCGAAACCTACTCCTTCAGATAGTTCGTTTCTGCTCTTGTATCCAGGAAGTCAGAGAGCTGTGTACTCAGCTTATATTATATTAGTTTCCTATTCTTTGAATCACTAAAAAATCATTGTTAAATGCCTGCTCTGAGCCAGACATTGTTCTTGGTGCTGGGGGCAGCAGTGATACAACAGCTTCTTGGGCTGTGCTGTATTATATTTGGGAGGAGAGGAGATAAATAACAAATAAGTAAAAACAAAAGTATACTAATCATTTTCACATACACATATCACATTTGTAATTTCTGTAAATTCTGTGAAGGTAATAAAAATGGGGTATTTAAATAGAGGGTATGGGTTACAGAGGGGGTCATTTTGGACAGGGTCGGTGAGGAAGTTCTCTCAGGGGAGGTTATGTTTGGAGAGTGGCCCAAATTAACGGAGTTAGTTGGGCAGCGGAAGATCTGGAGGGAAAGCCTTCTGTGAAGAGGGGAACGCAAGTGCAACAACACTAAACTCTACTGAGTTGAGCTTATTTGAAAATCAGAAAGAAGGGCGGCATTTAAGGTGAGTGAGAGGAACAGAGCGGATGCCAGCTCTAAGACGGTATGTAAGACTCAGGCAAGGACCAGGTCATACAGGCCCTTGTAGAACCTAGTGAGGAAGTCAGACTTTATTCCACATGCAGCAAAATACCATTGGAGGATTTGGGGAAGAAAGGATTTGATTTACATCTTAGGAAGATCTCTGTGACAGGCAGAAAGAGAGAGAATGGTCCAGGAGTAAGAGAGCAAACAGATGCACTCTTTTTTTTTAAGATTTTATTTATTTATTTGACAGACAGAGATCACAAGTAGGCAGAGAGGCAGGCAGAGAGAGAGGGGAAAGCAGGCTCCCTGCTGAGCAGAGAGCTGGATATAGGGCTCGATCCCAGCACCCTGGGATCATGACCTGAGCCGAAGGCAGAGGCTTTAATCCACTGAGCCACCCAGGCACCCCCAGATAGACTCTTTTTAACATGTCTTCACAGACGAGCAGCTTGACCTCTTTGGAGAACAACAAAGTTCTTTTTAAAATGTCTTCAGAAAACAATGATGATATCTGGTTTAAATACTAAGAAGAGTCAAATGTCTGCCAAGCAAATAGTTTGTATTTATTTGATGGATGATTATGGCTCGCATTACTGATAACTGTGTCGCTTCCTGGACTGCAAGTAAAAATGTAAGGAATCCTACGCAGCCCCTTACGTGCACTCTGCATATCATTGATGAGTCTTAATTTCAGTTCCTTCTTTTCTCCTTGTCTTACTTTTCTCTCTTATATTCGAACATGTTACACTGTGTAATGCATAGCTGTAGAGTGTGCAAAGTGTATAGATTTGGAATCAGCCTTTTATCCTTTGTTTGACTGTGTTTTTAAAATTTGAATAAATGGAAGTAGAGAAAGTCATGGTTGGATGATTAATAACTTAATTAATCACTAAAATTAGATAGATGTACAAATTCCTAGGCATAGGTCAAAGTATTTTCCATGTGCCATTTAAATTTTGACAAACTGTAGTAAATTGTTGTGTGGTATCATCATATTCACTACCAAAATCAATAAGCACTGTGGCTCTAAAGAGAAGACCATGAAATTGTAATATACAATATTAAAGACTGTTATAGAGTCACATCCTAAATTCTTAAGTTATACAAAGTTACTTAAAACCAGAAATTATAGCTCACTATTTTTATCACAATTATAGAGGATATTACATTTGTTTTCATAAATATTTTCATAATTTACATATGTATGTGATTTATTTCAAAGATCTTCCCCATATTGTAACTACATATATTGTCATCACTGGTTTATGGAGCATTCAATGTGACTTTCTTAACCCACTCAAATTTTATGATATTTGTGGATTTCATTATATATGCATGTAGAATTATACATACAAAGATGTGCTTATCATATCAATTCAATCATGACATTGAATTTGATTGAATTTTAATATTTTTACGTAAAATGATTTTTGCATGTATATATATAATGACTGAGACTTTTTATTAAAGTTTTAGAACTGTTAGCATCCCATGGAAGCCAATAAAAAATGTACCTAACTAGAAATCCTAGACCAAGCCTTAAAAGTCAGAAAATAGTGTCAAGAAAATCTACTGTGATTGTTCATAAATCAGTGTGTAGAATTAAAAATGTGACAGTGTTTTAAGTTAGACTTCATGAAAAGCCTGGATAGTTTTGAGAGCATGTCTTGACATTTAAAGTATATGCAGCAACTCATTGTATAAAAAATGGCCTGGATCCCAAGACAGCAGCTCAAGTATATTCTATAACTGAGAAACATCTGCAAAGGGGCTTGCGTCTTGAAACTTTTGTTTGCCAGTGGAACACAGATTAAATTATTCAAAACAGAACATAGCCCTAAAAGACAGGAGGGAAATTAAGATAATATGTCTTCATGATTGTGTGTTATATTCAAAGGTCATACTTTATGTTAAAAGCGTTGAAGATTTATTTATTTATTTATTTGAGAGGTCGAGAGAGCCAGCAGGGGAAGGGACAGAGGGAGAGGGAGAGAGAGAATCCTCAAGCACACTCCCTGCCAGAGCATGGAGCCTGACACAGGGCTGGATCTCAGGACTGTGAGATTATGACCTGAGCTGAAATCAAGAGTTGGCCACTTAACCGACTAAGTCCCCAGACGCCCCTATGTCAAAAGCTCTAAATAAAAATTTGCTTTAGCAAATTAATGTTTACTTTTTGTAAGTGTTTACGACACATAACGTGGAATCTAATGATATTTATTATCTATTTGTATCTATTAATATCAGAAGATGCTCTAATTTTATATTTATACAGATGCATGATGATACCTCATATAGTATTTAATTGTTAGTTGTTACTGAGTGATTAACATGCTTAACGTTTTATCATTTTTTACATGAATTATTACATTTTCATAACAATTCCATGAATCAGATATCCTTGTTGCTTTACTTACAAATAAGAAAATCCATGCACATAAAATTTAAATTACATATTCAACTACTAATTAGTAGATTGAGGACTAATACTGACCTATCTTGGTCAGTGTATATTGAGAAAGTCATGTAACATTAAGGAAAATCCTTTCTAAGCTGAAACTTTGAGGTTCTCTTTAGTTTTTGTCCTTGTAGTAGACATGGTTCTGTTAAATAACATTCATAAGCAAATGCACCTTCTTCTAAGTACAGTCATCCTCCAGATGGCGAGTTATTTTTTCCTCTCTATATTCTCCAAGACTTTCCTCAACTCTCCTTCATCTGGATAACAATTGCATCTTTTAAAACAAAAGGAATCATGTGTTCTCACAGCTGAGAATTCTAAATTTCTACTGTATTATCTCTCAGCCTTCTATCACTCCAACACCCTCTTTTTAAATCTGTCTCATATTGCTCCTAGGTTTGTGTGTATGTCACTTTTATTTTGATGCATTAAATTTAGAGAAAGTTTGTAGAAGTAGTACAAGGAATTATGGTCTATCTTTTATGCAATTCGGAAATCATCCACTGCCTTTATTATTCTCTTTTATATACATACACATTTTTCTTGACCATTTAGATAAGCTGGAGATGTTACTAACTTTTCTAATATTTCTATAATATTTTCTCTAATATTTTAATGTACATTTCCTCAGAAATTCCCTGACATAACCACAGGACATTATCAAAATCTGGAGAGTTGTCATTATTACATTATCCCAATCCATACTCAATTTTCTTCAATCACTTTAATAATGTATTATAACTATTTACCCTGTTCCAAAAACCCATTCAAGATGATGCATTCATTGTATTTAGTTGCCCTGTTTTTAGGCTCTTGAAATCTGGAGCATATGCTGTCTTTGTCTTTATTGATACTCACATTATTAAGCTATAGGTCTGTGATTTTGTAGAGTGTGCCTCAACTGAGGTAAAGATATTTTCTGATGATTAGATCCAGGCTATGCATAGAGTGTTTTATTTTATGTCCAGATCAAGATAAAGAACAAGTCCTTAACTCTAAAATATTTTCATTCTTCTTCACAGTGAGCCACTTCTATCCACCCTCAAAAGACAATAATCGTTATTTTTTTTCCCACAATGTATTTGTTTTTCCTGTTCTCAAACGTCTTTTACATAATTTTCTAACAAACCGCTGGGACTCTTTCCATTTTTTCCATGTTTCTCAGTCTATGGTTTGCCTATTTTTCTTAAAAGTATTATTTTTTTTTAGAGAACAGAAGTAAGGTCTAATTAATTCTTTTTTCTTTTCTTAGTTTTTCTTTGTCTAATCTAAGAATACTTTGCTTAACCCAAGGTTGCAATGTTATTAAAATAATTTTGTGTGTGGAATGAGATAGCAGTCTGAATTTTTCCACCATATGTACACTCAGTTTTTTTTTACCACCATTTGTTAAAAAATATTCGCCTTTATTTACTGAATTGCTTTGGTGCCACTGTAGAAAAACAACGTTGAGTCTATTTCTGGGCTCTGTATTCTGTTTCATTTATGTATTGCATTGCTCGTATTGGGTTTTGGTTTAGCTTTATATTGAATCTTGATATCAAGTCCTCCAAACTTATTCTTAAAGATTTGTCTGTATCTTCCAGATCCTCAATATTTCTGTATGAATTTTAGGATCTGTTTGTCATTTGCTATTAAATCAAACAAACACAAAAACCTCATTGATATTAGTATTAAGACTTACCAATTTGGAGAAAGTGACATTTTAAACATTTTGAGTTCTCTCATCTTTGAATCTGTTATATCTCTGCATCTTTTTGGATCTCTTTAATTCCTCTTAACAATATTTTCTAGATTTTAATACAGAAAACTTGTTCATCCACAGCCTAACTTTTCTAATATATTTATCTTTTAACACTATTTTAAGATTATTTTTAAGCTATATTTTTCTATTTTGCTCTAAATTATAGAAATTAAATTAATTTTTATATATTGACTTTGTATCCCATGAACTTTCAGGATTTGCTTTTAGTTTAGTTTAGTTCTTGTTTTGTAGATTCCTTAGCATTTTATGTATTTGAATTTGGTATAAATTATCCTGCTTGTGAATAGGGACAGTTATATTTCTTTTACTTTAATCTCTACTCTCTTTATTTTTTAAAATTTATTTTTCTCATCTTTATTGTGCTCACTTGTAAAATTTTAAACAGAAGTGTTGAGAAAGTATTTCCTTGCCTTGTTTATGATATTTGGGAGAAAGGCACTAAATCCTTTAGGATTAACTATGTTAGACATAGATTTTTTAAAGATATTTTTTATTCATTTCTAATTTGCTGAGTTTTTTTAAAACAAAAAATTGCTTACTTTTGTCATGCAATTTTTAAAATCTATTTAGATGACCATATAATTGTGTTGGTTTTTTTTTCTGTTAATGTAATGATTGATTAATTTTTATGAGTTAACCATTTCTGCCTTCTTGGGTTAAACATAACTTGGACATGTTGTATTATATTTTATTATATATTGGTGAATTTTATTTTCTTTTATTTTCAAAGATTTTTTCATCTATACTTATGATGGATATTTGTACTTTTTTGATAACTTTTCATTAGGTTCTGGAATTAAGGTTACGGTGTTAAAGTATTAAGGTATCAGAAAATAAGCTAGGACATATACCCACCTTCTCTGTATCCTAAAAGGATTTGGGTAAATTTGATTGTATTTCTTCTTTACTTCTTGATAGATTTCATCAGTAAAGCTATTTGTGCTTAAAGTTTTTGTTGTATGAAGATTTGAATTCAATTGAGAATGAATGAATGAAAATAAATGCCTCTGCCATCAGATCTGCTTTAGTTTGGTCTATCTGTTTGTTTATTTTAAGCTTGTTATAACTACTTACTTTGAATGTTGTGCAGATTCAAACTCACCTTGAATCTGTGAAACATTCCTTCACTGGACTCCAAGTATTCATTAACAGCATTTTAATTAATCCTAGCTTTTGTGTTCTGGAAGTAATTCCTAATAAAGCATAGAAATGTCATGTGTAAATGGGGCAAAGATTTGATGTTCTTTGCCTGTAGTCATAACATTATTCTTTTTTATGAAATTTCATTCATTAAATTTATTAACTAAATTTTGTATGTTTTTAATCGAACATAATAGTGTTCTTAGAAATGAGAAAATGTAGAATGTTTCTTAATAAAAATGACTGTGAATGAGTTAAGTTTTAAGAAAGAGCTAAAGCCAAGATGCTCTTACTTCTGACTTCATCTTATTATAGTATGACTTTTAAGACCAGAATAAGTGTACTGATCAGCTTATTTTTTGAGTCTGATGTTTTATAATTAGTTAATAATATGGTCCCTACCAAGCCCATATAAAAATGCTGAATAAGTGTGAACGCACTACTAAAATATGCTACTAACACTTTTTATCATTTTCTGTGTTCAGATAGAAAGGGAACAATTTTTCTGGAAATAAGGTGGATCCTTTTGAAGGTTTCTGTAATAAAAATGATGCACTTATCTCACTTCCCAATTATTGTTAAGAAATAGCATGCCCTAGAAGAATAAAAAAAATATGTAAAAGTAGATAGTATGTGACAATGTGACATATAACACTTTATGTAGAATATAGACTGAGATGTTGGCTAATAATATGGTGTCAGAAAGGGTGCCAAATCAGAAAGAGTTCACCTTTCATCAATTGCTATTTATTGTTGCCTAGAAATCGATAACAGAGTATGCTTTCTTTTGAGATTACATGTTGCTTAAAGAAAAAAGTTTTCATTTCAGCAAATATCAAAATCTTTCATTTTATATAAATTTTATCCTTACTCTGGGATTTTTCACCACTTTGGACATAGTATTGTGCACCATCAATTTTTGTACTTTGGCTCTCTCTGAAGTTGTGTTCATTATATACTTTATTTGAAAATATTTGAACTTGACTTTTTCAAATATTTTGGTAATATGAGTGTCTGTTCATGCATTAATGGACCCAAATTTCTCAAAAGACCTAATGTAATCTATGTTAGAAAAGTTACATTGCCCCCAAATCTGAGTAACTTCTGGTTCCTTCATTAGAAAGTCCCTACCCCATGATTAAATTAAGGCTGCATACATTTTAACAAAGACTCTTTACTCACTTATGAGAACAGAAGATCTAAGTTTAGTTCTGTGCTTTGTCTGATCTCTTTCTGAAGACAGATAACAAAAGCAGCCCATTTAAAATGTCTAAAATATGAAATTCGAGACCTTACAATATTTTATTCAAATTGATTACTGCATCATTAACTGGAAGCATTGAAATTATTTTATTGATCCTCTCCTAAGAATTTTGTTATTTATCAATCTTTCACTTGAAATAATCTTGATATATTCTGAAACATGATTTCCTCTTTTCTTAGCATTCTATCACATTTGAACCAGATTGAATGACATTCCCAGAAGCAGAATATATCAGATTTTACTGTTTTTTTTTTTTTTTTTTTTTTTGTGATGGTGGTTGTTGTTTTTCTTTTCAAGATATTGAGTAGAAAGGTCACTCTACTGTTTCCAATAGTGAATCTTTCATTTAGAGATATGGGCAAAGCGAAATTTACCAGGGTCCTGGCATCTATGTTAGGATTGCTATAATTGTACTTTAGCACTCTGCTTCAGTTAATGTTTCCAGGAGTATGTTACAAATTACAGAGATACTATTCACTTAAAAACGAGATTAGATTTCCTTTAAGATTTTTGTCCACAAAATTCATTCCCCAAACTTCTCTCTATGTAAATAAATTTCATAGAGTACACTCTTACCAGATAACCAAATATGATTAGCAGTTTTTTTCTTTGTTTATAAACAAAGAACAAAGCCTTATCATTAGAAAGTGATATGAGACTGAGTTTTCAGCATAAAGAATAATATGAGATGTTGTATAGTGGATGAATCCCACCATGTCACCTGTAATACTGCTGACACATTTTTGGGGAAAAAAAAAAAGAAGAAGTATTTAGTTTTAAGGGAAATGTAGAAAAATGATAGCTTTAACTTAATTTGTCTTGATACATAATCATGTGAAGGTAACTAACATATTGAATTAGCATTTTGTCACTTCTGGTGAAGTATAACCATGAAACTGTGCCATGATAATTACTTTTAATAAATTACTGACATTTTTAAAGTGCATGAATGCACAACTTTCAGCTTGCCCTGGTTTGTCTACCTTTATGTTACGGACGCCATAATTTTCTCTTTTACTTTGGGATGGCTTTCTGTACAGAGGAACTCTAAATCTTTCTCATCCCATAAATACGTGAACATAAACCCATGATTTATTGCAATTTAGCTTCTGTTTCTGTGGAGGAGGTTTACTGTGCTGAGAAAACTCATTAATCTCATTCACAGTTCGTAGTATAAACATAACCTTTATAATATATAACAGAACAAATTATGTGTTTGTGTGATTTACCGTTTCTGTTTTGGAAAGAGAACAAATTGTAGTGTTTTATTCCTACTTTTAGTTTCAATATTCATTGATAAATTTGCACTATTAACCCAAACCAGGTATAAAATACATTATTTTTCATTTTGACATGTGTTTTTGCATTTACTTACTATAAAAAGAAATACCAAGATGTGATTTGACAAGAAACAAACTTCAGAGTCAAATTATCTGTGTCTGTGTTTGTGTTTTATGAAACTGGCTTGTGATACTGAGTGTGATTGTGGATACAATTTTTTATTTACATGTTGATATCTTTTAAACTCCATATTAACTTACTACAGAATTTCTTTAAAAGAAATAAACTTAAAAACATTATGCCCTTTTAATTTGTGCAGAATAACTTTTTTATTTTGGGTACTAAACCGTTTTTGCTAAATCGTTATAGATTCTCCTAAGACCTGCCAGTTGAGTTTTAAAGGTGTTAAGTATAGTAATAAGAAAGTTCTGTTACCACCTTATGAGTTTTGTTCTAAATCCTTTCTCATCTGTTTATTTGTCTTTGCAGCTTTCTGGAAGCTTTCTTTTGTGTAATTTCTTCTCTTTCCAAACATTTGGATTAAATAAGATAATTCTTAATCTCTTACATCAAATCGGACTTTCTCAGTAAAAGCATTCTAGCATCGTTTATTGGTTTGCAAAATTTTAGTTCCAACAATTAGTGGAAGGGAATATTGCTTTTTTGGGCTCATAATCTGCAGTATAAACGTTTTATTTTTACATAGCTGAGAGTTTCAAGCAACAAATTGTTAACTCATCATCAATTAAAAGGCCATTTTAACTTGTTAAAAAACACTTTTAGTTAATAAATTAATAATCATCTAATGAAAGTATAATTTTTTAATTTACTTGGGTAGAATATTCTGAGAGGTATTCACCAGGGAGCTTTACTCTGGAGAAATACTGCTTATGAGCACCAGGGTGGCTTTAAAATGTGTTCTAGTAATCAAGAACATGTAAAAAGGACATCTACTCACTATTTTTCCTTCTTACTGGTCTGTTACACCTGAAAGCTCATCCTTTAGCTGTCAACCAATCTGTTGTCCCCAAGCCTGGAAGAAAGGCAGTAGAGGGCACTGTGAGAATGTGACAATACAGCAAAGATATTGACTCCTTCCAGCAGGATACTGTGAAATGTAGCAGGAGAAAAAGGGAAGTCGTTTTTCAACGCTAAATTATCCTTGACTTACTGATTCTTGAATGGAGAGTCATCTGTCAAAATCTACTATTTACCAAATGAATGTTCGGTGTTCACTGGGCTCAGATCTCAGCCTCTTGAAGACTTTTCTCTGGACCAGACTTGGACAGTAGGTCAATGTGCCCGAATATGGCTTAATTTCTATCTGGGAACTTTATGCATAATACTCTGATACACTGTGATTCCTTCCATCTGTCCATTTTCTTGCCCCTTTGATCCTGGTGTAGATAAAGCAAGGCTCTTACTCTGACTGCCAACAACAAATTACTTTTGAAAAAGAAAACTTTCAAATTCAATGTACCTCTATCATTTCCTAACTACTGGAGTGTCCTGGCAGATTGTATATGACAATGCCAATTTTGGAAGGGGATTTGAGCAAACGAAAGCACCACCGTTGCCTCAAAGAACAGATGCCTAATTTCTTGGTTACTTTTTACTTTGTGCTTCTTAATCAGAGGACTGATGGGGCACCAGGCAAAATAACCTCTGACCAAAGTTACATTCTTTAATCCGGTCCTATGGGCCTTATATTTTGCCCAAAGTTACATTCTTTAATCCAGTCCTACGGGCCTTATATTTTGTGAAAATTTATCCCAGATCACCATAACCACTCGACTGTCAGCTCTACTGTTCTGCACTCAAACTATCTCTTATTTTTGGCTTTCCATGAGTATTTAGTTAAAAATTGAAAATATTGCACCAATAATTGCTAGCCAGACTCTGTTTATTATCACAGTGTCTACTTAGAAACACTTGCTCCCAGTCTTCTCTTAAAAGATTACTATAAACACAAACATTGCAATTTATACTTTTTAAGTTCTATTATTACCTTTGATATCTCTCTGACTCATCATGGCTAGAAAAATAAATCCAAAGAACTGAGAACACATTTACCTCTGAACATTATGCAACATATATTTTGATGTTCATAATAGCTAAGAGAATGATAAAAAGTGACAGAGCATTGCACACAAATGCACTTATACCTACTAGCTTATGTATTTTCCAAATTCATGCTATTTCAGGAAAACATGTTGAAAGACAGTTTAATAATTCCATACTGCATTATCCTTAATGTCTTTATATTTGTAAATAAATCCTGAAGAGTAGCTGAAGGGTAAAACCTACTTGCAAAATCTGCTGTCAGGTATTCTAGATGGTAGTAGAAACACAGAGTTGAACTTCAGCTCTTGGGACAGAAGCAATTGAGTCCTTCAGAACTAAACATACGTGACCCAAGATCATTAAGAATGTGCACCAAAGATATTTTTTGAGATAACATGGTTGTTTTCTTGTACAGTGCTTAATCATGTGATTAATATGTGATTTCATAAGTGTACAAAATTTCTAAAACTAATGAACCAATATTAAAATAGCACAGAGAAAGAAAAAGAAGTCATAAGATGAATTTGTAATATTCTCTTTGTTCTTTGGCTGAAAGATCAGCACATGAAACCAAGGGTGTACTTTATGGTACAGTGGGTAATGTATTGTTATTTTATTTTATATGTGGGTTCCCTCCTTACCACTTCCCTGCTTTAGTCTTCCACACCACCCCCCAAAACCCTGATAACTGCCAAATTTCCCCTGAGTGGTAAAAACACGATTGTTCCCGTCTCAAGAGCAACTTCTCAGAAATTGGTGGAATGATCAGTGTGTATTTATATACTATGGTAACTTACCGCATAAAATACCTCCCTAGTCCCTGGTGTCTTACAGTAAAACAAAATGTGCTGCCACTTGCCAATTTCATTAGGTCAGCAATTTTATTGGCATTATTTTTGTAAGCATTAAGTTTTTGGAGGCAACATTAAATAAGCTTTATTTTCTGTTTAAAGGAAGTATAGAAAAATAGTCACAATGCATTAAGTGCTTATCATGCATCAGACACTCTAATGATCATGCACAGGCGTCATCTCTAATCCTCACGACGGTGATGTTCAGCCAGTTTTATCAGCATTTTACAACCAGGTAAGTGAGGCTCAGAGAGCTTAAAACATTGCTGAATGTAGAGCCAGTATGCAAAGCCAGGCCCTTTGAGAGCACAGTCCTTGCTGTCTCTAACGTGTCCAGCTGCCATTCACCACTGTGTTCCTCCTTCCCAACATTCAGGTCTGGGTTTGGACTGAGTTTTTCCCTTACAGATTAGTACCTACATTCTTCAGCGCCCCGTGGAGACCGCTGTTAGAAATGAGGATTCTGTTCATAATTTTTCTGACCTTTCCTCAGTATTGGACCATTCTTTTGAATTTGTAATGGTTTACACAGACCCTGGACTTAAGTCTGTGCTGAGATTTAGAGACTATTTATTTGAAACAGCAGCCAGGACCAGCCCAAGATTAATTCTGGAGAAGAAATAATAAGCCTGGCCATAGTACATCCATATAAGTACTATGAATTGTGGCTGTCATTTTTCTCTAGACATAGGATTTTTATTTCAGAATTTCATATGGAAACATTTCACATTGAATATCAGTATCAGAAATTCTGTATCAGAGAAACAGTTTTAATTTTTTTCAAAATATTTATATTTCATAAACAGAAATGTGTTTTCATACTTTTATTAGTTTCTAGAAATTTTGTGAGCAAATTGTGCTCTCATTCTAGCTAATATACAAAATAGTATAGCTTACAACTTTATCAATTTTCCTCATTTTTGGTATTTACCTTTTGTCTTTTTGCTCGGTGTTTACTTCAACATGATTTGTCACACATTTATTTTTAATTAACAGTATTTTTTTTAAAGACTTTATTTATTTAACAGACAGATCACAAGTAGGCAGAGAGATAGGAAGAGAGAGAGGAGGAAGCAGGCTCCCCGCTGAGCAGAGAGCCTGATGTGGGGCTGAATCCCAGGACCCTGCGATCATGACCTGAGCCGAAGGCAGAGGCTTTACTCCCTGAGCCACTCAGGGGCCCAATTAACAGTAACTTTAATAAAACTACACCTTAGAACCTTATAGAACAAGGCAAGGCAATAAAGACTCCTAAGTACATAAATAAATACAATCTTGTATCACTAACAGTATAATTTTTCTTGTGTCTTGTCAAACGTTAGAGACTCATGCATAGTTATATTTCCCGAAGACCTAATGTCTAATGCTTAATTTAAACAAGCATCACTCACCTAGATTATTTGCAGTAGCTTTTGAATTGATCTCACAGTACCCTTTCCCCAGAGCATCCAAAGTGAGATTTCAAAAGATTAACATTAATTTGTCACCATCTTCCATGTGCATAAAACATTTTCATGACCTTGTAATGTAGTTAAAATAAAATCCCAAATTCCTCAACCTGCTCTAAGATATTCTTGATCAACTAAACTCACTCCATATCTCAACTCTATCCTAGACCAGGGACAATTTACTTTGATCTGCTTCTCAGTGCTTTAGGTGCCTATTCTCAGCCCAGAACTACTTCCTCTCCTTCACTTCAACCCAAACTATCCTCTGCACAACCTTGTCTCAGTTATAGTGACTCCTTGTGAAAACTCCCATTCTAGATCATCTGTTCTAAACTGATCCCTAGGGCTATCCTCTTACAAAATCCTACTTTAATTGTAATCACAGCAGTTGTCACAATTTATCATTATGTTTACTGGATGTCTTTTTCTAGACTATAAATTCCCCAGAGGAAGGAAGAATGTCTGATATCCAGCAGCTATTAGAGCATTCACTTAGCTTGGGTCATTAAAGCATAATTGTGGGTACTTACAAATACATTTTCCAAAAACATAGATTATAAATATATTCTTATTATTTATCACTGTGTTTCACCACCAATTTAAAACTCAGTGATATTTATTCAGTTATTTACTTAAAATTAAGCATGTGGAGGTGATAGAATCATTTAGTGAATTCCATTTAAAATGGCAAGTTTCGCTGAGATACCACAGTGAGGGCACATTATATGGAATTGTTGAGTCATTAAAGATCCAAAATACATATTTTGCATTTGGAAAAGATTGTTGAGAATTTGCATGCAGTGGTTCTTGGGTATTTAGTGTTTTAATCTATACTGCAACTCTATTTGTGAGAGGAGATATGTGTTATAACAGAGGCAAATAGGGTATGATTGAAAAATAGGTATGAGATTCATCGCTAGAATGGCTACTTAGAGTCTCTGCTATTACTGAGCCTTCATAACAGAGTTTGATGGGATGAGCTGTTTATGAAGACCTTGTTTACACTTGACATATAATTCTACATATTAATTTAATGGCAACAAGCTGTGCTAATCAAGAGATACATTTTTACTACTTCTTACTTCCATGTGTTTATATAGTGTCATTAAGCCTCCTGATTTTCATTTTGCAACCTAGCTTTCTCTTTAAGAACAACTTAGATCCCCCAATCGCTCTAATTTCTACCTTTCAGTTGCACACTTGTTGCTAATGCCATAACCACTTTCCCTTATTTACTTAATTACGTAGGCTTTTTAAGCGGAACACCTGCTGAGGGGTTAGCTACTTTTGAAAAGATCCAATTGTCTTTGGAGCAAAATGAAATATAGGCACAGAGCCCCAATTATTATTAAGTGTTAGCATAATTATAAGTAGAGTGTTTCATTATATTACATCTGTTGAAGTTTTAAATGAATCTCTGTAATGTGCTATATTAATAAGCAGCGAGGAACTGCTGACTTGGCATCCTTTTGGATCACATTTGTGACAACAAAAGAGGTTATGAAAATGAATTCACCATAGGAGCCCTACTGAGTTAGTTACTATGATTCACAAGCTTATTATGGTAATGAAGCAACACGAGACAATAATGCTAGGGACTCGAATAGACAAGAGATGCTCAGTTTTGCTCCAAAAACATGATGAAGAACAAATAAGAAGGGCTGGGAATTGTACTGAATCTAGTGTAGCAGCTGTCACGGGCTGAAGAAAATCAGAAGTTCCTCTTCACCTTGCCCTTCTGCTTGATTCTTCCGCCTGCAGTTTCCTGACTCAGAATATATGGATTGTTTCTTTTACACAGAGGAATGATTGTCCTCATGGTCTAGCGGTTGCAGAGTCACCTCTTCTATAGGAGGACACAGAAAAAATGGCGCAGATCTGATTGCAAACACAATGGAGGTTGTAATTGTTCTCTGTCCTTTGTGATTTCCACATGAAGTGTCAGGGTTCAAACAAACACATAAAACAGAAATGACGGAAGCCAACGGGTGTTGAAGGAAACAAACTTTTGAGATCTGTAAATCTGGATTATCTCCCTAGCATATACAGAGAAGTCAGCATGTGCTTTATACCAGAGCGTAAATAGCAAAATCCCTGCCAAATACTCAATGTTTGTTTTAAAAATATTGTTTAAAAACCTTCTTCATTTCTGTTAACATTGTCATGTTGACTGGAGCTAATTTATAGGATGTTTGTAACAAAGTAATTTAATAAACTGCTTCTTTCATCTGTTTGAAGACTCAACCATAACTGTTTCATTTTATTAAAATAAATGTTATTATTACACAGTTAAAGTCGAGTATTTTAAAATTTTATTATTAAACAGTTCAAATTGACTCTGAGAAAGTTATGGTCAGACAAATTTAATTCATCTGAGCCCTGGGCAACTTTTCTTTGTGTTTGTAGCAAATCTACTTGTTTCTATAAATAGATGCAATCTTTTTCTATTGCTGCATAATAAAGTACTATAAAGTTGGTAGCTTTAGAGACCACCTGTTCTTTAGCTCAGAAGTTATGGGTCAGCAGTGTGGGAACAATGTAGTTGGGTTTTCTTAGGGTCTCAGCGGCTAAAATTCAAGATGTTGGCTGACCTGTGTTCTTGGGGATCTGGCAAAGAATTTGTTGCCCAGCTCAATCAGGTTGTTGGTAACATACAGTTCCTTGCAGCTGAAAGACAGAGGTTCCTATTTCTTAGCTGGCTGTCGGCTGAGGGTCACTCTCAGCTCCTGGAGGCTTCCTGTATTCCTTTCCTCTTACCCTCTTCAAAGCCGGCGATGCAGAATCTCTCCTGCATGGAATTCCTCTCAAGCTCAAATATCTCTACCACCTCTCCCTAACCCCCAGTCTCCAACCTCTAGGCCTAGATTTGAAGGGTCACAAAGCCCTTCAGTAGAAAGCTCTCCCATTGTAAAGTCAGCTGTCTGGGATCATAATTACATCTGCAAAATACCTGTATAGCAGCACCGAAATTAGTGTTTCATCGGATACTGGAAGAACAAATATGTACACTAGAGGTCAAACTCTTGGGAACTATCACAAATATCTGCCTCTTACTTGGTCCTTAATACAAAACACATACTCAAAACATCAAGTAAATGCCAGAGAACTTGAACGGAATTATATAACTAGACAGTGAAATAAAGCAATGTTTTCAAAGAGTGGCACCAAAAATTTACATTGTAACTTTTCAGAAAATCTTTGATTTATCAAAAACAATAATTTTTCATTTTTATGATAAGTTCTTTATTCATGCAACAGATATTTATTGCATCCCTTAATACACTCAGTAGCTACAGACAAAAAGAGCATGCTAGATCTGTTCTCTCAGGGAACTTGTATATACTTTGTGTCAGACACTGATAGAAACAGCAGATGGAGTTGCAAACAAGCATGAATCCTGGGGGCGCCTGGGTGGCTCAGTGGGTTAAATCCTCTGCCTTCGGCTCAGGTCATGATCTCAGGGTCCTGGAATCGAGCCCCACATCGGGCTCTCTGCTCAGCAGGGAGCCTGCTTCCTCCTCTCTCTCTCTCTGCCTGCCTCTCTGCCTACTTGTGATCTCTGTCAAATAAATAAATAAAATCTTAAAAAAAAAAAAAAGAATGATTCCTGTATTTGAGCATCTTATAATTCTGTTGTGAAAAAGACATAAAAAGATTAACTACAAAAACAATTACTTAATTACAGTTGTGATAAGTATGATAAAGGCAAAAATGTAGGATCCATCAAAACGTGTCAGAGATTTCTCTGAGAAAGTCACATTCAAGCTGCCATCTGAGGACCAGGAAATTGTGAGGTAATGAAGAGTGAGGGGAAGAAGGGACACAGGGTGCTGATGGAGAATCTTAGCTCTTTGGTAATACATGAAAAATATTAGTAACATTTTTTCCTTTGTGTTTTCCTTTGTGTTTTTCCTTTGTGTTTCCTTTGTAGTAACATTTTTTCCTTTGTTTCCTTTGTGTTTCCTTTCCTTTTTCCTTTCCTTTTCCATTTTTTCCTTAGTAACATTTTTCCTACTACCCTGTAAAATGGACTAAGAAATTCTTCTGTATAGTAAAATTTGTGATCTTTCTATAATTAAATATATAACTTCTTGAGATAATAATGGAAATAATTCTTGGGACAACTGTTATACTTTTGGCTTAAGGCATATGGATAATATGTCTTCTTCCCAAGGTAAAATGCTCTTAAAATCATATTTAACACACACACACACACCCCCACACCCCCACACACACACACCAGTATGTATCTGGCACTCTTCTAAATCATTTACAAATAATGAGACCTTCAATCCTTATAATAACTCTATTAGGTTGCTACAATAATTATCTCCATTTTATGTATGAAGAAACCTTAAATACAGAAATCAAGAGTGATCACAGAGTGAACAAAGAGTGTGAACCTAAAGATTTGACTCCTGGGTTCATAATACCGACTCTGATGATAAGGTGGCCAATGCCAAGACACTTAAACCACCCAGCACCTGGACCAAAATACATCATGCTGTACGAACAGTCACTATTTCTTTCCTTTTTATCTTGGCCCATTTGTGTCACTGTATTCTGCCTTTTTTTTTTTTTTTTTTTGCCTGACGATGATTACTGATTGACTTTGAAAGTAAATCACACCTGAAAAAATGTTGCTTTCTTCCTGCCTTTTATCGAACTGATACATTATTTTTAGAAAGTTCTCAGAAGTTAAAAGAGCACATAGTTTTTTGGAATGCCTGTCTATATTTGGTAAATATTTTATTTCCAATATGATAAAAATACATCTTTCAAGATATGTAAAAATATAATCAGGTAGTTTGAAACTATTGCAAAAATGTTTTATTGAATTCATCTATTGTATTTTAGGTATGCAAAGATACATGAAAAGGTCTGAGTTGTTCGTAGAATCAAATATGGCCATAAGTTTTTCTTTAATGCAGTTCTCTCTCTTCTCAGTATCAACCGTATTTTAATTCTTATGAGTCATTTCTCACAGCACAATAAGGAACTGATAATTTTTTCTAAGGCTTGCTTTCCTTTTCAAATTAGACAAGTAAAAGCAATAAAGGGTATACAGTTTGGGAATAAAGAAGTAATTTGTCCATGATCAAAATGAAGAGGTGGAGAATTTAAATAGAGACTTGGAACCCATATAAAAGAACTCCTAGACATTGTAAAATAGGGGTAGCAAACTTTTTTGTAAAGCACCAATGAGCAAATAGTGTAGGTCACGTAGTTTCTGTCCCAAGGAGTTAAGTCCATCCTGGTGGTATGAAAGCAGGCATAGACAACATATAAAGAAGTGGATGTGGCTGTATTTCAATGAAACTTATTGAAGGTAAATTGTAAGAAAGAGAAATACCTTGCAGAAAAATAAAGGTGCAGGTAAAGACTTTAAAAAAAAAAAAAAAGAAAAAAAGAATTTGTCCTCATTTGTAGAAAAAAAAAATCATACATAGAGATAATCCTAAGTCATCTACTAAAATGGACTAGAATTTTCTAGAATTCACTAGAAACAAGTGAATTTAGAAAAGTTGAACAATCTAATTTGAAAATAACAAAAATTAGTTGCATTTCTTTATACTAGCAAGAAACAACCAAAATTAAGAATACAGATTTACAGTAGAATCAAAATATATAATGCTTTGGAGGCCTTGGGATAAATTTTAAATCCTATGTGCAGTATTTTTATGGTGAAAATTTTAAACAATTTCTGAAAAAAATTAAATCCCAAAAAAAAGGGAAGAAAAAAGAATTTATCAGGTAGGGTCCTCCAGCAACACAGAACCAAGAGGATGTATGTAAATAAAGAGAGAAATTTATTTTAAGGAACCAGCTCACTCATTTGTGGGGGCTGGCAAATCCAAAATTTGCAGGACAGGCTAGCATACTAGAACTTCTGGCAGGAGTTAATGTTGCAGTATTGAGTCTGAGCACACTCTTGAATACTTCCTTTTCGGGGGACCTCAGGTTTTTTTTTCTTAAGGCTTTCAATTGATTAGATAAGTTACACTCTTATTGTAGAGGATATTTTGCTTTACTAGCATTTTGAAAATACCTTCATGGTAACATCCAAATTAAACTTTTAACTAAGCAACTGGGTACTATAGCCTAGCCAAGTTCACATATATATTTAAACCATCACAGTTAAGACATATACCATATTGATAAATTGGAAAACTCAATATTGTAAACATGATCACTACTCCCAAATTGATCTAAAGATTCAGTACAATCCTTAGAGAAATCCCTGCAGGCTTTTTTATTTTCATTTTTCTGTAGAAATTTATAAGCTTCTTCTAAAATCTGTAAGTATTTGAAAGTGCGATAGTGCAGCAAACAGAATTTTAAATGCAAAGGACAGAACTGGAGGATTTAAATATCTCAGTTTTAAAACTTACTATAAAGTCAAAATAAACAAGAAATTATGGTGTTGGCAATAGGATGGGCATAAAGCTAGAGATTAGAGAAATACAGCCACACCTATATGATGCATTGGTTTTCAAAAAGGTGCCAAGATAATTAAGTAGGGGAAGAATATTCATTTCAAGAAATAATTTTGAATCAATGTGATATGATTTTAGTATTACATATATTTATCTCAGTCCCTACATCACGCAATACAAAAAAGTTAACTCAAAATGAATCAAAGCAACAATGATAAAACTTGTAGAAGAAAACACAAGAAAGTGTTTGGGTAGGCAAAAATGGCTTAAACAGTACACTTAAAAGCAACAAATTTGAAATAAATAACTTATAAGTAAACTTTGTCAAAATTTAAAAAATACTTTGCTCTTCAAAATTCACCATTTCATTAACAAAATGAAAATACAAAACAAAGATTGGCCAAAAATATCTGCAGTTCATGTATCTGAAAAAGGACCTACATCTGGAATATATAAAAACTCTTATGAACCAATCAGAAGATAATAAAAAGTGTGCAAAGGACATTAAAGAGACAAAATGAAGGAAACTCTTCAAAAGCTGTTCAACACTATTAGGCATCAAGAAATGTAAATTAATACTACAGTAAGATACTACCACACCATTACTGCAATCATTAAAATTGTAAAAAAGACAGAGACTTCAAATATTAGTGAGGTTAGGATATAAATGGATCTTTGTCTCATACATTGCTGATGCATATTGTGGCACAAACACTTTGGAAAATGGTTAGACAGTTTCTTACAAATTTCGTGTAACCATGATGTGGCCCACTAATCCCATTCTGGGTATTCTTCCAAGGAAAGTAAATCATACCTTCTCACAAAAACTTGAGGATGATGCTTCAGAATTAGTTTATTCATAACAGCTCAGAATTGGAAAAGTCCAAACTGTCTAACAAAAAGTGAATTCTTGGGGCACCTAGGTGGCTCCGTCAGTTAAGAGTACGACTCTTGATTTTGACTCAGGTCAGGATCTCAGGGTGATGAGATCAGCCACATGTGGGGCTCCACACTCAGCTCAAGTCTGTTCTCTCCCTCTCCTTCCACCCTCAACTCACCCCTGCCCCTGCTCACTCTCTCTCACAATCAATCAATCAAAAAATCAATAAAATCTTTTTTTAAAAGAATTCTATTTTTAAAGATTTATTTATTTATTTTAGAGAGAGAGAGAGTGAGCAGATGAGCAGCGGGAGGAGTGGAGGAAGAGGGAAATCATCGGAAATGATCTCAAGCAGACTCCCCATTGAGTGCGGAGCCCCACTTGGGGCTCAATCCTATGACCCTAAGATCATGACCTGAGCCAAAGTCAAGAGACAGATTCTTAACCAACTGAGCCAGCCAGGTGCCCCCCAAAAGCGAATTCTTAAACAAACTGTGTTACTTACAAAAAGGAATTCTAATTATCAATTAAAAAAAAAATAACAAATGATGGAGCACCTGGGTAACTCAGTCAGTTAAACGTCTACCTTGGGCTCAGGTCATGGTCCCAGGCTCCTGGGATACAGCCTGTGTTGGGTTCCTTTCTCAGCAGGGAGTCTGCTTCACCCTCTCCTTCTGCCTCTTCTCCCCACTCATGCTCTCTCTCGCTCTCTTTCTCTCAAATAAATAAGATCTTTTTTTTTTTTTTAAAGAACTGTTATAAAAGCACTGTGGATGAATACCAAAAACATTATGCTGAAAATAAGAAGTAGACATAAAAATGTGCATATTATATAATTCCATTTATATGAACTTCTCCAATAGGCAAAAATAAATCTATAGTAAAGAGTAAGAGGTTTACTAAGAAGGGATGAAGGAACAACTTTGGGATGGTAAAAAGTTATACTTCATGATTGGAGTTGCAGTTACTGTGTATATTCATCTGTTTGAACTTATAAAACCTCCAGTTAAAATGGGTCAATTTTATTGTATGCAAATTATATCAAAATAAGATGACTTGAAAATAAAAATCTCGTTTTATGAAATACTTTTGGTTGTATATGAAGAGTTTAATGATCATCATTCGTTCTCAGTCACTTCCACGGCTTAATATTACTCACTTTTCCAGATTCATTTCACACCCCTCCACCACCACTCATTAATGACAAGTTGAGCCACATAGGGAGAACTTTTCAGTTGATAATATTACTGGGATAATCACATAAAGCAGGGGGAACCTTTGGACTTTATTCCGTTACTAGATGTTAAGATTCATTTGTAAGTTCAATAGTATTACGCTGTTGAGTGATGACAAAGATTAGAATGTTAAACCCAGTTTAAAATGAAAGGTGAGGCACAAATAATTGGAAAATTGGGTAGTACACCAAATCAAACCCGGCACAGAAATAATAAGGTAGAATTGGGCATAAATTTTAAAATTACAACGTAACATCATCTTTGATGCTATAATGAGAAAATGCTAGTTTTCATTGCAATTAAACTCTTAACTGAGCATTTCCTCAAGTACATAGAAAGAGTTGTGGACTCAGTGTTTGTGTCCCCCACAAAATTCATTTGTTGAATCCCTAACCTCCAATATGATAGTACTTTTAGGTGGGGCTTTGGAAGATAATTAGGTTTAGAAGAGGTCAGAGGGTGAGCCCTCATGCTGGGATTAACATTCTTCTAAGAAGAGGAAGGGAGACCAGCACTGGGTCTTTCTACCATGTGAGCACACAGTGAGCAGGTAACCATCTGCAAGCCAGGAAGAGGGTTGTTACCAAAAACCGAATCTGCCAACAACTTGATCTGGGACTTTCCAGCCTCCAGAACTATGAGAAAGAAATGTCTATTGTTCACGCCACCCAATCTATGATATTTTGTTTTAGCAGCCCAAGTTAAGATGATCAGTTTCTAAAGAATTGTTTACCTCTCCTCTCACAACTAGTTGCTCTAGAAGATCATTTTTAGGTATTGTGTACTTTTAAAAATTCATAGCCATATGTTCCTTTAATATATATTAGGAAAAGTATAGGTGTACATCAAAACCATAACTTCATGTGAATTTTGGCTTCATATTAAAATAAGTAGGAATGCATTCAAGGCCTATTTTATAAATATCAAGCAATATTAGTATTAGTAAACTTTAATCAGAAAAAATAGACAAAAATTATGATGATGATGCAAAAATAACAACTCAATTATTAGCAATTTCATTATTCAATTTCCAAATTGCCCTTTTATTTTCTTTATTTTTATTTTAAATTCCACTTTAAAAAAAAAGATACAAATAATCATTAATTATAGTCACTGATGCAAGTGCACAGAATCCTTTACTAATGGTTTAATATTCCTTGAAATTAAACTGCCTATTTTATGTTTCTTTAAATTCTGCTTGGGATGAATTTCCAGCCAACTTTTTGGGAAAGTAAAGGAAGTAAACTGTTCTACAACTAATGCTTATTTTCCTGAAGTCTTCTCTCTCAAACAGTAAAGAACATCTTTATTTAGCTTACATTGTACAGTGCCTAGAAAGGTCTCAAAATCCTGTGTTTAAAAAAAGACTTTTGTATGACTAAATTCTGTAAGAATCTACAGAGCACATTTCTTCCATGTTCTGTCTGAGGAAAGGTCGTATTTACGTTCAGCATGTGAAGATTATATTTGATGCAAAGAGTTCTTTGTTTTTAACTCAGAAATCTCTGCTTATTTTACTGAAATCCATCCTTATGCATACTTTTCTAGTTCTATATAAATCTGACAAGAACTTTCCAAATCAGACACTAAAGGTGGATGATTTTATATGGTATTAACAATTCTCAATTGGTAGTGATCAATTATTGCCAAGGATAATTTGATGCAGTCATATTTCCAAGAACAGTATTTAAAGGTTTTGTTCTTCTGATGACTCATTGCTGTCGTGTTTCCAGCTGTGCTGAGCCTCTTTCACTCGCCTCTTCACATTCATTTTAATTTGTTATTTTAATCAATAATATTGAAGTCACAGAGAGGAAAAACAGCCAGCCTAGTAATGACTGTCGACTCTTTGTTGATTTGAGCTAATTATGCCAATTTCACACATACACGCATAACCAGGTTAAATGGAAGCTTGATCCCTTGCTTTGTACACAATAAGTATTTAGACAGTGACATCTCATGGTAGAATCTCCTTTATGTAACTCTAACTGATTTTGATTTTGTGTTTGTTCTTCTCCCCTACATGTCCTTTTTCTCCTTTTTCTGGTTTCTGTAACTTTAGGGACTAAATTTGGATGTGTTGCCAGAAGACATAGATGCTTCCCTGTTTTTATGCCTTTTCTCATGCCATTTCTCTGTTTTAAGACATGGCTTAATGGTAGTGAGGGTTTGAAGGAAAGGAAAGGTTGAGAGAACATTAAGTTTGAGGATGAAGAGATCATGGGTAGCTTTTAAAAGGAGAGCTTCCTTAGAAGCCAAAACGTTGTAAATGTTTCTTAAGAAGTTGAGAGCTGGTGATGAAATAAAGGCAGTCAATACATAGCACTTGTTGAAAAAATTTGGAAGTGAAAATGAGAGAAAAGGAGAAAGAAACCAAAGTCTCCTATAAAGATATTTCAAACCTTTAGATAGTGGAGGGTAAAATGTTAGAGACCAGTTGAGAAGGATAGGTAAAATATTTTACAGTGTTCAGGAATAATTGAAGGAGCGGGACCCCAGAGGATGAAGAAGAAAATGGAACTGAGGAGGCTTTACCTCAACAGACAGCAGTACATCAATGCCTCTGAGGACATAAAGAAGGAAAAAAAGAATATTATAAAGACTGTAGTCTTTCGGATGATGCAGATGTATATGGAAGAAGTCATGTCAGTTAAATGTGATCTTTTAGCAATGTTAAAAAAAATGTTATGCGTATATAAGGCAGGGGTATATAAGGACTCTTTGTACCTTCCTCTCAGTTTTGCTGTGAACTTAAAACTGCTCTAAAAATAGTCTATTAAAAGAAAAATGTCATCTCCTTACAATTAATGGCGTGAATTAAAGCATGGAGAAAGCAAATCTTCTGAGGAGCTATCATCATTAACATTATAAGGACTCAGTCTCAGGGCTTATAAAAGGATTCTAAAACAAAGTCCCAATTAAAGTTATGACAACAGCGGTGCCTGGGTGACTCAGTGGGTTAAACCTCTGCCTTCGGCTCAGGTCATGATCTCCGTTTCCTGAGATCCAGTCCGCATCAGGCTGTCTGCTCAGTGGGGAGCTTGCTCCCCACCCTCTGCCTGCCTCTCTGCCTACTTGTGATCTCTGTCTGTCAAATAAATAAGTAAATCTTTTTTTTTTTAAAGATTTTATTTATTTATTTGACAGACAGAGATCACAAGTAGGCAGAGAGGCAGGCAGAGAGAGAGGGGGAAGCAGGCTCCCTGCTGAGCAGGGAGCTCCCTGCTGAACAGGGATCCCGATTTAAATAAAAAATAAAAAAATTATTAAAGTTATGACAACATTATTTTGGAGTGGGTTCTGTATTTTTTTTCACTTTTATAATTCCCAAATAAAACTTAAGAAGGAAGTGTTTTTTTGTTTTTTTGGGGTGTGTGTGTGTGTGTGTGTGTACGAGGACTATATCAATCAGTGAACAAAATAATTAGAGGCAAGAGAGTCCAGGGTGCTAATAATGGTGGCTAATTACTGAGCACCTACTAGGAACCAAGCACTGTGATGGCTGCTTCTGAGAACTTATCACCAACCTTGAGAACCCTTTGTAAGACAAATGTTATTGTGCCCTTAAGACAGATTATTATTACTATACTATTATTATTATTATTTTAATTATAGCATTTGTTGAATGCTGTGTGGCAACACTGGAAAAATACCTCATAAGAATTATCTCATTTAGTCCTTGAGTCTTAAAGGGGATTCATATGTACTGGGTTCTCCAAGGTGCTTGACATTCATTATTCACTTTTACCACAAGTTTATGCAGTAGCTCTCTCCACTTTATAGATAAGAGAACTCAAAAACAGAGTGGCTACATAATTTTGAATTCAAGTATAGATCATTTGACTACATTCTTAAATACTGTGTGATATTTTTTGGATTAAAGGATACATTTGCCTTGCTTTAGATTTCTTGCCTTGAAAAGAAGGCCAAGAATAAATTAGTTGACAATGGACTTTGGGCCAGTAGGGGAGTCAATTATTACTGGACTGGAAATGAAATGGGAAAGTAGGAATTGTCATCCCACTCATATTTAAATATTAGATAAAATCAGATTTGGAAGACATGGTTTATTAAGAGTCAAATGGAGTTATGCTTATGCAGGGTTTTGGAAGTGAAACATGACAATGAATATGTCCAAAGAATTGACATTTGTCCTCACAAAGAGCTCAAGGAGAATAAGATAACTGTTAGAGGTTGGATCAAATGGGTTTTGAATTTTTGAAGGATAAAAATGTGCAATGGGATATACATTAGCAGGCAATCCAGATACTAGTGCTAGCTAATAATATAGCAATGGTTAAGGCCATTTGAGAAATAACATTGATGGAACTTTCCAGAGGACATTATTGATGTGTCACATAGGATTTATAAGAGGGGAAGCCAAGTTGGGGGGGAGGGGAACAACCATTGTTATATTAGACATTTTGCACTGTGTTTTAGTCTCAGTTTTCTTTTTTTTTTTTTTTAAGATTTTATTTATTTATTTGTCAGAGAGAGAGAGGGAGAGAGAGAAAGCACGAGCACAGGCAGAGGCAGAGGGAGAAGCAGGCTCCCTGCCAAGCAAGGAGCCCGATGTGGGACTCGATCCCGGGACGCTGGGATCATGACCTGAGCCGAAGGCAGCTGCTTAACCAACTGAGCCACCCAGGTGTCCCTAGTCTCAGTTTTCTTGTGTGTTAAAAAATTAAAAAGTTCTAATCACTGTCACTCATGGTGATGTAACAATTTAAAGTGAATGGATCATTTCTGAAAACCACTGGGTACATTGTTTTCAAAGTGTTGTTATTTTATGAATTTGACAAATTAAGAAATTTCAAAGAGGGTAAGCATCTACCTTCTCATTTGTCATTAGGGAAATCTTCCTTCTTACTCTTCTTACATTGGGAGAAAAGATTATGTAATTCTAGGAAATAAAGATTGTGGAGACAAAAGAAATTAAAGAGATCTGTAAATACGATAAATAAAACAGGCAGATAAAATTCAGATTCTCGTTTTTCCAAGAGGCCTTTTCCTTATCCTTAACCTAAATTTTTGCCCTGTGTGAATGACTGGGAATGAATACATTAAATACTATAATACAAATTTTCCCGTTTAGTGCACAGTTTGCAGTCACTGGAGTGGATAGTCCCAGAGGCCATCAGGATACAGACAGAGCAATCACTTGCTATGTCACCTCATCCCAGTCCTAATGAGTCAAGAGGGAGGTGCTACCATTCCATGGACCCACGTGTGTGCCTAAATGCTCTACTCCATGAGGCTCATGGCCTCCCTCCCCAAAGAAGCAATTTGGATTAAACCTATCATTGCTATTTTTATTCTTATTGATCAATCCATTTGTAAGTGTAAGTGTTCAGGCTCCTAATTCACTTCCACACCATCATCCTGATTATGGTCTATTCTTCCCAATTCTCCACTCTCTACCCTCCCCAACATTCTACTAGGCCCTCTTCATTATCACCAGGCTTCCCTATTGTCATATCACCTTCTCAGAGACTCTTCCCAGAACACATTTCCTCACCTACAGGCCTTCAAAGTGGGAACTGTTGACTTCCTCACACATCATACACCTCATTGTGGGAAAATAGATTAACATTCTCATTCACCCTTGCTGCTTCAAGATTGTCATTTCCCCAACCTCTTTGTAAAAATCAACATTTCCATGAAGCTAATGAATTTGCTTATACCATCCTCCATTCAATAACAGTCTTACATGTATGTAGGGCTTATTAGGTGCTAGATGCTGTTCTAAACATTTGGTATATTTTAAATTGCTTAATCATAATAAAAGCGTCCTTGCTTCCCAGCTCCTGCTCTGGTCTCTATCACACTAATTCAGATGCATTCTCCAGAGGATGTGAGATAGCCCCATATTATTGCTTATAGTGAATGTAGCTAAGACCAACCTACTTCTTAGTGTAAATTTGTCCCATTGAGAAACAGATGCTCCAGGAATTTCACTGGTCTTGTACCCTGGGAAACTTATAAGGAAAGGTTTAGAAAGACCACAGCCCTGATACGGAGTTGATCTCAAGGACACAGGTGATACTCATCACCCCTCTCCTATATCACCATTCTATATTCCTCTCACCCATGATGAGAACATTTGCTGGTCCATATGATTTGTCTGTTGGTATAACCCAGATGCTCAATACTGAGGTATCTGAGCCTCTGTTTATCATACATTGTTGTCAAGCTTTGCTTGCTATTTTTTCTGTTTACTAGTGAAGCTGGGCACAGGGGCTATAACAGATAGCCAGGTGGAAATCTAAGTTACAAACATATTCTTCAGCTCAATCTGGCACTGAGACTGTTGCCTGAGGATGATGTCCTTGATCGTACATAGATTATCATTGTCTTGATACTCACTATACCCTTTTCAACTTGGTAGATATCCAGATGGATCATCCTTGATGCTGAGCTTCATTTAAAGATGAAATTTTGAATTAAAAATGAGAGAAATGCCTGACTGGCACAGGTCACGCAGTTCTAGTCTTAAAACTAAGTAGTGAGTAATTAAGCTCTTCAACTGCTTCCAGAGCTGCAAAACTCAGTCAAGTTTGTTGGTTTTCCCAAACAAGATTGCCATAATAATTAATATCACCTGTTTTCATTTTGTAGGGTTTTCTTTTTTTTGGAGGGGGGGTGGTGTGCTGTTGTTACATTAAGGTGACGTCTCTATGTATCATTGAGACTCAGAAATTGGTGAGGAACGAGGGATGGATACCCATGATCCAACCACAGGAATGGATTTTTGTTGGCCATCACCCAGCATGCTCTTGGCCTGATGACAGAGAATGAAATAGAAATAGAGTAATGCAACTTTAACATAGTAAGTGCTTCTCTTAGATGGTATTATGTAGACCACTAAGCATTATTATATTCCTTTCCTCAGTCTAATGATATAAAATACGTGTCAGCAAACTTTTTATTTAAAGAGCTAAATAATAAATATTTTAGCTTTTGTGGACCATATGGCCTCTATTGCAACTGCTAAGCTGTGCTGTTGTAAAGTGAAAGCAGCCGTAGACAATATGGAAATGAACAGGCACAGCTGTGTTCCAATAAAACTTTATTTATAATAACAGATTGTAGGCTAGATTTCACCTGTGGACTGTAGTTTGCCAACATCTAGTATAAAAGGAAGAAAACCCTTAGTTTCTTGGTAACTGTGTCCTGTGGATACCTCACTCTTCATGAGATTTATTGAAGGAGGATGTCTTGGCAGGCTTCTATCAGGAATAAGGGAGGCATAAATGAGTAGTGTCCACTCTTTTTGTATGCTTATTCATGAATTCTTTGCACTGCAGTCTGCTCGCCATTATTACCAATCTTTAAGTGCATGCAACTTCATTGTAGTATAGTAGTGCTTAATTAATTTTTGGTAAACATTTCACAAATTAATGAAACAATAAAAATACTAGTATCTCGTATCTTTATAAATGTTTTCAAATTAGTAAAATGATAATAGTAGTTCTGTTCTGATGCTCAAAATATGATACTAATATATAATTAGTTATATTTTAACTTTAGGTAAGCTAGGAGTGATTCAGTGATACAAACCATTAGATACAAATGGCTTATGGTGTGGGTACCATTAAGCATTAACTAGTGGTTATTACAACTTATCTATCATATCTACAACTTGTTTTAGAGGACCAGCAATAAGCACTTGTGAAGTGATATGTGTGCAATTCCTGTAACATAAGCTGAAATTTAGGTTTCTGCAATAAACAAAACAAGAGGAGCATTTAAAGTTGAAAAAGTGCACACTATATTTTATAATTGGAATTTAAGGACAGATTTAGAGACTTTGTATTTCTAAAGCATAGCCTCTTTCACACATTCAGCATAACAAGAAAATTAAAATGTTACAGTAGAGCAAAAAAAACCTTGACTTAGTATAGGCATACATTACATATTAATTTTATTTTTGGAACGTGTAAAGATGTACTAATATTCTCTTTAGGCTTTAAAATTACCTCCAGAGATAGGCTCATTACATAGTTTATCCTTGGCCAAAGATTTGACACATGAGGTAAAAAAATACATTAACTTATCTCACCCCATTAAAATATATTAGTGTATCATGATATAATCATTTTGATTATTAAAATTTTTTCTAGCTTGATTACTTAGTTGTGAAGAAAGGAATAAAAATGACTTCTTAAAAATAAACACTATGTATATTGGTAATCATCTGTGAAGGTGGTTTCCAAATTCCTAATTTCTGGCCTCAATTCTCAATGTAGATTGGAAAAGTACAAATGAAAGACTGTCACCTAAAACTCAGTATTAAAGTGTCAATTGGAGGGTTGCTTAGGTGGCTCTGTGGGTTAAAGACTGCCTTCAGCTCAGGTCATGATCTCAGGGTCCTGGAATTGAGCCCCGCATCAGGCTCTCTGCTCAGCAGGGAGCCTGCTTCCCCCTCTCTCTCTGCCTGCCTCTCTGTCTACTTGTGCTCTCTCTCTCTCTATCTGTCAAATAAATAACTAAATACATACGTACATGTAAATAAATAAAGTGTCAGTTGGATTGTTTTCTGTGCCTGTGATAAAGCTGCACATAACTGTTAAATTCCAAGTGTCTTTGCTTTTTATCGAATTCAAACGCTCTAACATGTAGTTATTATGATGATTGCAAGCTCTGACTTATGGCAATAACTGTCTTATTTTTTCATAAGAAATTTGATTATTTGTTAATAAAACAGTGTATTTTGTAGGTTATGGCATCCCACTGAAACAACTCTTACTTATAGGACTGGCATATGTATTGTACAGTCTTCAGATGCTATAGTCTCACCATCATTTTTTATGATTTTTCTGATGTTCCTCTTTGTGTAGCTGCTAAAACTGAAAGGCAATAGTAATACTGCCAGGGCACTGCAACCATAACAAGTTGTCCCAGCTCTCCAGATTCTCTTCAATTTATTGAGCTTTGCTGTGGTATCTGACTTAGACTTCATACTACGTCAGATAAAGAATATGGTTTCAAGAGATAAAGGAGGATAGCAGTTTTCAGACACATTTTTCTCTCCCCACCTTGCTAGAGATCTAGGCATACTATTCACCAGAAGACAGTTTATATAAAGTGCTTATGTTTATACAGTTGAAAATATTTTAGTTGTCAAAGTCAGTCTGCTCCATAGAGGAGAATGTTTAAGAAAAGAAGAAAAAAAAATAAACTTAGGAGTTGCTGTTGTGAGATTTAAAAAATCATCAAGATTATTATTCAGGTCAAGTGTCACTCAAAATTCCTAAAGTCTTCTTGCTTTGCAAAAATACAACTGATTCTGCTTTCTCCTCCAAGACATAGTTGACTTGATCAGGGAGTATGTGGCTTCTCCTCTTGAGTGAGGTCTATTCAAGGCCAAGGTTATTTCTAAAGGAACTTCTGGAGTTACAGGTGCAAACAGTCCCAGAATTATTACATTTATTGTTATATTTCTAGCCTACCACCAAAAAGCCATCTATTAATTAAAGCCCCCTGTCCAGTTTCTGTCTCTTAAATGTGATTTACTTATTGGGTCCCCATTCACCTCTCACACACACATACTCTTTACACTCAAAGATGCAATAAAAAGTTATTATATTAAAAAGCAATATTTAAGTATATGCCTCTCATACTGAAATAAATTAAATTCACAATGGAAGTTTGCAAATAATCAGATTGTCTCACTACTTTGTATATGAAGTAAGACAAGTAAACCAAAAGTATTCTCAAAGTTTTAGATGGAAACATCTGTGTTCTCATGCACGTGACTGAAAAATTTAGCTTTCACTCTTAGGTACACTATTAAATTCTGAACAGTAAGTACGAATATTGATTTAAACAGAATTTTGGCAACCAATCCCACAAACATGGTTTTATTTAATAACCAATATAGCAAATATGATAAAAATTTAAAAAATGATAAAATCAGTTTTATCATTCACTTAGGATCTCATGTATGTGTATTCTTAAAGACAAAAGATAAATGCTACAAGAAAATGCTGAAGAATTTATTACAATTTAATTTAAAAATGTGCAACTATTAAATTTATTTTGGGGTAAATAACAGAAAGGCATAATACAAGGAAATCATGGAATTCTTTCCTTTAGTTTTTAAAGATTTTATTTATTTATTTGTTAGAGAGAGCAGAAGCAGGGGGAGCTGCAGGCAGAGGGAGAAGCAGGCTCCCTGCTGAGAAAGGACCTCCAGGCCAACTGGATCCCAGGATTCTGAGATCTTGACCTGAGCCGAAGATAGACACTTAGCCAACTGAGCCACCCAGGCATCCAGAAATCATGGAATTCTTTAACAAAAGCAGAAACTACAAAAGCAGCAGCAACTACATGAGAAAGAATCAGAGGTACTTTATGGAGATGTTCAAGGTATTATTTTAGTAAAATCTATGTGCAAGTTTTATCCTTCTTATGTCAGTACCCAAACAAAACACAAAGCTAGACTATCACTTGCTCCAATGGATAAACAAATAATTATGCAATATCTTCTTCAGAGATATTCTCAATGGATAGGAAAAAATTAACAATACATACATACAAAGAACATTCTTAAAGTCTAGAAACATGCAAAATATCCACAGATAAGCTGATTAGGAAACTTGGGGCACATAATGAGCAACTGAAAAAAAGAAAGTCAAGCATTTTGGTGAAGGCGATGCAACCAGAACCCCAGATATTTGTTCACACACAGTCCCAGAGAGTCTTAAAACTGAAACACAACTCTCTTTTTGAGATCATCAGGGCAGTGTATGACACAAGCTTAGGTGCCATAGAGTCGAGAGAGGATTTCTTCTCCCTTCAGGAGATTACATTACCACATGCCTTGAATGACTGTCTGTTTATTTAGAGAAAATTTATTATTCCAGAAAAGCATCTTAACCTTTTAATAAAAGTTATATTAACATGATTTTGTATGCACAGAGCTATCTTATGTCAGTGGGTGGTTTGAGAGAATCTGAAGAAAGTGCCAAAGGAGTTAATGACTTACATGTCTACACAAACCAATTGTCAGCTTTAAACAGAGAAATTCATTGAATTTCACATTTTTATTTCATAACAAACTAAATTAATTTTACCCTTAGACTTAGGATCTCTGTATTTAAAACTACAGCTATTACATTGATATGTGTATTACTAAAGATAAAAATTTTCAAACTCAAGGGAACTTTGTTTCAACATTTTTTGAAGTAACCACTTTAATTTATAAAATCATATATATAATTAAAACCTGACTGAGCAAAGTTCATGAGTTATTAAATCAGAAGGATTTTTTTTCCATTTTATGTGCATGGGTATATATCACTTGTCTTTACATACTACAGAAGAAAGTACCATGACAGCAAGTTTTAGCTTAATAAATACTTTACAAAAATTTAACTACAGTACCAACTCATACTTATGATTCTATTTGCTAGTTCTCAAATATTTTCTGCCATAAACTTAGGGTTATTAGATAGTAATTATAATGTAACCTTTGAGGAATATTCAATAAGTTATAGTACTTTCAGAATTTCATTTATTTTAGTAAGTAATTTTCATATTCAGATCATGACTTATTATAAAGAGACTATGGCATATCAACCAATAACTTTACTTTCAGGGATTGTGTGGAAGTAGAATTTAGAATTTATTTAGTCAAAGGACTCTGATAGGAATATTAATATGAACACTGGTTGGAGTTTCAGTGTTCACTGTCTGTTTTTTTTAAAGCTGAGTTCATATGGAACACATATATTCTTAGATTTATTCACCACTCTATTTATGGCCAGACTCTCACTATTGTGTCATTTTGTAGGAGTGAGCAAAAATTCAACAAGGCAAGCACTCTCCAATTTAGAGCCTCTTTACAAGTGTATTAAACTGACAGGAAAAAAAAAATATGGCACAATCTGTCAGTTAAGTCAAACAAACAACAAACAAACCAACAAAGTCAATCAAACAAGTTTTGGCATTTTATATATAAAGTAGTTGTTGATGATTTCCAAACTGCATTCTTTGGCCTAAAGTCTAAGTAGTAGGTAGAGATTATCAGAAAACTATCTTTTCTTGATTACCCCCCCAACAATTTTCTAAATTCTCTTTAATTGTTCAATTATCTTGTGTGATTTTTTTTCCCTTTTACCATTTAAAAACCATGGTGATTACATAATGTCAGTTGGACAAACTATTATTTGTTACTGTGTAAACTGTGCCTGTGAGATGGAGGAAATTTTATTATCATGATGATAATGACAATGAAGATGATGGTGTTGAGTAATACCTTTTATTCAATTTTTATTCCTCCTGATTTTGGAATACTTCCCTGGCAACCAAAAAACAACCTGCATTGTTCCAGACATTCTCCATGGGTCATTTTGATATACTACATATTTTGGTAGTAGTAATTTGTATATGATTCTCCCACATTAACTGAGTGAGGAATTTGAACTGGAGTTGTCTGTCCTTCCCATCTGACTAAACTTAAGATCACATTTTTCCAGCAAATAGCAGTAATAGAGGACATAATGAGGTATAAACAGGTTTTGTGCAGAGAGGAAAGTTCACCTTCTTGCATTATACACTGTGTTTATGTCCATTACTTTGTCTTTTTGCTTTCTATACCCCTTTATAAATTAAACATTAAAAGCAAAATAAAAAAAAAAACCAGAATCAACAAAAAGATTGCAGAATAATTAAAGAAGGGATTAACTATGGATTGACATGGCCAACTGGAAGGGCCAGCCATGATCAAGAGGTTACCTGTGACTAAATCAATATCTACTATAAAAATCTATCTTCCTCATGTCAATATTAAGAAGAGAAAGCACATAATCAAGTAATGGAGCATTGTGTATATCCCTTATAATTCCATGTGAGATTAATAATTTTGACACCTGAGATGAAAAAAGTGAAGGAAGTGCAGCCAAGTTTTCACTGTTAATGTTTTTCTCCCCTTATGTAGTTGGGTCTCTCAATCATACGTCAAAAGATCAGACTACTTCAGCAGCAGAACCTAGATGGAATAAAATTTTCACTTTTTAAAAAATTGTCTCCCTAAGTAAGATAAATTTGTTGGACTGACTTTAGTTAATCCCCTGTTCTGTTGTTAGTACTATGAGGGGGAAAAATGCCAATTTATATAAGAACTCAATTTCTGGTCCTTGAAGAAGAGAAGTGGGTATTAATATTGCTGTGCTCCTACAGAAAAAAAAAATGGAGAAGGCACTTAAATGGTCTGAATCCTATACACAGACTGGCACTACTGTGATTAATATGATATCCATACCATTATAACAAAGTCTTGAGATGCAGCTCTATTCTTCTTCTCCCCAGCCTAGGAATAATGGGAAAGAATGGACATCCTTATAATGAGCTAAGATATCAAAAGAACCATTACTGTTGCCTTAGTCAAATACATCCAAAGTAAGCATACTAAGACTGAATAGCCTTTTATTCTGAATCTTAGGATGGAGAACGGGGAAAATGGGCAATTGTGGCTATTTCTGCCTTTGTCTTAAATATTAAACTTCCATTACACTAATTATGGCCAATCTTAAAAGGTTTAATTAAGGTGAACCACTGTGGTGGCTGGAAAAAATTTAAATTGGCTAATAATTATTTAATTTTGTCTATAACAGAAGAGAAACAGAAAAGTTGTAAATGTTTTGTTAGACAGCACATGAAACTTGGTGTGCCACGCACCCCCATGCCATCGCTCTCCAGAAGAAAGCAGCCAAAATCATTGCATATATAGTTTCACGCTTTGTGTCATATGATTCACTTCTAGTTGCCCAAACAGGAATTGAGACCCTTCCAGAAGCCACAATATACATTCTGGAAATTGACAGCTGTGATTTATTCGATAGCCTGATATGAGAACTCTGCCTGCCAGTGAACTTTATATTGAATAGATCAATAGTGATTAACTAAATCAATCATATCCCCCCCCCCTTTTTTTTAACTATAACAAGCACAGAGAGTTGGGAAGGAATAGAAAGCAAGGAGAAAATAGAGATGAATAAATTCGTCAGTTTGGGGAATTTGAGAAGGAAGCAAAGAATGCCTACTTCTGAAGGTATGATAAACTGCCATAAGTTCTTAAAATTGCTGAAATTCCAAAAAGATATCTCTTGATATCTTTGAAGCCTAACTAATGGAGAAAGTGTAGGGATGATTTTCTGTTCTAAATTTTTTGGTTGACCTTGCAATAAACACCAATTATATGAGACCATTTGCTAATTCTTCTTTATACTTCCTGAAAGAACTTAATAAATAAGGAAACAAATGTTCCTACAAAATATTAGCTTAAGTTGTGGTCCATTTCAGTAGTTACAGACTACAATTTTTGTTTTATTGTTATTTCTGAATAAGAAGGAATAATGGATGCCACAGAAATTCTAGGAACCTTGGAGAAAATGGCCATGTAAGGAGTCCTGGGCAGAAGACTACATATTTGGATCCACTGGAATTTGAAGGATGAGTTAAAAGATTTTATCATGTGAAGCAGGAGCTCATGGGAATCCCAGAACATGTGCAGATTGTGAAGGTATATGAGTGAACCATATATTGAAACAGGTTAAAAAAAAAAAAAACACTTCCAGAGAGATTAGAGAACCAAAGTTTGCAGTCAAATGCTTTACCACTGAGCTATACCCCCAAGAGAACCAAAGTTTGAATGTTTTAAAGAAATGCTATCTGTTCAATAGGTAGATCACCCTCAAATAATTTTAACTTTCAGAAAGTCATTGCCTACTCTTGGAAATGCTTATACCCAATGACTTGGGTTTCCTAAGTAGCGGTAGATCTTCTTAAGGAATATTATACTATTATATCATATCATGTCACATTAAACATTAATAATATCTTACTTGCATTGGAAATAGTACTAGATCATCCACATGGTCTTCCCCACATCTCATATTCTGCTATTCTATTTAGATTTATGACTAGGCAATGAGTCAAATGTAACATTTTAATGTAATATGGTCTTTAGAAAAATACTAGACCAAAACAAAACATCAAACCCTTATTCAGATCATACGCTGACATATCATGGTACTACTGTACAAGGTATTACTGAATGATAGTGGAATTCTGTCTTGTATGTATTCTATATGAGACTATATTTTTCTAAGAAAATTCATCCTCAGACATCACATAAGGACCTGAAGTGTGAAATACTTCAACAATTTGATATTTACTTTTACTCAGTATTCTATTCCTTGTGTGTGAAAAAAAGAAAGAAAAAGTTCAGACTAGTTCAGTCTTTGTAAAAAGAGGTAATGGTGAATTTGTTAGCTTATGTAATGTAAAAACAGGGCAGTATCTACAGGTTTGGCAGTAGGAAGGAATTTATAAAGTTTCTTCAGCTTTACTAACAACAGTAAAAGAAGAATGAATTTGGATTTTTGCTTCAGCAAAAGGATATCAAGGTATGAATTCAATAAATATAGGTAAATAATCTGTTCCAAATATTGCCAACACAGGAAAATTTAAGAGTTGTTTAAGGGAGACTGTACCTGTGATATGTCACTAGCTTAAATAAAAGAAACACAGTTTTGTTTAAAAAGTGAATTCATGTGGGAATTTTATTTTGAAATGCATGCATTTTTATGTTGTTTATGCTAATTAATGTTGTTTCACCTCCTTTCTTTGATAATTATTTGAGCTGTAAAGCAAGTAATCAGCACTCTTTAAGTCTTTGTTTTATTTCATTTCATTTTATTTTAACATTTTAATGGACAGATACTGGAAACAGTTTCAATACATAGCAGTGAATTTGAATACAAACTTTTTTTTGCAAACCTATTGAAGCCATTAAATGAGAACTATCACAGTGGAAAAAGAAATACCATAAGAAAAGTAAACAATGCTATTTCTATAAGGTAATTTTTACTCCTTGCTTACTATGAAAAAGTAGGTAAAGTTATAAGATAAAAGTGAATAAATGTAGAAATTATACTTTTCAGAATGTTACATGTAAAAACATGTAAGTATTTTTCAAGGAGACTTGAAGAAAGTTAATATATGAATGAAGAAGATATAGGGTTAATGCCAGGATTCGATCACTTTATTTAAAAAAATGAGCAGAGATTAGGTTGCAGTGTGATGTGGGATCCCAGAGACTGAATTTAGGAGTGGTCTAACAAGTTACGTTAGAGTTCCTGGGCTAGTCAGACTGAAATAAGGGAAGTTGGACTGATTACATACAACTCAGCAGCTCAACAAGGAACAAATCCAAGAATAAAAGGTGATTGCATTCACTGATCAGACACCAGGCTATTACTTCTCTGAAAAGAAGAAGAAGGCTGAAGTTTGAAGACAAGAGGTCAATGGCAGGAAGACCTAAGATGTGTCAGATAAAGATTTGATATTTACAGTTGTGCTGGAGCTCAAGAAGTGCTGGAGCATTTGTCTCACACTTTCTTTTATTTTCTTTGAAATGTTTCCATACTAGATTTCAGGAAGTGTATCAAAGTTTTAATAAAAATGATGATCCTTAGGAAAAAATGTATGTGACTACTATAGGATAAATTATTTTTCTATATAATGAATGATAAAAAGCAATTAAAATTGCAATTTGACAGAGTAAATGAGAGAAAGAAGGCGTTAGTTGATTGGCAGTTAATCTTCAAATTATTTCCTAAAGCAAGCATATGCAAGTTGAACTAGCATGATGGATTCAGTGCACTCATAAATCTGAGAAGGACCACTTCCCCAACAACTGCTCCGTGTTAAGCCACCACTAACATCCCCTAGGCTTCCTGTACAATTTCATGTGACCTTTAGTTAGATCTCATCTCTGCTAGGAAACTGCTTTTTAAAAATTTTCTCTGGGGTTGCGTCTGCATAAAGACTTAGTTATAATTAAACAGGAGTTACAGGGGAAGAAGATGTAGGCATGCTAATGAGATTTTTAAAGAAATGCTTTGGGATTTATCAATTTAGTAGTTAAATTATTGATGAGAAAGATTTCACTAATCAAAATCAGATTTAAGTGTATTTTCAAAGTTCAATTATGTTCTGCCAATTTGCTTTTTAATTAAAAATAAATAAATGATCTTAGACTTTGGTGTATTTATATGGAAACCAATTATTAATAAAATGTAATCACTATGGATTTCTAAAGGTGGAGATCTTTTGTATGTTGTTTTTCTTTGTATTAAAAACAATAAATATGGCACTAAAAGAGGGCAGGCCATTTTTACTCTAAAGTGATTCTCACTAAGGTATGTATACAGAAGTTATTAGCAGACATTTCAGAAAAATCTTTCAAAAAATTCTTATCAGTATACCATAAATGACCACAACAGATTATTTAACTTTTATAATTTATCTTTTCATTTTATTTATTTATATTTAATCCCATTTAGTGAGCATTATATTTAGTTTTGTATCTTAACACTTAATTTAACACTGAGTTCTTACTGGGTGGTACATTTTGTGTAGTTCTATTTGCGTAAAATGATTGAAGTTTAAACTTTATGTAGTTAATTGACTTTTTTTCTGAGGGAGAATGTCCATATCTAGGACATCAATTTTCTAATAAAAGCTTTTTTCCTGGTGGCTTTATATAATTTACCTATGCTCTCTAGACACTTCTATTTCCTTAAATTTAACATGGAGATAATGCTATTAGGCTACACAGCTACTGAGTCATTAGAATTAAATGAAACAAGGCTTAGTTAACACTCATATCCTATTTTTGTGAACCTTTCTTCAATTCAGTTTCTAATTTCAACCTGTATTCCATTTGTTTATTTTCATTTAAATTACTGAACTTTTGGACTCTGCTTTAGTTTCTGCTCCACTAAAATTGGACTTTCTCTTAACCTACTATCCTATTTGCCCTTTCTTTTAAAAATCCTGTTTAATAATCTCCGTATTATAAAGATTAGTCTGTCTTTCAATGATTGGGAACATTTAAAATAGAGCATGCCTCCTTAATATATGTGTCTTTATTTATTTATAAAATAAATGGGTGAATCACTCTAAATGATGGCTTCATTACTTTATTATTTTTTAAAGATTATATGTATTTATTTCTGAGAGAGAGAGACAGGGAGAGGGAGACTGAGCAAGCAGGGGAGCAGCAGGCAGAGGGAGAAACAGGCTCCCTGCTGAGCAAGGAGCCAGAGGCAGAACTCAATCCCAGGACCCTGGCTGGCATTATGACCTAAGCTGTAGGCAGACACTTAACTGAGTGACCCACCCAGGCATCCCAATTTTATTTTATTTTAAAGATTGATTTATTTATTTTGGAAAGAGAAAGAGGGAGTGCAAGTTGGGGGGAAGGGCAGAGGGAGATGGAGGGAGAAGCTCAAGCCAACTCCCCACCCTGCTAGGAGCCAGATATCCCCACTTGATCCCATGATCCTAAGATCATGACCTAAGCTGAAATCGAGTGGGATGCTTAACTGACTAAGTCATTCAGCTGCCCCTAGGCTTCATTATTAAAAAAAAACAAAACAAACAAACAAAAACCTGATTTTTATTTCAGTTTTTTAAAATTCTTTTTTGAATATTTCTCAATGTTGAAAAAATAACTCAAAATAGAAACATTAAATGGAAGAATCATTTCAGCGGTTCCTCATATTTTATCTTGAGTCATTTTCAAATTACATTCACTAAGATTCATTTTAGTTGAAATTTCACAAGAATTTTTCTTTTGGTTTTATTGAAAACTTTATATATTTCTTGTTACAAATCAGTTGTTCTTTCAAACTAATCAAGTGCTTTCAGTGGACTACTGATAGTTTCTGGAAGATTTTTGCAGTGAATTCTCTGTGAAATAAATGAACTATGAATAATGCAATAAATGAATTTCAAATATAATATCCTTACTAAATACAGTGAACATAAATGCATATTTCAAATAGTGTTCTATATAATAGTTTTCAAAATTTTTTGAAAAACTTCATTTTATATGTGATTAAGTTGTAATCATTTTCACCTGAACATTTAAATGACTGTCAATGCTATCGTTTTCTTGCTAGGGGATGCTTGCATCTCAGTCAGCACTTTAGAAGGGATAGGACGCTTTTAAGATGTTTATCAATTTTGTGACCCTTAGTTTGGTTTAATAGAATAATTTGCAAACTCCGTCAGTGGGAACACATAAACTGCAACAAACTGCCATATAATGAAAGTGAGTCGTGAGGTTTTCAGCGCTTGTCTGCTGTAAAACTCAACTTTTTTTCAGCATATATAACCTATTTTATAATGTGTGGCCACTTTATATATGGAATAAAAAAAGACAACTGTTGTGGTCCAAATGTTGAATATTAGCAAAGCTTAATTTCCTCCGGTAAAAATGATTACAAATAACAGTTCTAACTGTTTTTCCTGCTTCCCAGTGGCTCATATGTAACTATTCACTTAAGCATTCACCACTCTTTGAAGGCCACAAAGATAGAAGAAAGATTTTGATGAATTTTGGATTAAGGGTCATTATCTCAAAGTACAATAAAATAGCCTTTGCTAAGGACCTCTGAAGTGCTTAAAAAATAGTTTAAAAAGTATTATTGATTGAATTTTGTTTTTTTACTTGCCTATGGAAACACACACAGAGAGCACTTATTGTCAATACAAAGAAAAGCCCCGTGAGGTAGTAGGTGTGTATTTATGTAGCACACAGCGTAATGCGGGTGCTTGATGAATCTAGGATGATGGTCACAATAACTGTTAATTTAATTATACATTCCCCGAAATAATACCATCTTAACCCGCTTCTTTTCAAATATTGTTTTCAATCTCTTGGGAGAGGAAAAAAATAATCTGCAGAAGTTTTTCTTTTATTTAAGTTGGAAAGGAAATGACAATGGGATGCTCAAAGTTTTTGATGATGGTCTGTATTTATTATGGTTGAAATATTATTTTAATGATGTTGGGGAAAGGGATGCCCAGGTGGTGCAGTTGGTGAAGCCTCTGACCTGGTTTTAGCTTAGATCTTGATCTGAGGGTCATGAGATCGTACCCTGCATCTGGCTCCTGGCTTGGTAAGAAGTATGCTTGAAATTCTCTCTCCCTCTGCCTCTCCTGCTTGTGCTCTCTAAAATAAATAAGTAAATCTAAAAAAAAAAATAATGTTGAGGAAAGAATAAAATTAAAGTTTGTCTTTTAAAATGGGCATACACTTCTAGAAATCTTTGAAGAAACAATGATTTGTATTATGAGAACAGGGAATCAAATTTTCACTCTAATATAAATGGTACTGCATGTTCATGGGTTTTGAGTTTACATTTAAAAATTGTGATATTTCTCCAGTACCATCAACTCTTAGTGTAGCGGTAGCTTACTGATCTCATCATTTCTTTATAACTCACTGCAGTGTCCACCCCATAGGTACCTGGACACAATAAGGTAGAGTTATGTTACCATCTCATGAGCACACACTGTTTTAATTTGACATTATTATCTTTTATTACTTTTTGTTTGGGTCTCCTTGTACGGAACTGATAAGGAAAGCTAACATTTTATTATGTTCAGTGTGTATTTGATTGTGCCCTTGTTATCTTAGCTTTGATACATTATTTCCTTTGTGTATATAGTGTAATCCCATTAGGAGTTATTGTTCGTCTCCATACAACTATAGCAAATGCCTGATCTCTGTAGACATAGTTGCTGTCTGCAGAATCTGGATATAATTTTTATTGACTGATGGAGCCATCTTAAATCATAAGAGTAATTTTGAGTAGCCATCATCTTGTTATTGCCAACAAAGAAACAAAGGCATTTTGAAAAAATTTCTGGACAATGAGAGTATGGTTGACATCACCTTTTAATGCCAAAGGTTTGATTATCATCAATTTCTTATGTAATGTAAGGTATATGTTTATTCATACAGCTTATATACATGCATATGTATTTGTTGCCTAGCTTGAATATATATTTAGAATAATAGCAATAATAAAGCTTAGGGAACTTTATAAAACTTAAGATAATATACATAAAAGAAAGTAGAACAGTTTCTGGGACATGATAATACATAAACATTTTTAGTTATTATTATTTTATTTTTTTTAAAGATTTTATTTACTTATTTGACACAGAGAGAAAAATCACAAGTAGGCAGAGCAGCAGGCAGAGAGAGAGGGGAAGCAGGCTCCCCGCTGAGCAGAGAGCCCGATGCCAGGCTCGATCCCAGGACCCTGAGATCATGACCTGAGCCAAAGGCAGAGGCTTAACCCACTGAGTCACCCAGGCACCCCTAGTTATTATTATTTTAATGGCCTACTTATAGTCACATTTTTTAAAAATCTAAACAATGACATTACATACAGCACTTTGGAAAGATAATTGCATCATTTTTAACTTATAAAATTGAGTTTTACTTATTTCTTTATTTATTTATTTGGGGGCTGTGGAGGGAAAAGGAGAGAGAGAATCTTAAGCAGGCTCCACACCCTGCATGGAGCCCAATGCAGGGCTCCATCTCACAAACCTGAGAATGTGACCTGAGCTGAAATCAAGAGTCAGACACTTTAGTGACTGAGCCACCCAGGCACCCCTAAAATTGAGTTGCAGGCACTAAATTTCCTTAGTTCTAAACATCTTGCGTATGAGCGTTGGAGAGTATTTTCATTTTCTAGTAATATTCCAAAAAGTGAAATTATATTTCTTTTATTTTCCTTTTTTGCAAACACAATTTCTTTCTAAATTTAAACATTAGAAGTATGGATTTTATGATAAATTGTAGTTTAGGAAAGTGTGTTAACTACTGTTAATCAGCTAATTTTTAAAATTATTCTTTGAGTTAGTTGTATCATTTCTTTGTGACTTTAGTGCAAATTTGTTTTGGCTTTATATAAGTAAATTCCATGATTATTTATGATACTTCTTTCAGTACATTTGGCATAGAAGTGAAAGAAAAGATAGTATTTTGGTTCATACAGTCGAGTATTTGATTTTTATCCATATTATCTTGACTGTCATTTTTAGGATGGAGGATATGGGCTGTGAATGAATGAGTGTAAGAATGAATTCAATTGAACAATACTTTGAGGAGTTTGGTTTGATATTTAAAAAAGCAGTACCAAATTAATTCAAAAAAGGACATAGGTATCTAACAAAATTTAAGGGAAAATATATCATTGTAAGATAACTGCAAAGATAATGATAGAGAGGAGGGAGAATTGTCATGAGTCTCAGTTGGAGTTGAGCTGAGGGCTAAGGTTGGTATGATTACATACCAGGAAGTGACATGGAGGATGGTTTACAAGGTGAGATGGAAGGAAGGTTGATTACATGAGAGATAGTGAGATGATGGACTTTCAAGTGAGATGATAGACTTTTAAAACTGTATGTGCAGAAACAGTAAAAGGCCAACTGTGTTTAGTGTTTCACATTCCCACATAATTTAAAAATTGTATCCAGTAGTTGGAGTTAGTTTGGGAAACATTAGGAATTATTCTCCCCATTTTATAACTTAGAAAAGTGAGGTTCATAGAGGGTGAGATTTTTCAGGATCACACTGCTTGAATCATCACAGCTGAAATGAAAACCTAGACTTCCAGGACTAATGCAGTGTTCTTTCGAGCATACCCCACTGTCTCCTTAAAACACTAAATCTCTTGTCCTTGTGTCCAAATTGGGGTGTCAGTGGTAGTCCGGATCCTAGTCCTTTTATAATCTCTGGTGTGTGGAATAAGGCAGGGGCTGATATGAAGAAAATCAAGGAAATTAATGGCCAATTTTCCCAGGATGGCATACTGCAAACAACTTCTTAAAGTAGATTAATGTATATAATTTATATTTATATCGAAAACTTTGAGAAAGAAAGAAAATAACAAGCTTTTACAGCCTTAGCAATTTTTATTCCTTTCTACTTCTCTTCCTCATATGTCATCTTACCTTAGAAATCAATAAAAAGGATTCTCTTTTAAATCCATTTATGTTCAGATTCAACTCTGAATTCAACAAGTGCTTCAAAAAGACAAACTAACCTAGTTTTCTAGACCCCATGAATTTGCTCTGCTGGATATAGATGCCATTTTAGATTCTTGTATGTCCCAAAGCTTATTTCTGAACATAGTTTCTCTTTTTAATACAATCTCCATCTTTCTTCTCTTATCCTTGCTGACATTTCATTTCAATCAGGGTTGAGACCTCGTCTTCAATCTTTTTGAATCAACTTTTGATGGATATAGGTGGTTTGTTAACAGCAGCAGCACCTATTAGGAGCAGTGGTGTCTGTCAGTCTTTGATTTTCCCCCTACAGGTCATTGTTTATCTTATTTCTGTCTACTTTAGAGACTTCAGTGAATTTTAAAAATATATTTAAAAGCCAATTTACCATTTTGAAAGGAATAGTTTTCTTTCATTGTTGTTGTTTTTGTTATATTCAAGGACATAGTGTTATATTTTGATGGAAGTTGTTCTGCTTTATTATCTACTAAAATCATCAGAGAAATGAAAAAGAATGTTCCCAGTGTGTAAGCTATACCCTGGAAGTGTGTTAACATTTTTGGAAGTTGCATTATTCTTCAAATCCAATAATGAAACTTCTGATAAATAAGTGCTTTAAATAACTATTTTTAAGGAAAAAAATGTATCAAAAATTGACAGCTTTTGATATGTTCTATTGTTTCTGACATTATGACTAGACAAATTAATGAATTGTAGCCTTTTCTTAATTAAGAAATTTATTAGCCGAAGCCCTCATTTAATGACAGATGTTACTTTTTTGTTTCTAGAGGATATAAGGAAACCACAAATCTCGAGAATTTAAGAACAAATTCCAGGGTCATTTGTTATGGAAAATTAGTGCACAAGAACAAGATATAATCTCATAATAAAGGTTGGAGTAGTTAAACAGGAAGAATAAATCCTAGATTGAAAGACCATAAACTATGAACACAGTCTAGGGCCTATAAATCTTCACTTGAAAATTACAATTTAAAACAGGATAAGAAGATTAAAAAGGCAAAAGCTTAGAGATTTTTTTGTTGTTGATGGCAGTTGAGGTGTGTATTTTTGTGGGTGGAAACTGACAAGATTGACTGGATTAGAGCAGATGGTATCTCCTGAGTCAGAGTTTGAAAGAATACTGGGAGGTTGGTGGAATCTCATTAATGTGAAAGATAAACAGTACAACTCGCTCATTAGCCAATGTAGAATCTGACTTTTTGTTACTATCTTTCACACAATCACTAAACATTGAAATCCAGTTAAATACTATAGCATCCACAATAGGGACCTAAAGGAAAGTAAAATAACCAGAATAAAAGTTTTCTTGTTTTAGAATTTTTGCTTTAGAATTGTTTCCTACCTATACTCTGTGTCATATAATATCATTTGCTGAGACATAGTCACACTTCTGAAATAATGTACCAAGACAGTTTTAAAATATTAACTTAATAAGTAAGGAAATAATGAAATTATCCTTCTAGAAATGAATTTGACAGCATGTAACAAAACTTCTAAAATATTCCTAAACTTTGAGTAGCAGTTCCATTTATAATTTTTGAGGAACTAATGATAGGCTTGTAAATATTCCTTTTGAACAGGATGTTCACTACAGCATTATTTATTATGAGGAAAAATTGGACACAAGCAATCTGATCAATAATAGAAGACTGCTTAAACTACTACAAACTGTTGATTTCAAATATGCTTCAGCTATGTAAAATGATGTTGATAATTATTTAAATACTTAGAAAATATTTACAGGACATTTATCTTAGTCTATCCAGACTTTTATAATAAAATACCACAGATTGGGTGGTTGATCAATGGTAGAAATGTATTTTTCACAATTCTGGAGGCTGAAAGTCTGAGTTCAGGGTGCCAGCATCATCTGATGGGGATCCTCTTCCAAGTCACAGGCTGTTTGTATCATAACATGGTAGAAGGAAGCTTTCCGAGGTCTCCTTTTAGAGCACTTGATGAGGGCACAGAAGGCTGGCTGAGGACAAAGCAAAAGGCTGACACCTTGCAAACTCCCCCTGACCCCCCACTCCTGGGTGGGACATATGTGACATTCTTTAGGAATCTCCCAACTATCTTAATAGCTTGCTAAAAAGGGCAAAATGACCTTGGCAATGGCAAGGCCTCTGGTATCCAGTATCTTGTAGGTCCTCTTTAGCATATGAAAGTTCTACTGAAATCTCCCTTTTATTTACTTCCCCCACCCCCATGGTACATAACCTGCCACCCCTCACAACCCAGGGCAGCAGCTCTTCCTGCCCACGGGTCCTGTCCCCGTGCTTTAATAAACCACCATTTTGAACCAAAGATGTCTCAAGAATTCTTTCTTGGTCATTGGCTCTGGACCTCACCCCACCAAACCTCGCCTATATTCTAAAACTTCATCTTTTGGCACCCAACGTGGGGCTCGAGTCTTTACATTTGGACTCTGAGCTTTGGTGCAAAATTGGTGAGTACTTTCTCTCCTTTTCTCATTTCAGGGGCTTTTCAAGGAGTATGGTCTTATTGGAACACTTTCAATTTCAATTTCAATTGCTCAGGTTGCAATTCTCTAGCCCATGGCTACTCTATGGGGAGGAGAATGTCTGCCTTTCGGCTGGAAGTTAGTACCCTGTCGGAATGATAATAAGACCCAGAAACTTGATGGCCTCTCTTAATTCCTGTTCTTATATAAAGTTGTCTCTCTTGGGCACGGGACAGCCACCTAAGTCCTCAGGATGGCTGCCAATCTTAAGACTTCCATGTGAGGTTTCCTCCTGATTGATCAAATGTGATTCCCTCCACATCCCTGGTCTAGCCACTTCTGGCCACAGGACCTCCAATGGAAGCTGGCCAAAACCAGTACACAATTGAATTAAAATCCAACCAGGGACCCTTTCCTAGGGAAGTTGGCTGTAAAGATCACAGGTGTTGGAATGTCATTAGACCATGATGGATTTCAATCTTTACTGTTTCTTGTCAGTGTCTTCTACAAACTACTTAAGCACAAAATTGGGTAATTTCCCCTTGCCAAACTTTACTAGTATTTCCATGGGTTAAAATGGCAAAACAGTATGCAACCTCAGGACAGATGATGGCATGGCATGGCACAGTATTTTGGTCCATTCACCAAGCACCCATTGGCAGCCTAGGATGCAATGGGGAAGGGCAGGGGGGCTGGCACCCCTCCAGGGCATTTTATGGCAGGACTGCCTTCCCGGGGAAGTCAGGATCTTGATCAATAGCGATGTCTTGTGGAGGGACACCTCTGATTGCTTTTGACACACGGGAACCTCTGACATATCCTGCATGGGATGCCACCCAGAAGTTGGGGAGGATTTGGTAATGCACCTTCTTTACTTTTCTGGGAGAATGGCCTCAATAGGCTTCCTCAGTTCCCAAGGACTCTACCTTTGGGTGCCTTTTAACCCACTGGAAATAATTTGGATTGCAAAATTTAGGAAAGGACTGAGCTCCTGTAACACTGCATGGCCTCAGTGGGATCTATCAGTTAGATCTCCTCTGCAGGAAACAGGGCAAATGGATCTATGATACCTTCGTTGTTCATACCTAGGCCTCCATTGTTGTACACCAGGATCCTGACCTAAGGGCCTTTTGCAGAATGTGTTTGCCCAAATGTGTCAGGTGGTAGACTCCCTTCTGACACATTGGATGATAATTATGTAAATAAGCCTTCTAGTAAACCCAGGTTGCTGGAGGATACACAGGCCATCCCTAGCAAAGGGGACTCTGAATTTATCTCTCTCTGTTCCTCCTAATAGATGTGGGGGCTTCTCCCTTACTCATTTCGTGTGTTAATGGCTATAACTGGAGCCAACTGGGGTTAGTCTAACTTGGAATGGAGCTTTAAGGAATATTTCCAAGCAGCTGCCAAAACTCCTTTTGTTTCAGGAAATTCCCTGTCTTCTCTGGCCTGAAGTGGACTGCCTGACCCCTTCCCACTTGTTAGTGGGAAAGCATGGTGTCTGTTGGAGCTGATGAACTCTAAAACTGGGAATCCTTTCTCGGCCTTCTGGCAGCACTTTGTTTCTTCTGTCTCCCCCTTCTGTTTCTGCACTAGTGTGGGTGTGACCTGCATGACCTGGCCTCTAGACCATGCACCAAGGCTCCTTCTTTCTTCATTATCAAGGAGCAAGAAGAGCACCCCCCTGGACCTAACACCTTCCACTCCAGATTTCCCCTCCTGTGTCTCAGGTAAACACTGAAAATGAGTTAGGCCCAGGTGGAACATAAATCAGCATGTAAATTAAGATAAGTTTGTTGGTTTATTTAAGATAGACATGTCTTTGAAGTTACAGCAGTAAATGTGAAACTTTTATTCTATCAAGGTTTACTGAAGGTCAAATAACCTCGTGTTACCTCTGTTGCAATTTGTTAGCAAAAAGATGACTAAACTGATGGTTAATTGTCTCAAAGTTTTCATGAGTAATTGTTGAGATAGCTTTCAAACTCTTTGGTAACCTGGAAGTTCATAAAGTTTTGCTTGGATGATAAATGAAATTAAATTCGTTGGATATCTAGGTCTTTCAAATAGGATAAAATGCTAAGTCATTAATTACTGGACATAGGTTTGTGCTTTTGATTTACTGTAAAGAAACTAAGAAAATTCAAATCTGTTAGTAAACGCATTGTGTGCTTAACTTATTCACAAATTTGCAATCTAAAGAATTCTGTTGTAACAGTTCACAGTTGGTTAATACTTAATTGACTAGAGAATAAGGTGTTTCTAAGAGTACAAAATTCTAAAAAAAAAAACAAAAAAAAAACAAAAGACAAACAAAAAAATGTACAAAATTCTAACTGTAACTAAGACTGATGAAAATAAGAGAAACAACTCTGTATTTGGAAATGTAGGAGATACATAAGAAAGATACAAGGAATGGAAATGCATTTTTTGTTGATGGTAAAAGGTAATTTGTTCTAAATGAGATGGTTGTTTGGAAAGAAATGTCTTGGGACAAAAACTAATGTAAAAGAAAGTTAGTAGAAGGTTTGTGAAGGGAAATCTTCAGAAAGGGAATTTTAGGTGTGGTAAGGACAGACTAAGATTAAAACAAATGGGTTTTAAAGTGCACTGGTATAAGATTGAAATTCTCTGTTCAAAAAGACAGTTTTCTTAAATTAATCTGCTGTTAGGAAGAAAATGTAAACAGTTGTTTCCTCTTTGCCTGTCCAGAAAAACCACATTTTGCCTACATTAGGTCTTTAACATCCCTAATTATATTTAGGCATGTGCTTTAAAACTCTCTAAGATTTTAACAAGTGTTGACACGATTTAAATTGTAAATGAAATCTCTTTAACTCATTATGCTTTTCCTTGGTATGCTAAGTTACTCAGGAAGTACTGCTAAACAAATGATAAACCTTAGGTTGCATTTGGGTAAATGCTTTAACTATTCTAGAGGTTCTATGCATTTCCCAAAGTTTTAATCTTTTGAGAGATCATCACTTGATATTGTAATTATTGAAGTGTTATGTGTCAATGGGTCACAGAATAACCGAGTTTCCTTGTCTACTGTATCATAGTGAACTCTCAAATCAGATCATTAACAACGTCCATTTCTGAGTTGTTGTTGTTGTTTTTTTTTAATTCTCTTGTAAAATGAGTTTCACCTTAAAGGAGATTCATATAAAGGACTTTCAGGACAAATACAGGTATTCGATATATTAAAAATCCTAAAACTGAAATGGGTAAGAATTTCCAGAATTAACTAAAGCTGCATTCAAACTAAACCTATAAGTTTCATTCAAACTAAACCTATATAAACTAAAAGATTATAGCGTTATGTCTCTTATTTTAGACATTGCTCCTTCTCTAATGTTTACTCTTCCAGACTAAGAAAAATTATACTTAAGGTATCTGTGACTTACAGAAATGTAAAAATATTCATTTGTAAACAAATCAAAGCATTCAACTTTTCTCTCTATGTGAACCCTCTGAAACTCAAAAGATCTCAATAAGTATTCCTTCTTCCATGGCAATCATTCATTTGCATAAGTTCAATAAGAATCTGTTCTCCTTGTAACAGGACACTATTGGAAACATTGATTATTTTACCAAGGCTTTGACTGGAATGCCATGTTTGAGAAAGACATGCATAGACTCTGATATGACCAGTCTTAGACTTAGGTAAGGAACTAAGGTTGACTTTATGAAACCTGGAGCCATTAAGCCCCTTGGAACCGTCGGCCTGATACCTTGCTTACAGAGTTCCCAGCAGCCTCACCAGGTGAGTTAAGAATGTCACTTCCTGGCAGGTGCAGGAACCTCAGGATAATTTGGGGACATCATGAAGAGGAATTTGCCCAAATCTACAAGTATTATACAGGCATGTCTGATGGCAAGTACTGGGCTTGGCTTCTGGCCTGAAGAGGCTACTTAAAAGTTCAACCTAGAGATCCCTTATAAGAAGTTCCAGCAAAGCAGATTATAAAAGATCTATATGATCACTCACTGTTATGGCTGAGCTTATGTAAATAATTAGGCCAAGTTTGTTAAAACTGGACTTGTTTTTCAAATAAATTAGTCCTGATTTGGCCATTTCTGGAAATGAGGGTTATTTTAGAGGGAAAAATTATGTTTCAATAACACTTCTTTGTGGATGTTAAGTTCTAGATTTGATTGTCTTTAAATGTTTTGTTGTTTACCTAAGCTAGACAACTTGAAGTAAACTTCAGAGAAGTTGCACAATAGCTCATTTAGATGATTTTCTTGCTTTTTATTCTGTGGGGATAACAACAGGACCCCATGGCACATGATTAAATAACTGGAAAATGGGATTGATTCCCCAACAATTGTATAACTTAATTATTACCTTGACCAATTCTGTGTGGTTAGAATGACCTCCTTCCTAAAAGCCAGAGCATACCCCACCCCACAGGGCTAACTACAAACTTGTGGCAATTATGGATGACCCTACTTTCTTTTTTTTTTTTAAAGATTTTATTTATTTGACAGGCAGAGATTACAAGTAGGCAGAGAGGCAGGCAGAGAGAGAGAGGAGGAAGCAGGCTCCCTGCTGAGCAGAAAGCCCGATGCGGGGCTCGATCCCAGGACCCCGGGATCATGACCTGAGCCGAAGGCAGAGGCTTTAACCCACTGAGCCACCCAGGCGCCCCATGATGACCCTACTTTCTTTATGATTGGATTGGATAATGCATGTGGGACTCCCCTTGTCTCTTGACAAGTTTTCTCCCACTTGCCAGTGATCCTTTGTAATTAGGATATTGTTAAGGATGGACCACTCAAAAAGGGCTTCTTAATGGTTTCATCCCTTAGTCATATTTCTCTTAGAAACCCCTCTGTTGAGGTACAATTGCAAACAAAGGCTTTAGCTAAACATAGAACAGCCCTCCTCATAAAAAGAGCCTCAAAGCTCACTATGGGACAGTCCCTGACTATAATGACTTCACATCAGGTCCAGATTTATCTTAGAAACCAAAGGCCACCAGTGGATGATGGAGGCTGACTTATTAAATACTGGGTTACACTTACAGATATACCAGAAATAATACTTAAAACTTGTAAAACTTTAAACCTAGTTACCCATATGCCTGAACATGACCATTGTACTTCTTTCTCTATAGAACAAAAATGTTCAGAGATTATCAATCTTTCTTACTCTAGTTGGCCAGATTTAAGATGCCCCTATTAAAAAAAACAAACGACAGTTGGTTTACTGATGACAATAGTTTTCATAAAAAGAATAAGAAAAGCTGGGTATGCCATAGTGCTGACTAGCAGTTTGCAATTGCCAAGCCTTAAAAATAAATATTAATACTGACTCCAAATATGCTTTCCTAGTCCTACATGTCCATGGAGCAATTTGGAAGAAAAGATGTTTATTATCAAGCCATAGCTCCACAATCAAATACAGGCCTAAAATTATTACTCTTCATTTTTTTTTAAGATTTTACTCTTTTTTTAAAAAAAATTTATTTATTTATTTATTTGATAGACAGAGATCATAAGTAGGCAGAGAGGCAGACAGAGAGAGAGGGGGAAGCAGGCTCCCTGCTGAGCAGAGAGCCCAATACGGGACTTGATCCCAGGACGCCGGGACCATGACCTGAGCCAAAGGCAGAGGCTTTAACCCACTGAGCCACCCAGGCACCCTAAAATTATTACTCTTAAGACTGTACACCTACCTAAGGAGATAGCTGTGATTCACTTCAAAGGACGTCAAAGGATAGAACCTTAGGAACAAATGAAAGTAATATAGGGTTTACACCAGGCCACTGATTTGGACAAAAAGACCATGGAGGTGACAAAAACTTCATAAAAGAAAATTGTCCCTAGGTTTGGACTCCCTTGGTCCCTGCAAAGTAACAATGGACTGCCTTTTATTACACTTTAAAAAGATGGCCCCCCAAAACTGAATAGCCCTTGATATCTTGACTGCAGTTACAGAAACCCAAAATTGGAGGACTTGTCTCCTAATGGGACCCATTGGTTATATGGCTCTAACTTGTGCTCATAGCTTCCCCCAGGCGAGATAAGCCTCTGTACTCTGAGTTTTGCCTGGAATCACGGATGCATTATTTTTTTATTTTTTTTTAAAGATTTTATTTATTTATTTGTCAGAGAGAGAGTACACACAAGCAGGCAGAGAGGCAGGCAGGGGCAGCAAGAGAAGCAGGCTCCCTGCTGAGCAAGGAGCCCCATGTGGGACTCGATCCCAGGACCCTGGGATCATGACCTGAGCCGAAGGCAGCGGCTTAACCAACTGAGCCACCCAGGTGTCTCACGCATGCATTATTGAAACCATTACCAGACTGACTAACCTTCCAAAACTTAAAACAGTGGTGAACTCATTCTGTCTCATTGGCATTGATGAGGGAGCGGGAGGCTGGCTGAGGACAAAGCAAAAGCTGGCACCTTGCACCCCCTCTCCATCCGTTCCCCTCTTGATGTGTGTGGCATTCCTCAGGTACCCCTGACTGCCAAAACAAATAGTTAACTTGCTGAGATCACAATCCCGCAAGACAGGAGTCTCCCTTGGTTTAACAAAGAAGTTACATTATCAATAGCACAATTTCCAGAGGCAAAATGACTCAGTTCCTCAAGCCTTAATGTCACCCTCCCCTCCTTAAACAAAACTGAAGGAGGCTGGGGTAGAAGGAAATGTAAGTGAAGTTAAGTTTCTTCTATACCTAAATCTCACTAACAAAGACGCTTGATAGCAGGATTATGACATTCCACCAGGAATCTCCCAACCATCTTGATGTTAATGGCTTGCCAAAAGAAGACATTGATCAAGCCTCCGGTATCCCTGCCTTCCCCAACCTTGTAGACCTCTTTAGCATATGAAAGCTCCATTGAAACCTCCCCTTCCCTCACCTTCCCCCAACCGCAGGGTACATAACCTGCCATCCCTCACAACCCAGGGCAGCAGCTCTTCCTGCCCACGGGTCCTGTCCCCGTGCTTTAATAAACCACCATTTTGCACCAAAGATGTCTCAAGAATTCTTTCTTGGTCATCGGCTCCGGACCTCAGCCCACCGAACCTCACCTAGGTTCTAGAACTTCATCAGCATGACTGACTAACATTCACTTTTGTTCTCCCTTTGGAACTGGAGGATGTTTGGCACATGGATGTTCTAACTAAGTACATGGTCAGTCCTAAATGACCCTCAAAGTAGCATTTCTCTATTAAAAAGCTATGGTAATACAAATATGCAAAGCAGCTTTACAAAATAGAATGGCATTGGATGTTTTAACTGCTACACAAGGTAGAAGTTGTGCTATCACAAAAACAAAACACTATGTTTATGTTCCAGATGATCATAAAATATTTCTTGGGTTCTGACATACTCAAGTTGGCACTTTAAATAGTCCCTCTCTCCTTTAACTGATTAAACTCCTGGAATGAAAGAGGGTTTTTTGTCAACTAGCAAAAAACTTATTTGAGCTTCATTTTCTTTTTGTTACACTAATCATGTTTTGCTGTTTTCGCCCATGTCTGCTCACCTGGTGTCAACTCCTTCACTGCCATAACTTCCACAGATGATCCTTTCCACTTGGGCAGATCACCTGAGCAGTCTCCTCTGGATTCAGCTGCCTCTGTCTTTTGTAACTTCCCTACACATTTCCCAATTGACCAGTGTTGACCCAAATAGGTAGGGACAACTCTATGCCCCTGTTCAGCAGGAAGATGTTACAGAAGCTGAGACCTTCAACTTTCAACAACCTTAAAGATTTAAGGGTCAAAATTGTTCAGGGAGCAATGATGAGGGCACAGAAGGCTGGCTGAGGACAAAGCAAAAGGCTGACACCTTGCAAACTCCCCCCCACCCCCACTCCTGGGTGGGACATATGTGACATTCTTTAGGAATCTCCCAACTATCTTAATAGCTTGCTAAAAAGGGCAAAATGACCTTGGCAATGGCAAGGCCTCTGGTATCCAGTATCTTGTAGGTCCTCTTTAGCATATGAAAGTTCTACTGAAATCTCCCTTTTATTTACTTCCCCCACCCCCATGGTACATAACCTGCCACCCCTCACAACCCAGGGCAGCAGCTCTTCCTGCCCACGGGTCCTGTCCCTGTGCTTTAATAAACCGCCATTTTGCACCAAAGATGTCTCAAGAATTCTTTCTTGGTCATCAGCTCTGGACCTCACCCCACCAAACCTCACCTATATTCTAAAACTTCATCACACTAATCCCATTCCTGAGGGTTCCACTCTCAGACCCACAAGCAAGCATAATAAAGAGTTAGAGGTAACCAGAAACAGAAAGAGAAGTCATTTTAGAACTCCATCTACTTTCTGTGATCCTATGCCTCACAAGTTCTACTTGCCCTAGTACACTTCCTATGGAACTTCCTAGGAGGTACCAGAATAAAGAAATGCAGAAGAGTTTTAAGGGACAGAGGGAATGCATCAACTAACAGTCAACACCAGGTCAGGAAATGACCTAACCCTATCAGAGATGATAAATCAGTGTTAAAACTCCCAGTGGTTTCAAAAGCTTGAAAGGCCCTGCATTCCTGACCTGAGATAAAGAGCCCTAGACCCCATCCAGTTTATACCAGCTATTATTAGGAGCTTGCTATTAGCCTCTGCTTCCTGTCCCACAGGTACCTAGGCTTTGTTGTAGTGTTAAAAGTCTCCACTCCAGAAGAAGGGTAAGCTTCATTAACATAACATAGGATGCCTGTAGAGGCATTTTTCTAAATTTGCCTGTGCAAACTTATGCCCACCCCCTTGGGATGACAAAGTTCCCCCATTCTGAATGTTCATTCCAACCCTAAATTTAAAAAAAAGAAAGAAAGAAAGACAGAAAGAAACAAGCCAGTCACCAAAGAACAAATGCTATTATATATAAGTGTAACTCCACTAATATGAAGTGCCTAGAGTAGTCGAATTCCTACAGAAAATACCAGTGGTGGTTTCCAGAGACTGGGGGAGAGAGAATGGGGAATCAGAGTTTTGGTTTTGCAAGATGAAAAAAGTTCTGTGGATACATGGTAGTAATGGTTGCAAAACAATGTAAATAGATTTAATGTCATAGAACTGTACACACAAAAATGGTTAAATGATAAATTTTATGTTACATATTTTATCAGAATAAAAAAAAGAGAAAAAAAAAAAAGAACAAGAAACTCATTCATCCCCACTTGGGGAGCCACAGCTTTGGAAATTATTCCCCATGATTTCCTTCTTTGCTGCAGTTTCCTTTGTGTGCCAACTTCACCTGATGCAGTTTCTATCTGTAGCTCACAAAGGAGGAAACTCAAAATAATTCTGTTATATAGGCACATCCCAAAGGCTCTACCTCTAATCCCATCATATCATGCATTAAGATTTGAACACATGAATTTGGGGGACACACAAATATAACAACATAGCAACATCATTAAGCTAAAAATAGTTTACAAATTAAAATGCCCATTATGATACCCAAATGTAAAGTTTTAAGAAAAAAGACTAGAAAGGATACCCTACAATGTTAGCAGTTGTTACCTCTGAGAAATAACCAGAATTTTCCAAGTGATGCCCTATTTAAAACTAGGAGTTACTGATAAATATCCTTTTTAAATTTTGGTTGAACTCTTTCATCAAATATAGCTGAAAATTTTTTTTTATATAGTCTTTCATAAATTCTAACTTTATCATTTTGAAGAATCATTCATTCTGTAATTTAGTAATTTATTCTTTAATTCAATCTGCCATATTTTACTGTTTCTTAAATGGTAGCATTGTAGTAGATGGTGGGGATGCAAAATGAAATGTTGCAAAATAGAATGTTGCAAAATGGAATGTTTTCTATTCCCAAAGAGCTTAATTTTTGTGCAGAGAGTTTACAAATAATTAAGATGCCATGATGATTAAGACAATGTAATTACTCTCAAAAAGATGGTAATCAAAAATTTTTTTTCAGGTATCTAGTCAGAGATTAATAGAGCTTTAAATTTTGCTTGAGCTTTGGAAAACATTTTCAAAGTAGATTTGGCACAATTCTATTTCAAAATATTCAAATAAGTATCATGAAAAGAAAGGGAAAAAAAGGAAGGAAAGGATTAAAAAATACAAAAGAAGTAATGGTAGTGCTTCATAAGTTTGATAAGTGAGGAAGTGATTCATTTCTTGCCAGAATTACCAAATTTTTAATGCACTAATTTATGTCACCAGATTTAGAAGGAATATAATTTGTGGAATTTCTCAACCCTCCAGAACCCTGGAACTCCATTTTGATAAAAACATTCCATACCCAGTGTTCTGTGCCCTACACTGTAGAAAACACTAATTTAGAAATTATTTGTTTGAATGGAAAGACTGCCATTTACCATGAAAGAGTTTTGTTTAATACCTCTATATTAAATGTATACAGGAATATCAGTCCAAAAGACATTATTGTTCAAATCTTTTACTAATACTGCAGTTGAGGAAAAAAAAATCCTTCTCTAAGGCAGAAAATGGTGAATACCAAAAATATTTCCATTTATAAAACCAAAAATACACTATTGTACTTAAACACTTTGTTGCTTATAATTCAATTCCAAAGAGAGTGAAAAAGGTTTTCAAGATAATTGAATGCTGAATTTGAAATGCTATTTGGCTTCTTGTATTTCTGCAATAAACTAATAAAAAATTGAAATTATAAGACAACTAATAACTTATTCATTATAGGAATCTATGAGAAGAACAATGAGAGGGGAATTGGCTTCCATTTATCAGTATACACATTCAGAAACAATGGTATGGGAAGTGGAAGTAGCAAACTAATAACTGGAGGAGAGAGAGTCCAGATATTGTTGTGGGCATTAATAGAAAATTCTATATCAAATTGTGGCATTTCAAATCAGAGGGAAAGAACTGACTATTTTACTAGTATATTGGTATGATCAGCTAGCTATTAGAATTTCATACTAAAAAAATCAACCCTTCTCATACTATAAGAATACACAAATTCCAGATAATTTAAAATTCTAAATTTTAAGCTTGAAACAACTAAAAATTCCAAATAAAATATTTATACACTATTGGGGCAGAGAAGACATTTTTTTCCAAACTAGTTCTAGAAAGAAATATACTAATATTATTTGGCTTTTTTGTATATTGTATATCCATGATTTGAAATTTTTAACATGAACAAGGTTAAAAATAATAGGTACCAGATTAACAATAAATACGATAGTTATGACATGCATAGAAAAGTGAATATGTAGAATGCATAAAATACTTCTACAAACTAATATAATAATAATAATTACAATAGACATGGACAAAAGATCTGAGCAGTCAAGTCACAGAAGGAATAAAAATAGTCCAAACAATTATAATAATACATCTAACTTTAAAACTATCTATGAAAAGGTAAATTAATCATAACAATAAAATATTAAAACATTTCACTATATATGGAAATGTTTGGCAAAGGACATACTCAAAGAGTGCTCGTAGATGTATAAATTATTATAGATTTCCAAAGGGCAATTTATACATATTTCTTAATATTTAAATTGACATTTTTTATTTCTACTTCCATTTTTAATATTATATTATACAAAATAGCATATAATCAAAGGTATATGCACATATATAATTGTATGCATAGTTGTAAATATTATTTAAACTATTGAATGTTTGGCAAGAAACCAAATATTCACCACTATGGAAATAGGGAAATAAATAATGAAACATATTAATATGAAGAATTATATATGTACATTTTTAAATTGGAAAACCACTACAGTATTTTATTAAATATCAAAACAGGTCACAAAACAAGTTTGCAGTATGATTCCTTATTTATATGTAGGTTCTCAATGACACATATATGAAGTATGAGAAGATACACGCATAGCTGTACTAGTTGCCTTTGCCTCTGATGTAGGAGTATATACTATACACACACACACACACACACACACACATATATACACACACAATCCTATATATACACCCACATATGTATATTAGAATTTCACCTGAAACCCATGTATATGTGTGTGTCTGTGTATATACATACATATATACATGCTGAAGCAAGATTTCAAATGCTATTCTGTACACTTAGGTACTCTGTACACTTAGGTTTTCTGTAAAGTTTACATAGTGATTTTCATTATTTTGGTAGTTTTGATTAAAATTATAAAGGCAGGAGCACCTGGGTGGCTCAGTTGATCAAATGTCTGACTTCAGCTCAGGTGGTGATCTCCAGGCCCTGATATTGAGCCCTACATAGGGCTCCCTGCTCAGTGGGTACTCTGCTTCTCCCTCTCTTTCTCTCTTCTGTCTTTCTCTCTCTGCCACAGACCCACACTTGTGTTCTCTCTCTTTCTCAAATAATAAAATCTAAAAAAAAAAAAAGAAGGTATTTTTTGTAATTTAAAACTACAGAGTATTTGTTCATATGTTCCAGATTTTTGACGTTAGTATATTTCAGATAGCTTCAATCACACAGGAGAACATAGAGACATTTTTCAACCAAATTCCCAATTTCAGCATTATATCTTTTGTTTGTATGAACCCATTCTTGTTTTGCTTCCCCAAACCCCTAATTTTAAATTGTTAATAGATGTTTCCAGGAAGAATTGTAAAATGTAATTAAATATGTTGTTTAAAGACTGCCAAAGAGGAACAAAGAAATAAAATATCATTTTACTACATCATTCCAGTCTATCAGGTAATTTCAGGAAGTGGGTATCAAGTTAATCAAACTGAACTCTCTTGTGTCGGTTGGTCACACACTGTCCACTCTTTCTTTCTTTCCTTTTTTTTTTTTTTTTAATCAGGACTGTGGCAAATAAAAAAAGTGCTTCATCAGTGGACTTTATGTTCTTTCTTCCACTCTCAATAACAAAATGATGGTTTATTAAAAGGCTGGCTGGAAGGATTACTGAAGAAAGAGGAAAGGTAGAGACCTTCCAGAGAAAAAAATCATTTGTGTCCCAACTACATTTTGTCCTAGAGCAAAATTATGTCTTTACTTGTTTTTGGCAGATAATCAACATTATCCACTAACTTTTGTTGCTATCAGTACAGCAGGTGAGCAGATGGATAGCAGGAATGATTTGATAGATGCAGAGTTCAGGAAGAACAAGCAGCTGCTCTGAGCCATACTCACACCAGGTGAGGACTTGAGGGGGGATAACAATGACTGCATGGGGTTTTCTTTCTTGGCAAAAACTGTTACTTGGCACGGAAGAAGCAATTTCAATATGCTGGTTGATGACTCTACAATGGAGACTCATACTTATTACAGAGATAAGCTTTATCCAATAGATTTTCTAGGAACCTTGATATAGATTTCTCAGTAGACACATTTGTTCAGGAAATTTTCACCTCTTACATTTGCACTAGAAGTCCTCAGATATCTTCCTAGGAATCAGTGTTTCAATGTGATGATGTAGATGATTTAAAAAAAAATAGTTGATAAGATTTTCATTTTCTTTCTTTTTTTTTTTTAAAGATTTTATTTATTTATTTATTTGACAGAGAGAGAGAGAGAGATCACAAGTAGGCAGAGAGGCAGGCAGAAAGAGAGAGAGAGAGAGAAGCAGGCTCCCTGCTGAGCAGAGAGCCCGATGCGGGACTCGATCCCAGGACCCTGAGATCATGACCTGAGCCAAAGGCAGCGGCTTAACCCACTGAGCCACCCAGGCACCCCAAGGTTTTCATTTTCTATTTGTGGTGCTGAGTTTCAACATATGAGAATCAAGGTAAGTTTTACCACTGCTTTCTTGTGATCAAGTCTCAATTCTGAGTGCTTTTTAGTATTGTTTTCCTTACACACTGCAAACAACTTTAGGAAAGCTGTATTTAAAAAAAAAAAACAAACTTTCCCTATTTTTGCGGAGCATTTGAAATGTTAAAGGTACATGGAAAAATATATATGAAAAGTTTTTTCATAGATAAGGCTTTCCAAAGTCAATGTCTTAGGTTATAGACTCAGAATCTCAAAGGACTGCCCAACAGTAAAAGTAAGAAATTTATGAATAAGCATGAAAATTTAGAATGTTTAAGAAAAATGAAAATAAATGCACTCTAGGTGAAATGATATGACATTATTCTAATTATCATAATTTATTTTAAAGATTTTAATTTATTTATTTAGAGAGAAAGAAAGACCATGTGAGTGGGGTTGGGGCAGAGGGAGAGAGGGAATCTCAAGCTGACTCCCCACTGAGCATGGAGCCCAGTGTAGGGCTCTGTCTCACGACCCTGAGATCATAGCCTGAGCCAAAATCAAGAGTCAGATGCTTAACCAACTGAACCGTCCAGGTGCCCTATCAAATTATTGTAATTTAAAATATTATATTCTTATATAAAAAGTTAAACTGACTCAATCTTCCATCTCTACCATCCAATGAAATCATTCTTGTCAATATCATCAAGCCTTCAGCTTCCCAATTCTACTGATCTATTACTCAGTCCTTTTATTTTATTTTTTTTTATTATTTGATTTCTTTTATTTAAATTCAATTAGCCTACATACAGTACATCATTAGTTTCGGATGTAACATTCAATAATTCATTAACTGCAAATAAAACCCAGTGCTCATTACAGCACTCGCTCCTTAATGCCCATCACCCAATTACCCGATCCCCCAACCCACTTCCCTTCTGGGAACCCTCAGTTTGTTTCCTATAGTGAAGAGTCTCTCATGGTTTTTCTCCTTCTCTGATGACTTCCCTTTCAGTTTTCCCTCCCTTCCCCTATGATCCTCTGTGCTGTTTCTTATATTCCTCATATGAGTGAAACCATGTAATAATTGTCTTTTTCTGATTGACCTATTTCGCTCAGCATAATACCCTCTAGTTGAATTCACGTTGATGTAAATGGTAAAATATTCATCCTTTCTGATGGCAGAGTTACATTCCATTGTTTATATACACCACATCTTTACCCATTCATCTGTCCATGGACATCTTGGCTCTTTCCAAGCAATTGAGAGACTGTATCCCTCCTCTCTGAAAAGTTAACAGAAGCAGGTGGATTGCACAGGTGGAAAGAATGTCAAAACCTGGAGAAACAATATGCAGAGTGATATGGTTCTTTTGCTTTTTTGCTTCCCTCTGTTCCTCTCACAACTCTGGCCTAAGGTCCTTATCTTAGGACTGTACGGCAGAACAACAGTGTAGGTAACTAAAATTCTAAAAGAATCTAAACTTCCTTGACAGAGGTACCAGTAAATAGAGGCCTTGTGGACAAGAGAGTATGGGGAAAATCTCAGAGAAGAAAAATCTGAAGAAGGAGATTTTCTGGTTTTGTATGTTCTCCCAAAAACCTCAGACTCACCTCTCTGAACTGTGTATATAAAGATAGACCTACCAGTCATAGAAAAAGGCTTCAGAACTGAACTAATATTTAAAGAATGATCCAAGTCTTTGACAGATACCTGACTGGAGAATGTGTTGTAAAGAACCAAAATGACATAACAAAGCCTTGACAGCAACCACTTCTCGCAAAGAGCAAGACAGAATTTGCAATCTGAAGGTAAATTGGTTGATTGTCTGCTAAACTTGTGGAGAAACTGAAACAAAACAAAATCAACATTTTTTACAAAAGTGCAACAAGACCCAGATTCCAAGCACCCTAATGTTTGAAATGTCAAGATATAATTCAAAACTTCCTGACATACAAAGAACAAGGAAAAGATGACCAATTCTGAAAGGAAAAAACAATCAACAGATGTCAATTCTCAGATGACTCAAAATCTGGAATTACCACAAAAATATTTAAAGCAGTTATAACTATACTGCATGAATTAAAGTTGACTACAAATGAAATGAATGAAAAAATACATGTTCTCAACAGAGATATAAAAACTATAAGGAAAACAAAATAGAGGCTCCTCAAGAAATTAAAAATAGAATTACCATATCATTCAGCAACCCCACTTCTGGGTATATATCCAAAGACATCAGGACCTTAAAGATAAATTGACATCAGGACCTCAAAGAAATATTGCTCCATGTTCATTATAGCATCATTCACAATAACTGAGATTGGAAACAAACCAAATGTCCATCAACAAATAAATGGATAAAGAAAATATGGTATATATATATACCAAGGAATATTATTCAGCCTTTCAAAAAAGTATATTCTGCAATATGCAACAACATGGATATATCTGGAGAACATTAGGCTAATTGAAATAAACCAGTCAGGGAAGAACAAATATGTTATGATTCAACACACACAAGGAATCTAAAATAGTCAAAGCCATAGAAACAAAGAATAAAATGGTAGTTGCCAGGAGCTGGGGGAAGAGAAAATGGGATGTTGATGTTCAACAGGTAAGAAGTTTCAGTTATACAAGATGAATAATTTCTAGAGATCTATTGTACAAGGTTGTGCCAATAGTTAACAATACTGTATATGCACTTTAGTTGTTATGAGGTAGATCTCATGTTAAGTATTCTTACCATAATTTTTAAAAAAGAACTAACTGGAAGTATTAGATGAAAATTACAATAGCCAAATACAGATTTCACTACATGATGAGTGGGGATTACAAAGGAAAGAAGCAGTGATCTTCAGTAAGATTAACTGAAAACATATAATCAAATGAACAAAGAAAAAGATGATTGAAAAACTGTACAGAACCTCAGGTACATATAAGATAATTTTTAAACGTTTGAAGTTTATGCCATTAGAGTTCTAAGAAGAGAGGAGATAGTGGGGCAGAAAAATATACTGGTAGAAATAAAGACGGAAAACTTCACAAATGTGGTGAAAGACATCAGCTTAAAGATTAAAGAAGTCTACTTCAAGAAGCAAATCTCAAAAAGGATAAATTTAAAGAAAATCATGCTTAGACACACATCATAATCAAGCCTCTGAAAACCAAAAATAAAGAAAATATTCAAAAGCAGCTAGAGAAAAATAGACTGCACAGAGAGGAATAATAATGACTTGAATAACTGTGGATTTCTATTCAGAAATCAAGAGACCAGGGAACAGTTAAATGATATATTTAAGTTGCTGAAAGAAAAGATCTGCCAAGCTAGAATTCTTTATCTTTATCTATGTCTATATGCGTATCTATCTATATCTGTATGTATAGCATTTGTGTTTTTCTCTATCTATATATATCATCTACATCTCTTTCAGTCCTTCAGGAATTAAGTGAAATAAATCCACTATTTAAAAAAGTGAAAGAATTTATTAGAAGACCTGCGCTAAAAGGAATGCTAAAGGAAGTTCTTTGTGTGAGTTCTTCAAGGAAACCTATAGAACACAAGGTCAACATAAAGTAATAAATTATATTTTTGGTTATTTGGGTATGTGGAGATTACATATTTGGATTTTGCAATGTACCTTTATAATAGCAACAAAATACAGTAGATACTTAGGCATAAATCTAACAAGGTACATGTAGGACTTACATGCTATAAAATGCAAATCATTAATGAAAAAAATCAAAGAAGACCTAAGTAATTGAAATATATGTCATATTTGTAGATTGTAAGATTATATATTGAATATCAATTTTACCACATGGATCTTTACATTAAATGTAAAAGCAATTAAAATCCTATTAAGATTTTTGAGGAGCTTTATAAACAATTTTTAAAATTTATATGGATCTTCAATGGAACTAGAATAGCCAAAACAATTTAAAAATAAGGCAGGGAACACATACTACTGAATTTCAGGGGTTATTATAAAGTTATGTTTATCAAGACCGTGGAATTTTTTTTCTTTGACAGAGGGAGAGAGCAAGAGAGGAAACACAAGTAGGGGGAGTGGGAGGGGGAGAAGTAGGCTTCAGCCCAATGTGGGGTCTTGATGCAGGGTTTGATCCCAGGACCCTGGGACCATGACCTGAGCCGAAGGCAGATGCTTAATGACTGAGCCACCAGGCACCCCAAAGACAATGTATATTGAACGAAAATTCTTAAAGAAAAGCTACAGAATACAGTTCCAGAATTAGACCTGAAGATATATGGCTACCTGATTTTCCACAAAGGTATCTATGCAATTCAATGAATACAGGATAATCTTTTTAATGAATGATGTCATAATAATTGGATATTCATAAGCAACAACAGATAAAGCTTCAAACCATATAACAAAATCTTATACAAAAATTAACTCAGAACGGATCACAAACCTAAATTTATAAAACTACTAGAAGAAAACATATGAGGAAATCCTGTAACATTTGGTGAGGTAAATATTTCTTAGACCTATTAGGAAAAGCACAATCTATTATAAAAATCTATAAATTTGCTATTTATGGGAAACAATAAAGATAAGGAAAAGATTCTTAGAGAAAATAATTGAGAAATTGGACTTACAAATATTAAGATTTTTTCCTTTTTAGGTAAGACTTAGAGAAAATATTTGCAAAACACATATCGGATAAAGTACTTGTATCCAGAATACATAAAGACTTCTTCATATCTTAATAGTAAGAAAATCAGTAGTCCTTTAAAATTAATTGGCCAAAGATTTGAACAGCTACCATGGTAGAAAAGATACATAGATGATAAATAAACCCACTATTGAATTAATAAATGGATAAGTAAAGCAGAATGAAACAAAATGGGATCAACCATCTCTGTGAAATTTCTAAGGGTTCATTAGTTTGGGACATGTCAAGATATTTCCTGTAAGGTCAAATGCAAACTGCTTCATTTGGAACCTCCTAAATTTAGGAAGGTTCATAATGCTTTTGGTTTACTACTAGAACTTAGTAGGGATGTAATGCTTAACCATGGGACCCTGAATTACCATATGAACTGAGCTGCTCATAGTGAATGTAGTATCTTATCCTTCAGCCATGGAACTAGAAATACACAGAAACTCTCTATCATCAAATGGAACTGCTATCTTTAAGGTTGGTTTTGAAAGCACATGTGAATTGTTGGACCAAGGGACTTTGACTCCCATGTCTTCTAGTTCTGCTACCTTGCTCACTCTCTCTACAGCTACCATCTCAAAGAGATCTCCCTATAAACCATTGACGGAGTGTGGGGAAAATAGAGCAAAACAAAAATAAGACCCAGAAAACTGATAGTTCTGCACAATATGCTGGCACTATCTGAAAGTGGCACTATACCATCACCCATGGAAGGACCTGGAGAATAGTGACTAAGGATTTAAGAGAAATGAGTTTTAAATTGATGTTAAGAAGATCTGAGGAAAAAGTATGTGAAGAGACTTTTCATAATTGGAACAAGGTGTCAAAATACTTTTTTTCAATGTGAAGATTCACCAAGTGGCAACACTGTAGAAGAAGTTTCTTAGTAATTTGTTGGACAAGATGACCTGTTCTTTGGATGTCTACCAGGTTGCTTCCCCAGACATTCCACAGGGATGAGCACCCCAGCATGGGAGTTTTGCTTATTCATGACGATGTGGCTACCATATTGCCCAGTGAAGAAATGACACCCTGGGAGCATATGCCAACCTCCACAAGAGAGAATGTTTATAATAAACTGAAACTTTCATGGCAGGAACAGTGATTTCTCTCTTCTGGGAAAGACGTTTAGTTTGGATATTGATTTTTCTCACAATCTGCAATGTTTATTTCAGTGCACTGTTAGTGGACTTATGGGTGACATCCAATATAATAGATCAGACATAACATATCTTCTGATCAGGGAATTCACTGAAAGTGAGTGGACTTCGGTAATGTGCTTATATCAATCAAGTTTATTATTGTTATAATTATATCTATCATCTGACCACCGACCTTATAGAACAATGAAATGGCTATCAGAGACTCAAGTATGTTGCTGACTGTGTGACAGCATCTTCCATGTTGAATTTTTTTCTAAGTTGTAAAATGTTCTGAATTCATGGTTAGTATACGGTATCATTTCTCTCAGAGCACAATACTTAAGTCTAAGAGTCAAGGCATGGAAAACAAAGTGACTTTGCCACTGTAACTATAATAATTCACTGGAAAAAATGATTGTTTTCAATTCCTGCCAATTTAGGCTTTTCTGGTTCCCAAGGAAGGAACCAGAAACCAGGAACCAGTTTTCTAAGCAGGGAACCCAACACAAATTTCCACTGAATTGGAGGATTACTTATGCCTTGGCCACTTTAGAACTAACAGCACATGTGAGATTTAATGTACTAGCTGATCAGATAGCTCCTGATTATCCGGGGGAGATAGGATTGCTAATATAAAATGAGGTCAAGGATGACTATGGATGGAACCAGTAATGTACTCCCGAATCCATTGACAAATGTAAACAAGAAACTATAGCAATTTAATACAGACAAAACTGCTATGGCACGAACTCTCCAGAAATGATATTTTGGGACACCTCCTCTCTTCTTGCCAGCTAAATAACCATGATCAGTTGAAGTGCTGGCTGAGGACAAAGAGTGTGTTGAAAGGTAAGGAGAAGGAAGTTATAAATATCAATTGTGATCACGGGACAAGTTAAAGAAATGAAGACTGTAGTAACTATATATTTTTTTCTTTGATGTGTGTGTGTGTGTGTGTGTGTGTGTGTATAAAATAATCATTTTCCTTTCTTCCATTTCCCTACACTTAACAAAAGGTGTGTTAATGTGTAACTGTATTTCAGCATTTAAATTAGAAGATATCAAAAGGAGCTTTGATTTAGCTATAACAGATGTGAAAAATCACAAGGGAACAGATGCAATGACTCAAGGGTTTCATGTCTGACCCTTTAAATTGCCTGTTGGCAACTTGCTATCACCATTGTTTCCTTCTAAGGTTGCAAAGGACAATGGTAAGTACCTTTCCCAGAATCCGTTTTTCTGTACAGTTGCAGGATAGACTTTGCCAAAGAAAGGTACTTGAGTTATATCGTGAAGGTGGAAAAGAAGTCATTTTATTCTACAGTCAATTGTAGACAGATGTGAGATTCCTTATGGCTTCCCCAAAACTCCTGAGAACCATCTACCTTACTGTTTAGAATAAACCAGATGACAGGAAATTAAGAGATTTCTCCTTTCCCCTGTAAGTTTCTGAGGTGAACCTACCTTAATGCTCTATGCTTTGTTCTTTTACTGTATTCTCTGACCTCTATGGCAGTTTCCCTGATCTTCGGTAATGATTTAATGACTTTTTTTTTTTAATTTAATGACTTTCTTGACTTAACGTTTGCATACCCAAATCTTCCTGTTAGCCCCTAGTTTCTATACAAAGCTACATTACAATATTACATAAGATGGTCAATGGGTTTGTTGTCATTTTCTTTCTTTGTTTTTTTTTTTAACCCCAGACCAAAATCTGGTTCAAAATTCTACGGCAAAGTTTGTCAGAGCATGCTAGTTAACACAGAGCCCATTAGTCCTAAGGTGGTAAGCATGTGCATATCCCTTCCGGTTTAATCAATACATTTGAAAGAAGTCAAGTTGATTGCTGAAAGTAATTAAAAACAAAGCAAAACAAAAACAAAAACAAAAACAAAAACAAAACCCCTGATCTTCCTTATTCTGGTCTTTATCGTACCTGTATATTTTTAGAGAGTTTGTTTCCCAAAATGCTATTTGGAAATATCTTGTCAAAAAACAAAATTCAAACAGGTAAATTCAAAGATCTAACTGGACTTATTAAATAATTCATGAAATGGGCAGCATTTCATCCATCAAGTAAAGGGGAACTCCAAGGAGTTCTACAAAATGGAGGGTTTTTATACAAAGGAAAGTGGGGCAAGAAATTTACTAGCAGAAGAAGAGGATTATTCCAGGTGAGTCTACTTTCCTTTAGAAGAGCAGGAGATTTTATTTTCCTTTGGAGCCTGGGGTTGAGGGGTGATGGTGAGGGCACATGTGGCAGTTTACTTCATTGGTGCTGATCAAAAAATTCCTGAATGACTTGTTAAGACTTACATTTCTGGGGGAGTCTGAAACTGTGGTTAGATTGGGTCTTAAGCCCCAGTTTGGTGACTTGGCTAAGTGAAACTATTTTGGGCCTGTGGCTTTCTTTCTTTTTTTTAAATTAACATATGATGTATTATTAGCCCCAAGAAACAGGTCTATGAAATCGCCAGGTTTACACACTTCACAGCACTCACCATAGCACATACCCTCCCCAATGTCCATAACCCAACCACCCTCTTCCTACACCCCTTCCCCAGCAACCCTCAGTTTGTTTTGTGTAATTAAGAGTCTCTTATGGTTTGTCTCCCTCCCAATCGCATCTTGTTTCATTTTTTCTTTCCCCACCCCCCAAACCCCCACATTGCCTCTCAAATTCTTCATATCAGGGAGATCATATGATAATTGTCTTTCTCTGAATGACTTATTTCACTCAGCATAATACCCTCTAATTCCATCCACGTCATTGCAAAAGGCAAGATTTCACTTCTTTTGATGGCTGCATAGTATTCCATTATATATCTATAATATGGAATTATATATATAATATGGAATTATATATATATAATGGAATTATATATATATATAATGTGTGTATATATATATATACACACACATATATATGTGTATGTGTGTGCATATATATATATATATGGTTTTCTTTTTAACAGTAGGAGAATTTGTGGTTGGGTCAAAGCAAGTCATCTGTTAAGACAAGATGGAATGGGATATTTGTTTATCTAAGTGTCTCGTCTGAATAGAGAAGTTGTGGTTGATGTTGACAGTTACAGGGCTTACCAGGCCTTACCAGCTAAGAACATTTCTACATATCTTGTTTAGAAGAAATAATTTTGGAGATAAAAATAAATGGGTGTTGGGGCGCCTGGGTGGCTCAGTGGGTTGAAGCCTCTGCCTTCGGCTCAGGGTCCTGGGATCGAGCCCCACATCGGGCTCTCTGCTCAGCAGGGAGCCTGCTTCCTCCTCTCTCTCTGCCTGCCTCTCTGCCTACTTGTGACCTCTGTCAAATAAATAAATAAATAAATCTTTAAAAAAATAAATAAATAAATAAATAAGTAAATAAATGGGTGACCAAGGTAAAATCTATGGCTCTTTGCCACTTATTTTATATATTTGTGAAATCAGGGTAAAAATAGTACCTGATGTTGTGAGACTATAATGATAAAATATTTTAAGACAGATTTCATAATGCCTGTTTTAAATATGTAATACATTTTAGCTTACCAGGAAGCAGCAGGATTAGAGGGACTGAGTTCATGCTTGCTAGCATTTTATGAGAAATTCAACACTGACATCCTTTTTTGAATGTTTTTTTCCCTAAAGATTTTATTTATTTATTTGACAGAGAGAGATCACAAGTAGGCAGAGAGGCAGGCAGAGAGAGAGAGAGGGAAGCAGGCTCCCCGCTGAGCAGGGAGCCCGATTCGGGGCTCCATCCCAGGACCCCGAGATCATGACTTGAGCCAAAGGCAGCAGCTTAACCCACTGAGCCACCCAGGTGCCACCTTTTGTGAATTTGTTAAGCTATCTAGAAACAAAACCTTGTATTTGTATTGACTTCATTTATTTCACTTACTTCAGTTCTTTATCATTAGATTATTGAAATAAAGACTCCTTCTGAGCCTCATAATTCTAGTCTTTGCCTTATATTCCTCTCATCCAGGGCCAGAGTTCCTGGAATGCTTCAAATGTGTATGATCCTCTCCTAACATAATTGGTTTCTATCTCAATTTGAATTAGGTGTTTACATTGGCTGGCAGAAATTCAAAGAATGAATTTATTTCGTGGGGAAAAGCTGATGTAAAATAATCCCCAAATAAGCAACATGATGCTTTTTTGTTAATGTAGTATAAAAAATAACTAAGAAAAATATTTTTAAAGATGTACTTATTTCTTGGGATCTTTTAAGAAAAAATGACTTCTACTTTATTTAGAAGTAAAAATCCACCAAATTAACTAAATTACATTTTAGCATATGCTAATACCAACACTAACTTCACACAAATATAGGGAACTCAAAAATACATTTTGATGACCATAATACAGATTACATTAGGAATTCATTGCTGAGCTCTATTTTATGTGTGATTTGCTTATATCAAAAGCTCACCCAGCCTTGCTCAGTTTTTAAATAAAATGTATGGGATGTTTTTTTCACTAATGTTTGAGAACTACAGTGAGGCCAAATAAGATCATCCATGCAAAAGAATGAAATATAATAGAATATAGACAATATTGGTATTAATTAACAGTAGCTCAAGCAATATTTCTGACCTTGAAAATATATGAACTATACCCAAGTAGTACTTTTCTTCTTTTTTTTTTTTTTAAGATTTATTTATTTATTAGAGGGAAAGAGAGAGTGAGTGAGCACAAACTCCATCAGGGGGAAGAGGAGAGGGGAAGGGAAAAGGGCAAGCAGACTCCAGGCTGAGTGTCCAGCACCACATGGGACTCCATCCATGACCTTGAGATTATGACCTGAGTCAAAATTAAAAGTTGGCTGCTTAACCAACTGAGCCACTAAGGTGTCCCTCAAATAGTAGTTTTCAAATATTAATCATCTTTTTCTCATCTTTTCTTTCCTCACATCCAATTAGCTATCTATTCTGTTGGTTATTGTCATGATTGTCTCTTTTTGTCATTTGTACATTAGTTCAGATTTTCATCATGTCATACTTGAAACCCTGCAGTTATGTTCCAGTTGGTTGGTTTTTTTTTTTTTTGGTGGGTTTTTTTTTTTTTTTTGCCTCAAATCTATCATTCCATTTGAATCCATCTGACTGGCTCTTAGATTCATTTTCCTGAAATAATAATTTTATTATCATAATTCTCTGGTAATGGCCTTTAGTTTTATTATTTTTGCTCTTTATTTCTCATCAGCTGTTTTGACCTCATTCAGACTTCACCTGTGTCCTACTTGTCCTCTGTCAATCAAGTTGCATGTCTTTGGTGGACTTTGGACTCAGACCTGATTTGAAAGCTTGGTTTGCATTTTTTTTTTTTTTTAAGATTTTATTTATTTGAGAGAAAGAGAGAGAGAGCACATGCAAGCATGAGTGGAGGGAGGGACAGAGGGTGAGGGAGAAGCAGAATCCACATTGAGCAGGGAGCCCTGCTTTGTGGTGACACAGGGCTCGATTCCAAGACCCCAGATCATGACCTAAGCCAAAGGTAGACACTTAACAGAATGAACTACCCAAGAACCCTCTAGTTTACTTTTTAGATGATATTTTGTTGAGTTCTTCAGGCTTTCTAAATATTAGATGACTTATTTGCTAACTGGAGAGACAAATAACATGCATGTCTCAAGAGATTGCTATGAGGATTAAAATGAAGTAAGCATATGCTGGTTCTGTGCCTGGCAAATAAATAAATATTAACTATTTAAAGTATAATTTGGCCACTACATCAAAAACTAATGATGTGTTGTATGGTGACTAACATAACACAATTAAAAAAAAAGTGTAATTTGGCCTAAAAGTTTTTTTTTTTTTTTTTTTTTTTTTTTTTTTTTTTTTAAAGCTTAATGTAACTTAATGTTTAAGAAGACAGCCCTTGTCTTTTTAAATATATGACCAGTGACTGGTCATATATACCCTACTGGAACTTTTGCTCCAGTCTTTACCTCTGGATTTTCTGGCCAAATTACTCTTCGTTTTGCCTTCCCTTCCAGGAACAACCACTGATCCTATTAGAAAATTCCCAAACTCTGTACTCTCTTATATAGGAGGTAGCTAACTCAGATCTTAAGAACCACGTGGGAATTTTCAGTTTGGTTTTAACTCTCCCACCAAAATCTTGCCCAACCTGATTGCATCTTGTTTTCACTTCTTCCCAATGTTCAGATCTTGTCATTCCAATCACTGCCTCATGTCATCTGCTTTGGACTGAACGTATGTGTCCTCCTAAAATTCAAAATTAGCATGTCGAAAACTTAATCTTGTTTGTTTTATAAAACGTGTATAATAAAGTATATCGCTGTGAAGAAAACTTCTTGAATTATTGATTTTTTCCTTGGTTTTAATCTTAAATGGAGAATTACTAGGTTTGGGGGTATGATGCTTATTATGTATTACTAAATTTGTATTTAGAAAATTTCTTCCAATTTGTACTCATAGAACATTGAGATTGCCACTTTAAAAATCTTTGCTAGTTTGCTTCTTGAAAGAATTATTTCACTGCTTTTTAAATTTTCTGTAATTACATGTGATAAATGCTAATAAACATTTATTTTCAGCATATTTTCTAAATGTACTTCAGACTAGTCTTTCCATATCTTCTCACAAAAATCTTCCATTAAAATTTAATTGTAGTTGCATTAAAGTTATGAATGGTTTAGAAATAACTGACAAATTTATTATAATTTCCATTTATTCACGTTCTCAACCAGCACTTTACATTTGTATGCCTAAAAGAGTCTGTGTATTTGTGTTTGCTTATAGTGTGTACATTGTATTTTTATATTCATGCATGCCATTCCACCCCAGTTTTATAAATCATTTAAGGTATCTTTGATAAATACTTTCAACAAAGATGAAATAAAATATTTTAAGGAAGAAATTATAGAAGTTACACATCTTAGTCTAAAGAACCACATGTACAATGCATCACATGTCTTTATGATATAACATTTCTTAATACAATGCAGTTGTTAAAAAGAAAACCACAGGCCTAAAATGGTGTCACTTAGGTTAAGGTCTTAAATTAATAAACCAAGATTTAGTACCTAACTTAATTGCAGTTTCAACCCCCTAGAAATGTAACCTTTAACCAGTCAACACAGAAGTTTCTCATTCAGCCCTAGAAAATTTTCTTGCAGACCCCTCCCATTCCCTGTAGGAGGGCTACCTTGGCTAAAACAATAGATTATTTGCTAATAATTTCCTTTTTTTCCATGTCCCCCTACCATTAAAAATCATTTCTGGAGCTGTTTGGAGCTCCTCTCTACTCGCTAGAAGGGTTACTGCCCAATTCATGAATTGCTTAATAAAGCCAACTAGATCTTTATTTTTTTTTTAATTTTTTTTTTTATTTGACAAACAGAGATCGCAAATAGGCAGAGAGTCAGGCAGAGAGAGAGAGGAGGAAGCAGGCTCCCCGCTGAGCAGAGAGCCTGATGCGGGGCTCAATCCCAGAACCCTGGGATTATGACCTGAGCTGAAGGCAGAGGCTTTAACCCGCTGAGCCACCCAGGCGCCCCCCAACTAGATCTTTAAAATTTACTCATTTGTTGTTGTTGAACACAGTACAGTAGAGTCAGTGAAGATTCAAGCCCTAGATTATTCAGGAGAATTTTACACCCACTCAAACTATACACTGTTCTATAATTTTTTAGCAAAATATTTAAATTCTCTAAGACTTTTCCTCATTTATAACATGGGAATAATAAGTCATAAAACTGTTATTAAGACATTAAAAATCTTGTATGAGGATTAAATGAAATCAGTAATGTAAGATGTTAGAGGAGGAACAATCAATAGAATTTAGCTATTAATATTATTATCAGTCTACTTCTCGAAATGTTTCCCGTTGTCTTTGTATTTTTTATTGGAACATGAGCTTCCATCTCTCCCTTTCAGATATGGTCACTTAACCTTACTTAATAATTACAAAGCTCTTACTCCTTGGAGTGAAGTAAAGCTAACTTGCAAAGACGCTTCTATTTCCTAACTCAGTCAAGGGGCTATCCTTTAGATAAAGCATACGAAATGAATCTTGGACATTTGCTGAAGAGGGATTATAATTTATACCTTTTACCTAAAAATGCACAGAGGAAGTTACAAATAACATGATTTATAATATCCAGAAGGTTAGAATACATCAGTTTTCAGGAAAAACTAAGTAAGTATTGCTATGGTGGAGACCAGAGATTTCTCTTTTTGAGGGGGAGGGGCGTCATAATGTGAAGACAGCACGTAATTTGACAATATCCTCAACAACATCCCTTCATTCCATAACACCACAACAGGTTTCTTACCACTGCTTTCTAGAAATTCCATCTCTGCAGACTGATATGATGACAATGGAAAAATCGATAAAAGTAATTCTAAAAGAACCACCAAAAACATGTGATTCATGTAAGTACTTAGTTCCTTGCTGATGTAACTTCATTCAGAGCAGTTTTGTCTTCTTTTCCATGTAGTTTCCAGCATTTTTTGTTAACTTACATCTATGTATTTTATGTGTATTTTTAAGGTGCCAGTAAAACTAGAAAGCATTAAAGGATGTCCTTGCCCTTAAGAAACTCACAGTCTAGTAAGGAAGTCGGATCTGTGAAGAGGTGATCCCCACACAATGCCTTAAAAGGTGCTGGTTATTAATGCCATTCACTATTCACAGCTCACAAAGGAGGGACCAGCTTCTGCCCTGTGGTGCAAATAGGTAAGATTCCACAGAGGAGGTGAGAACTGAGCTTCAGTCTTCAAAGATGAGTGAAAGTTTTATAGGCAGAAAAAAAAAAAAAAGTGGGCCTCTTGACATATAGTGACATTTTACTTAATCATCTGAAAAAAATACCCATAGGTTTCTCTTAGAAACCATAAGAATTATATGAGTTAGCAACATGACACAGATAGTAGCCCTAAAACTTGACATGCTCCTTGAAAATACAGAAACAAAATTAAGGTACTATAGAACTTAGTTTCATGTAATCAAAACAAATCTATGAAAAGATTTAATTGGAATATAATCTTTAGGTGCTTAATATTAATGTTTTAAAAATTTTTAATTGAAATTTAAAATCCATATAGAAGCATGCATATATCCTCATGGAACAACTTGATAAATATTCATTAACTAAACACACTTGTCTAATCAGCACTCAGATCAAGAAATAGAGTATCATGAGCATTTCTGAAAAACCTCCAGAATCCTTCTCATTACACCTTAAGTCACTACGTATTTCTTCAAGAGTACCATTATTCAGTCTTCGAGCATAGGTTGTTTTCACATTTTTTTTTCATTTGACATAAAGGAAATCAAACAAGATACATGTATTCTTGTGTATGACTTCTTTCACTCAACATTTGGGTTTTGAAATTGATCCATATTACTAAGTATAGCAATGGATGGTTAACTCTCATCATTGTGTAGTATTTTATTCCATAATTTATTTGCCATTGTCTCACTCAATAGGAATTTATGTAGTTTTAAATTTGGGGAAATTCAGAGTAGTGCTTTTATGAACCTTTAGTACTTATTTTCTGGTTAACATAGGTTTGTGTTTCTGTTAGAAATATAGGTAGCAGTGAACTGCTACATCACAAGGTATGCAAAAGGTCACAGTCATTTGAACTTTTGCTGCAGGTTCAAGCTCGATTTGTGGAAAAGGGAGGTAATAAGATTTGGACAGAAATGGCCAGAAGAGGGGCGCCTGGGTGGCTCAGTGGGTTAAAGCCTCTGCCTTCGGCTCAGGTCATGATCCCAGGTCCTGGGATCGAGCCCCGCATCGGGCTCTCTGCTCAGCAGGGAGACTGCTTCCTCCTCTCTCTCTCTGCCTGCCTCTCTGCCTACTTGTGATCTCTGTCTGTCAAATAAATAAATAAAATCTTTAAAAAAAAAAAAAAAAAAAAAAAAAAGAAATGGCCAGAAGATCGGTATTGACTGACACTTCACTCTCCACTTCTAATTTTCTTACTAAATGAAGTAATTATTCCCGTATATTGGATTATCTTCCAAGGGACTACTTAGCCTAAACAACATTAGTCTTCTGAATGTTTCCTTTTACAAATGGGGTTTACAATATGGACCCAAAACAGGATAAGCCCAATCTCTCCCCATCCAGTCCGCCACTACACCAAAAACCATTCTGCTTATACACATACAATAAATATGAATCCAGATGTTAAACTATATTCTAATGAGAGTTGGGAAATAAACTGTGCACAAAAGCAAAAATAAGTGAAATATTTTGAACCTAAACTGAGAAAATGAAGCACCATATTGCTTTCTTGTAAAGTATAATGAAGCACTCTTTTAAAAGTAAGGTGGTTCATCTGTACATAGAACATAGACATATTTGTACACAGGACGTATTTCTGTAACTGAGCCCTGGAAAAGAGTCAGCTTGTGCTTGTTTACAAAAGGAGAGAAACACATGTTTAAAATAGCCTCTATAGTCATATGATGTTTTATATAACCACACTGGTAAATAACTAGCAGGGTAGCATAAAAGAAGAGATGAGAGGTGAAGGAAGGGTAGGGCCACGTAAAGCAGAAGGTGGGAAGGTGGCATAGCCTGGAAAAGTGACACAGAGTCTTAGAAAAATAGTGTGTCGTTAGAATAAATAATTATTGCTCACCCACCACATCCAAGACTGTACTGATAGACTTTATTAACAAATAAAAGTAACATCTGCTCACAAAAACTGCAAAATCAGTCGGGGAGAAAGCCGTTGCTGGAAATGGCTTGGACACACACACACAAAGCCCAGCAAGTAATGCGCTTTACAAAAGAAGGACTGGGGCACCTGGGTGGCTCAGTTCGTTAAGCATCTGCTTTCTGCTTAGGTCATGATGCCAGCCTCCTGGGATAAGCCCCTGCATCGGGCTCCCTGCTCAGTGTGGAGTCTTCTTGTTCCTCTCCCTTCCCCCCTCCCTCTGTGATCTCTCTCGCTCTCACTCTTTCTTATCTTTTTAAAAAAATAAAATCTTAAAAAAGAAAAAAAGAGGGACAAAGTGCAATGGATGCAGAAGGATAGGAGGTAACAAGTGAATGTGGAAGCACCCAACTAGCCTGTTTGTAAATAGGTTTATAGCAGCTTTGTGGGAAAATGTGTAAAGTGCTGATGGAAACTATGTCATGAACAGCTGAGACTTACAATCGAACAGGAGAGGAATTTATCATTAATCCACTAGACAAGAAATCTCGGTTTAGACTAAGGAGAACATTGTAAAATTTTAAAAATATTTCAAAGTGCAAATCTGGAATTCAACCTTAAAGCTTTACCCTCCGTCCTGGGATAAGTACACTGAAAAGGGTAGCGTACACTGAAGCCAGCAGACAAAAAACTGAGGCAAGTGTCCTGTTGACCACAAAACAATCAGAAAAAATGGAACAAATTGATTATCTGTGGCTTTTGTGTGTCTTTTTTTTTTTAAGTATATGAAGTCAATATTTCTAGGACAGTTATTTTCAAGGTAAATTGATTAAAGGCTGAACAGGAAGATGATGATGATATGAAAGCAGCAGGAATTATATGTCATGGTAATGAAGTAAGAAAATGATTTTTTATGATCACCAATTATTACATTAATGAGGAAATTAATCAAATATGGGAAACATAATTGGAAAACTGGTGAGTGAATATGATTGACTATATTACACGGGTAATAAGTTAAGGCACAGAATAGGAGGTTTTTATATGTTTAGTATTAGAATCTTACCCTGAATATCTGCCTTCAGGAAGATAAAATAGAAAAATGACAGTTGTCAAGAACTGAATGTTGATTTTCTGGATAATTTCAAGGTTTATTACCAGTGGCCTAAAATATACTTATAAATGCCATTTTCTTTATGGTACATAAAATGTTGACTTTTTTATTGTATTTTAATCAACTTCATCAGAATATAAGTTCTTTGAAAGAAGGGATGGCGAATTCTTATGATGAGGATCTGGCAGAACAGGATGAAAATGTAATCATCTTGTAAGAAAGATAACTCCACTGAAGATAACTTAAGTGAAAATTTGTCAGAAGGCCTTGAGAGCATCTCCAAAAATGGGAAGGAACAAATATTTAGTAATATTCTGTATTTTAGTAATACACTAGGACCAGGGCAGGCAAAACTTTAATGTACTTTTTTTAAAAAAATATTTTATTTATTTATTTACAGACAGATTTCACAAGTAGGCAGAGAGGCCAGCAGAGAGAGAGAGAGAGAGGGAAGCAGGCTCCCTGATGAGCAGAGAGCCAGATGTGGGGTTCCCAGGATCCCGGGACCCTGAGATCATGACCTGAGCCAAAGGCAGAAGCTTTAACCCCCTGAGCCACCCAGGCGCCCCAAAACTTTAATGTTCTTAATGTATGTTAACACTGTATCTAAATGTGTACTGAATTCTTTCCACATTCTTTGCAGAATGGCTTTCTTTTTCTCTCTAGTCCTCCTGGTGAAACATTCTATTCCTGAATGCTCCTGAGTGTCCCTGTTCCTGGAGCATTCAGTCCAGGAGAAATAAAGGACACCTTTTGCAGCACCAGTTTGAATTCTCAGGAAAGGGCAACTGTATGAATAAATTTGATACAGGTACCCAATCCTGGACCCATCAACCGTAGCCTGCGGGGTAGCAACAGATTGCTCCAGCATGGTGCCCGCCCAAAGAACAAACATTTGTAAAGGAAGGAACAATAGCTTACAGAGGATGTTCTCATTGTGGATTTGTTAAACAAATAAAAAGAAAGTCACATTCAGTTCTTCTCTAGTGATACTTGTATTCCATTCAGCCAGACATTTTTAGTATCCAAGCTGTTTTAAGAATAACATAATTAATAAAAGAGCCAAAGTTATTTAGATTAAAAGAGACCACTAGAATTTTCTTTCATCCTCAAACTATACTCTTTGATTAGAAAAATCAGATCCGGAGGTGTTCAAATTGCACCTCTTCCACTTGCCAGTTTTACACACTTTGGATATGCTTTTTCCCTCAGTAAGACACATTTCCACATCTATAAAATGGGAATGACAATTGATAATAAGTATCTCATAGTGTTAAGGTGTAGAGAAAACAAGATATTTCTTGAAGTGCTGCTTCACATAGTGCCCAGCAAATAGCGAGCACGCTTTTAGTACTGTGTTATTCTTACAACTTTTATTCTTTTTATTAGACAATTGCATTAGTTTTCTATTAGTGCTTCACTAAATTACCACAAACCTAGTGCCTTAAAATTAATACAAATTCATTATTTTACTGAAGGTCAGAACTCTGAAGCAGGTTTCACTGAGTTCAAATGGAACTGTTAGGAGGGCTGCTGTACTAGGTGGAGGGGAGGGTTGGGGTGGAGAATCCATGTCCGTGAATATCCCAGCTTCTAGAAGCCAGCTCCCTGCATTCCTTAACTCATGGCCCCTTCCTTCATCATCAAAACCAGCAATGTTTCGTCTCCCAATTTCTCTGACCCAGATACCCCTACTCTCCTTATACAAGGACTTTCGTGATTAAATTGGGTCCACCTGGATAACATGAGGGTCATCTCCCATCTAAAATTCTCAGTTTAATCACTTTTGCCGGGTAAATTAACATATTCACAAGGATTAAGATGCAGACACATTTGGGGAGCCATTAGTTTGCCTATCACAATAATGTTCCTTCTTGACAGTGAGTCTCTGTTTTATAAAACTTACTCTATGAAGATGTCAGTTGGTTCTAAATCAATTTTTGGTATGCATATTTACATCCTAACTAAAGAGAATATAGGAACTGAAGAGATGTTAACAAAGTCAGATCTATGGAATAAAAAGAATAGAATTATTGATGCTGGTGCTAAACTATTATGAAAATATTTCTCATGCATATGTTCGTGAGTATCTTTTGATATTATGTTAATATATACAAAACAAGTTATAGGGAGGCACACCATGTTGCAGAAAATATTATTGCAAACAAGGTACTTCTCAGTTACAAGTTGTCTTTATAATCTGCTGATGTATGGAATTGTACTATCAATGACCTAGATTGCTTAAAGTAGATCAAATAAGTTGATCATATGTAAACAATAAAAAAGTTCTTTAGATATATTGTGAACACATATTTTTAATTTTATTTAATTCTGTTAAAATACATTTAGGTTAAAGAAAGATTATTTAGAAACCTTTGCTTCTTAGTTCCAGAATCCTCTAGAATATGGGAACAAATCTGCAGCCTCCAGTAATGTTTTTCCTTTCTACCGTTTTCACATGTAAACCAATTTTACTCTTGAGTGAAAAAAACAGAAACTCTTTGACTGGCTCTTTACAACTGAGGCAATCCTTTCCTATTTACTGTTAGATGCAAATCAAAATTCAAAACCAAGTTTCTTATTAAAATTGACTAATAAAAATAAAGTACATGGTTCTAAGATGAATTGTTAGTTTGGTCTGGGTTCTCCCCCCCCCCACACTGTTTTATGAGCTGATTCTAAATGTTCATTCAGACTTTGGATAAATCATTAATTATTACCCAGAGGATGCCTCCTGTTACAACGCAAGTGTCCAGAATTTAGTCTTTACTGGGCCTCTCAGGTGAGCCAAATTCTGACTGACTTTCAAGTTTAAGCTTAAAGCTAGTTTGATTTGATTTAATCTTGGATTATGTGAAAGATCATTGATTTTTCTGACTGTGTGACTTCTGTTTTGTTTCCAATTTTGACAGTGCTTTGAGATGGCTTTTCCTCCAAAAGCACTCTATAAAAATGAAGTTGTGGTAAAAGAAAAAAAAAAAAAAGCCTTGCTTTAAGGTTACCTGGTGATATCCCCACATGACATTTGCTTTAAAAGAATTCTGTGAGAAATAAACAGACTTGCCAAAAGGAAAATCGTTCTTAAAAAAAAAAGAAAAAAAGAAGAAGAGGGGAGAAAAACACAAAAAAACAAAACCCTGCTACTGAAGATAAGCAAAAATGATAATGAATGTTATAATCTCTAAAAATTACTGTCCCATTTATCAAAGTTTATATGTCAGATGAAGGGATAGTAGATTAAAAGAATTTACTTGTTTATATGCACAAAGATGCCAAATTAAGTCCCCCTTTTCTTGTGCTAAAACTTGATTAAGCTGTTCTGGACATACTCCTTTCTGAAAGTTAGAGAAGCAGATAAATAGCGGGTGAAAGGTCTATGTTTGATGACCCGACAATCGAAATGAATGAATATACAAACACAGCATTTATTAAATCAAAACATGAGAGCCCATTTCAGTTAAGAAACTAAAGAATAGAATTTAACGTAGGCCTTAATTTCTGAGTAGGCAACTTGATCACTAACTAACAAAAGATTATAAATCATCCTTTATTAATAATTCAATTCAATTCACAATTTTTGGCAGACACAGTTCTAGGCCCTAGGAATAAATTTGTAAAGGAGATTGATGGTGTTCTTTTCCACATGAACCATAAAATTCGTTGGAGGAAATGAACAATAAACAATTAATTTCAAATATAATGATTATGAAAGCAGTAGAAAGAAATGTTATGGGACCATATGGCAAAACAGTCTAACCATTGTTTCTATTCAATTGCTGTTTGGATTCTTTTTTGTTTTGTTTTGCTTTTTAAGATTTTATTTATTTATTTGACAGAGAGAGACATGGAACTCCATCCCAGGACCCTGGGATCATGACCTGAGCAGAAGGCAGACGCTTAACGACTGAGCCACCCTGCTGTTCAAATTCTTTAGTGTGATGTTCCACCATCCCCTAGGGTAGTAAGTGGGATGGTAAATGCTTCCTTTCTTTTTCTCTTTTTTTCTCCATTTCTTTTATCTATCTTGCCCCCCTTACATAAATATCCATATAAACTATGTGCTCACCTTCGTTTGCTTGGAATGGACACTTAGCAGAGAACATATGGACACCACCCTGCCTTTAAAGGGTTTGAAATAAACAAGGTCATGTAAATATTGAAGAAACAAATACTTGAACAATCAATTAGTTAATTGCTACTGACAACTTATTTGAATGATAAATACAAATTGGTATGAGAGAGAAAACTAATTAGTCTGGGGTGCTATCTGATAAATTGTTTTGAGGAGGTGACACTTAAATTGAGATTTTTTTTTTTTAAGAATAGAAAAATAAATGTTTTCCAGGCAGACAGAATAACAGTATATGTGAAGGCTTCACCATAGGAAAGAGTTGGAAGAATTAAGACTCCTGTTGTGAAGAGTTTGGATCAAGAAGAGAAGGGAGGTGCTCCAAAGACACATGAATGTTTAATAGTGAGGATGTTAAGAACTGAAAAGCCAATTTAATATAACATTTCATCACGTGGTAATAAATGATAATGTTAGTGAGTATTGAAGCTGGGGATAGGGAGAACAAAATGATGCTTCAGAAGGCTGATCTGGTGACAGGAAGTCAGAAAGTTTTAAGGATTTTGCCTATATACACAGCGTTTATAGGCTTTTATAGGTTTTCTGATCTGTTAAACAATATGAAAATGCTATAGACTTCTATATTATTAGAATTCTTTCAGTCTTCTTTATAGAATTCAATTTGTCTAGACGATGCCTCATAGGGGAGGATAGCCTTGGTGGAAATATAAAAAATCAGTATCTGCTGATCCTTGATTGAAAGGTACAGATATTTATTTGTGTTAGTTTATCAAAGGCTGATAGCTGAAATACAATCACGTTACCAAAAAAAAAAAAAAAAAAAGTGTGTGTGTGTGTGTGTGTGTGTGTGTGTGTGTGTAATTCCCTCTAGAGTACCTCAAGGGAAAGAACTATGCCTCATTTATTTTTGTGACTTTTTAAAAATAACTGATATGTAGGTCAATAGAACATAATAGAATGCCCACAAGTAAACCCAAGCATACATAGTCAACAACTCTTTGGCAAGGGTGCCAAGAATTCACAATGGGGAAAGGGTAGTTTCTTCAATAAATGGTGTTGGAAAACTGGATGCCAACATCCAGTTTCATCCAACCCTGTTCTCAACCCTGTTCTCACACCATCAATTCAAAATGGATTACAGACTTAAATGTAAGACCTAAAGCCACAAAAATCCTAGAAGAAAACATAGGAAAAAATTTCATTGACACTGATCTTTGCAACGATCTATTGGACATGACACCAAAACACAGGCAACAAAAACAAAAATAACAAGTGGGATCACATTAAACTACAAAGCTTCTTCACAATGAAGGAAACAATCAACAACAACAACAAAAAAGCCAGCCTATGGGAGAAAAAATTGCAAGCCATATATCTGATAATGGGTTAATACCCAAAATATTCACAGAACTCCTACAAGTTAAAAGAAGCAAAACTAAAGAGGAAAGTGAAATTAGAGTTTTTTGTTTTGACGAACATTTTTATGTGTTATGAAATAATAACAATTTTCCCCACATTTCCTTTTCTCTCTAGGTTCCAACCCATCCTCAACAGGGTAGACAGGTTGATCTTTGACAAAAATATAACAGTTCATACTACATTTATAACCCTGGGACTGAAACCATCCTTTTCCCTTCAAAAATTCCCTTCATTTACAAGGTCAATAGGATGCCCCACAGGTTTGACATAACACAGACTTCTTCCCACATTCCTCATCCTCACCAACAGTGGTCAAAGAAAAGACCCCTCCTCCTCGAATATCCATTCAGAGAGAATCCCTAACACTCAGACTAAAACATGCTTCCTTAGAATTCCCCTTCCATTGATATAAGTCAGGAGAGACTCCCCAAATTTCAGCATGCTCTAACACTTAATGACTTTGCCACATTTATCTGCCTTGATTTTACAAGGACTTGATTTTAATCTGTTCACAACTGAAACTTCTGGCTCCGGATTTATCCCAAAGCTCCTACATTCTAATCTCTTCTTATTGCTACTTCGCTATCACTCTTGAAAACCTTCCATTATGCTCTCTGGAGAAAAATCTCTAGACCCTGAGTCATTGCTCTGAAGCATCTTCTTGCCATTACAGAAGATACTACTTTAGCTGCAGCCATCTCAATTGATGAAGGTATTATTTTTTAAGCTCCTCACAGCCTTGATCTCCTTACTCCTTGATTCCATTTCCATACTATTCTCCCCTCCTCTCTCTCTAAAACTAGCATGGAATCCATGGGATCTGAGTCTCTCAGTGGCTACCTCTTACTCTTCTCTACTACCAAGTACACAAGACTTAGTAGATTCTCCCACTTTTTAATCTTTTTAACTTTGACTGAGAGGTCCTCAACACAACTCTGGTAAATTTTCTCAGTGATTTCACTATAGTTTCTCTTCCTGACACCTGGAAATTCAGTTTCTTGAATTTCTCTCCTATTGATCTCATCCTTCACTCTGAGTCACTCTCAGAAGTGTATGCTAGAATTTGTCATTACCTATAATAGAATTTGTCATTACCTATAATGTCTAATACTATTAGACCCCTCATTCATTTAACTTGATGTATCCTGTTCTCTGCTCACTACAGTCTTTCTAGCTCATTTCATTGAATATTTTAACAATCTTTTAAACCCTATTGTAACTTTTCACTTTCCTCATTCCCTTCATGTTCATTCTTTCCTACTAGATTATGACCTATAATCAATCATTAGAATCACTACATTTCATATACACTCTACTTTTTTATTCCTCCCTTGCTTTTTGTATTCTTTGGTAGAATTGGTAGCCAATAAAATCCATCTTTCCACTTTTTCCACGTTTCTATCAATGAAGCTGAATGAATATGGATAAAAATAGATAACATAAAAACATACCATTTTGACTGGCTTCACTTTATACTCATGATTATAAATATCAAGTAGACTTTTAAGGCTGCTCAGAGTCATACCTTACTTATACCATTCACTCTCCTAATTTCCTAAGTGTTAATTTCAGCTCTTTCATCTTAAGTGAAATACATTTTCATTAGACTCATTCTTAATAATGACCTTGATTCTCTGTGAAAATTGCAGGTAACTTAGCAGAATTTCTCCCAAATTCTCATTGTCATATCTATTCACCTACCGGGATCTGTACCCATATCATCTGCCATGTCACTTGTTACTCTTTCGAAATACAATCAGGCTCTCAACATTGACACTGAATCTCATCTCCTCCCTCTACTCTAAAATGTTACTTCAAATATTGGTGCTTCTTTTCTAACATCACATTTTTCCTATCTATTAGATCTCTTTATACTATCATACAAACTTGTTATTAATTTTCACATCTTTATTTTTTTTTTAAGATTTTATTTATTTATTTGACAGAGAGAGAGAGATCACAAGTAGGCAGAGAGGCAGACAGAGAGAGAAGGGGAAGCAGGCTCCCTGCTGAGCAGAGAGCCTGATGCGGGGCTCGATCCCAGGACCCTGAGACCATGACCCGAGCCAAAGGCAGAGGCTTAACCCACTGAGCCACCCAGGTGCCCCAATTTTCACATCTTTATAAAAGGAAACAAAACAAACACAAACTGCAATTTTCCCTTCATCCATCTTTTCCCATCTGCTACCTTTCCATGTGTTTTTTGCATCTCTTTGCAGCAAAACTCTTTGCAGATATTATACTGACTCACTGTGTTATTTCAAATGCCTTTCCTCCCGTTACTTAAAACACATTCCAATCAGACTTTCAGTCCAACTACTTTACTTCATTGAGTTAGTTTTTGTCATGGCCACCAACGTCCTCCATGCTACAAAATCTGACAGTTTCCAATCCTCAATTTACTTGATCTTTCAATTTGCTTTTTATATCCTAATTATGATCCTATTTCCTTTTGGTTTTCTTCTTATCTCCCTGGTTGTTCCTTTCAATTTCCTTTGCTGTTCTCTCCTCCTTCACTCTAGAGTGCCCAGGATCTTCTTTTCTTCTCTGAAATCACTCCTTTGGAGATACATTTCATTCCTTGTATAACTTTCAATACCATCTATTTGTTATCAGCTCTCAGATTTATATATCTACACAAAAGCAATCACCTGAATTTGTATATCCATTTGCACATTTAACACTTGCCTAAGATATTAGTAGGTATCTCATAATTAATATTTCCCTCAAAATTAACATCCCCAAACCTGAACTCCTGATCATGCATGTACTGCCAACCTCTTTACATAGTCTAATGCAACTATGTTAATGACAACTATTTTTTTCCGTTTTCAACCTAAGATCCTGAACTTCTTCCTTTCTCTCATACTCTACATCTAATTCATACAAAATACTGTTGAGTCAATTTTCAAGTTCCATTAGAAATTAGACTGCTCCTAACCTCTTTTGTTGAAACCCGATTTTCAGGTGGATGGCTACAACTTCCTAACTGCTCTCCCTGCTCCCCATGCTCCCTTTCCAAGCAGTCAGTGTAACCTTTTAAAAATGTAAAGCAAATCATTCTACTTCTCCCTTCTAACCTTGCTAATAGATCTCCATGTCAATCAAAGTAAAAGCCTAAGCCTTTCTAATTGCTTACAAAGCTCTACAAGATCTGCTCTTCCTTTTCCTTCCTTCTCTCATCACATTCTGAGCTCTTACTCTGTTATTGCCCATTCCACTCTACTCCAGAATACAGGCTTCTTGGTCTGACCCAGACACAACTTATATCCTCCCAATTGAAAGCTTTTGCACTGGCCAGAATGTCCCCACCACCCCCACTCCAATATCCCTATGACTTTTCCCAACCCAGTTTCAAGTCTTTATTCAGATCTCGTGTTCTCAATGAGGCCTATTGTGAACACTCTATTTAAAATTTTTACTCCTTCTCTTACCAGCATTTTTAACTTTCACATAACTTAAGTACAGTACCTGACTCATAGTAAGTGTTCAACAAGTATTTTTAATGAAAGAAAAGCCATTCAGAAGTTTCCCAAAATTTAAAGTAAAATCAAATGCCCTATCATGTTTTTTTTTCCCCCTATTTATTTATTTGACAAAGAGAGAGAGACAGCGAGAGAGAACACAAGCAGGGGGAGTGGGAGAAGCAGGCTTTCCACTGAGCAAGGAGCCCAATGGAGGGCTCTATGCAAAGGCTCAATACAGTGCTTGATCCCAGGACCCTGGGATCATGACCTGAGCTGAAAGCAGGCACTTAATGACTGAGCCACCCAGGCACCCTGCCTTATCATGTTCATAAAGCATCTGCCTAGATTTCCAAACTCAAGCCACACTCTATCTTCCTAACTTACTTGGTTTAAGTCACTCTATCTTCAGTTTCTTGAATACACCAAATTCTTTTTCACCTCAGAACCTTCATAACAGCTATTCCTTTTCCCAGGTCATTATTTTCTTGACATATTTCATAGTGTTCTCCCCTCTGATGTCACCTTAAGGGTCATGTTTTGAATTGTTTTCCCTAACTACCTTATCTTAATATTAAATACCCATTTTATTCTACATCATAAGGTCATATTCTCCATTTCTTTTTAGTTCTTTTAAAATTATTATTATCCCCTGCTTCTTCTTTCTAAAAGAATGTATATTCAGGGGCGCCTGGGTGGCTCAGTTGGTTAAAGCCTCTGCCTTCGGCTCAGGTCATGATCCCAGGGTCCTGGGATCGAGCCCCACATTGGGCTCTCTGTTCAGCAGGGAGCCTGCTTCCTTCTCTCTCTGCCTGCCTCTCTGCCTACTTATAATCTCTGTCTGTGAAATAAATAAATAAATAAAATCTTAAAAAAAAAAAAGAATGTATATTCAGTTATATTAACACTGGTCTGCTTGTTTAAAGATGTAAGCCCTCACTGAGCTAATCACATGGTCCCAGTAAATGTTAACCTTTAGGTTATAAAAACACAAACAAAACAGGACATTTTGGGAAAATAGCCATGGTGTGACCTCCAATGGTTGCCCCTCCCAGGTTTGCCCATCGGAGTCTTGGGCCTGGAACCCTTCCTTACCGAGGGGTAAAAAGCTCTTATTGTCTTGTGAAGGGCTTGTTTCCATATGTGGGAATAACTTGCCCTATTTCAGACTCTGAATATTCTTTTGTTCTGCTTAAGTGTATGTATCATATGACACATGGCCAATTCCACTGCTATATCCAGACCCTGCAGTGAGAGGATAGAATCCTTCTAGAGCATGAGAAGGGTGTATGTAGGCTGATTGCACTGAATCAGCTGTTGGGAAGGTACCACTGGCCATGGAATACTGTTATTCACTACTGAAGCTAATCTTGCTTTGTCTTTTCTCTATGTGAGTAAAACTCTGCTTCATCTGGTACTTGATTGTGTTGTGTTTTCTTGGTGAATCTGATACCAAGATGCAGTGGGCAAATGTGTTTCAATTTCTACTCCTGATGGCTGGCATAATGATGACCTTTGCTATTCTCCACGTAAATGGAATTCTACCCCGCATTGGTGACCAGTGTTTGCTGTGCTTGCTGGACAGAAGAGAATACAAAGTGTGACTCATAAGTTAATGACACTAGTTTGCAGGCAGTGCAGAACAGAGTTTAAGGGTGCAGCTGTGCTGTCAGAAGGTTTAAATTTCAGTTTGAATTCTGCCATGTACTTCTTGTAAAGTGACTGTGCCTCTGAGTTTTGTATGACTGTCTCTGATGATGTTTGTTGAATGCATTTTTCTACTTTCAATATTAAAGCTGTCCTGAGTTGGAAGGAAAATTGTATGTCCCTCCACTCCAAAGAAGCATTTTTCTTGGGACAAGCCTTTCTTGACCCAGTTCCTTCACTTGTAAGGTAAGACTAAAAATGATGCATAGCTCCTATAGATGTTGAGAAGATTAAATAACCATATATATAAATAGAAAGCATATAGTTTTTGTGTTTACTATATACACATAATATGAAAGTCATAGAGCTCAGACTAATCAATATATTATTGACAAATATATTACTGACAAATTTTGTTATAAAAATTCCCTTCATCAGTACGTATTTATATTAAATATAAACTTTGTAGAAATATAGAAATTTAAAAAACAAAGCTTCATCTGACAAGACAGGTAAATTAAATGCCTAATCATTCTCTTTATAAAAGGACAAAACACATTGTACATTTACACTGGAGTTTCAATAGTATATTTCTCAATGATTACCTACTTCCTTGTGGGTAGAGACACCAAGAAATAAACTATTAAAAGAATTCCCCATAACATTATCAGTCAGAAAGGGTAAAGGCTTTTCTCTGGATATATAGCATACGTTAGTAGAAAATATTAGTTCAGGTATATAAAAATGCATTTAAATGCCCATTGTAAGAAATGCATTTGTTGTATAACTTTAGTTTATTCTTTTTATTACTCAAAAATTCCTTCCTTCTTGGGCGCCTGGGTGGCTCAGTTGGTTGGGCAATTGCCTTTGGCTCGGGTCAAGATCCCGGAGTCCTGGGATGGAGTCCTGCTTCGGGGTCCCAGCTCCATAGGGAGTCTGCTTCTCTCTCTGACCTTCTCACTTCTCATGCTCTCTCTCACTCTCTCTCTCTCTCTCAAATAAATAAACAAAATCTTAAAAAAAAAAAATCCTTCCTTCTTGAAACTTTGTGAGCTTTTCAATTCTTATTACCTAATTTTTAATTTTTATTTTCTAAGAAAATTACAAGATCTTTTTTACTTAGTATATTTATTTAAAATCACATAGTTGGAATTACCATCATACATCAAGGATATAGAAAGAAAAGAAAATGTTACTGTTCATTCAACAGCGAAGGTTATGAGCTAAAAATTCTTAACATCTAAAATAGAACACAATTAATTTTAATAAGCTAAAGTGCAACAGTAAGGCAAAAAGACAAGATATCTGATAAGCAGCTGTGGGACCTAAAGGTCATCACTAAACATCATTCTCATTTACCCTTTTACTTTTAGTGTCAGGATCTTGTTCTGGCAACATAAGCCCCTGAGATTTCTCAAGCCGTCCCTCTATATTGAGCTACCTTGCTAATTTAAAAGCCTTAGTGATTATGCTCTGTTATGATATTAATGGAAAGGTCAATGAATTCATGAAAATAGCTTTTTTTTTTTTTTTTGCTTTTATGACATTCTGAACCTTTTCTGCTTTTACAATTTTCAACAAGAAACTGATCATCTGGGTCATTTTGCATAATAAGTGAATGTAAGCAGTCACCGTTTGTGATAATATCACTTTCCCTGTCACATCCTGAATTTACAGAATGAGGATCTCTGGATTGTTTGATACATTCTCTTGCTTTTAATGAAAACAAGAACTTTCATGGGAAGAGAAGAGAGAAAGTGTTTTTAATAAGACAAGCTACAATTTAGAAGCTGAAAAGGTTAAAAATTACCTTCAAAATCTCATATTAAATGCTGACACAGAGAGTGCTAAACTTTTCTAGAATGCTTTTAAACAGTGTTTTACATTGAAATTGTCTGTGTATGGTGTCCAAAAGAAAACAGCAGAAGCAAAGCCTAGAGAGACTTAAGGTAATAGAGTAAAGGAGTGGCAATATTGCATAAGATAGAACAGAAAACAATATGAAATACTACTCCTGGCATAGATCCAATTCTGTAAGCTATATCATGTTTATATTTTCCTGTCTATCACACTCATATATTAAGAGAAGAATTTTAATATTTTTCTCATTATGTGACAAGGGAAATGTCTTTCACATCAAGCCAGGACAAACTTTCTTTTAGAGATGAATCATATAAAACAGTGGAATCCCCCCTCCCCATTTGTGTCAATACAATAAGAAAAAGTCATTTAGAGAAAGTATTGATGCAGATAATCTTGTTGTGATTTTTGGTGAGTATTAATTTTTGCTTAAATGGGGTTTGTAAGTCAAAGCAATTTTGAGGACTTGGCCTGCACTTGAATAATGGACAGGCTCCTCATTTCATTTTGTGTATATTCAGAAGCAAACTAAACTGTATTCTAGCAAATTTCAATAGTATCTAAGGACAAATTCTGGCTATACACTTTTGGTGGCCAATGTTTAGGGAGTCAAAGATTCTTTAGACACATAGTACCATTAATCAGCAAGTGACTACTAGGTATAATTTACCATGCTTCATAATATGTTAACTCCACAACTCTGGACACAGAAAATCTGATCAGGTTTTGTAGCCTGAATTCCACTGTTTGAGTGTTCCAAAATCACTACAGCAGGCTGGTGGTGATCAAGTCAAAAGTGCAGATGAGAGTCGATTGCAAATCAACTCTGGAAGAACCCAATACAATCAGGCCTCAGATGAGCCCCACATATTTAGTTCCAAAACCTCTGAACACAGGCTCAGTACACACACACACACACACACACTGCATACACATACAAACACACACATACAAGCACACAAACCAGAATAAAAGACCATGAGTGAGAGAAAAAAGTACCTGGAGAAAATAAGGAAACACAGATCAGAAGCCTGCTTAAGATTCCAAGAGAGAAGTCACAGATATAAATATGAAAAATACAGAATATATATATTTTATGACATATATAAAATATATATAAATAAAGTATATATAAAATCTCTCACTAGATCTTGCTAAAGACATCGAAAAAATTGAAAAGATAAGCTACAAAGGACAAACAATATTTGTAAGTCATATTTTTTCAATTTTAATTCAATTAATTAACATATAGTGTATTATTTGTTTCAGAAGTAGAGTTCAGTGATTCATCATTCTTATGTAATACCCAGTACTCATTACATCATGTGCCCTCCTTAATGTTCATCACCCAGTTATTCCATCCCGCCATGCCTCCTCAACTTCAGCAACCTTCAGTTTGTTTCCTATGATTAAGAGTCTCTTATGGTTTATTTCCCTCTTTGATTTCATCTTGTTTCATTTTCCCTCCCTCCCCCTATAATCCTGTTTTGTTTCTTAAATTCCACATATGAGTGAGATCGTATGATAATTGTCTTTCTCTGATTGATTTATTTCACTTAGCTTAATAGTTCCATCCACATTGTTGTACATGGCAAAATTTCATATTTTTGATGGCTGAGGAGTAGTATTCCACATCTTCTTTATCCATTCAGTTGTCGATGGACATCTGGGCTCTTTCCATAGTTTGACTATTGTGGACATTACTGCTATAAACATTGGGGTGCTCATGCCCCTTCAGATTACTACATTTGTATCTTTGGGGTAGATATCTAGTAGTACAATTCCTGGGTCATAGGGTAGTTCTATTTTTTAATTATTGGAGAACCTTCCATACTGTTTTCCAGAGTGGTTGCAACACCTTGCATTCCCACCAACAGTGTAAGAGGGCCCCCCCTTCTCCACATCCTCGCCAACATCTTTTGTTTCCCAACTTGTTCATTTTAGCCATTCTGACTGGTGTGAGTTGGTATCTCATTGTGGTTTGGATTTGTATTTCCCTGATGAGTTATGTGGAGCATATTTTCATGTGTCTGTTGGCCATTTGTACACCTTCTTTGGAAAAATGCTGTTTAGGTCTTCTGTCCAGTTTTTGATTGGACTTTTTGTTCTTTGGATGTTGAGATTGATAAGGTCTTTATAGATTTTGGATTCTAGCTCTTTGTCTGATAAGACATTTGCAAATATATTCTCCCATTCCCCAGATTAAGGAAGTTCTCCCCTAGGGTAGTTCTTGGCTATAATTTGCTCCAATATACCTTCTGCCTCCCGCCCCCAATCTCTTTTCTCTTCTTTTGGGATCCCAATTATTCTAATATCGTTTTGCTTTATGGTATCACTTATCTCTCAAATTCTCCCCTGATAATCCAGCAATTGTTTATCTCTTTCTCAACTTATTTATGCTCCATCATTTATCTTCTATATCACTAATTCTCTCTTCTGCCTCATTTATCCTAGCAGTAGAGCCTCCATTTTTATTGCATCTTACTAATAGCCTTTTTAATTTTGACTTGATTAGATTTTAGTTCTTCTATTTCTCTAGAAAGGGATTTTTTTAGTGTCTTCTATGCTTTTTTCAAGCCTAGCTAATATCTTTATAATCATTATTCTGACATCTCACTAATATCCATACTGATTAGGTCCCTGAAAGTCAGTACTGCCTCTTGTTCTCTTTTTTGAGGTGAGTTTTTCTGTCTTGTCATTCTTGCAGAAAGTGGTCATTTTTATATTTGTAGAATTGCAGCAATTTTTTTCTTAGAACTCCAGTTAAGTTCACAGGTGTTCAGAATGATTTGATAGCTATCTAGCTGAATTCCTGGGACCAGACAAAACTAAGGTTTTCTACCCTTCTGTCACCTTGGAAAGTCTCCATAATTCACATATCTAGGAGAAAATCAGAATCTACACTACATAAAGGAATTCTATAAGTAAAACCAAATAAATGTAAAACTAAATAAAAATGTAAAAAAATAAAAATAACTGATAAAAGTGATCAAAACCATGAGGACTTCAGATAAGGGGAAACCTGACCTATATATAGTTGTAATTTCCTAATTACATATATCATGTGCATTTGCATTTACACTGGTAATCAAGGAAATGCAAAATTGAATCCATAGTGAAATATTATTTATACATGCAAGTTTAGAAAACATGAAAGGCTGACAATATCAAGTTTTGTAGAAAAAAGTAGGAATGGAAACACTTATGAAGAGCTGCTTCCTGTAAATTTAGTGTAATCACTTTAAAAATAATTGGGTTGGCATGTACTTGCACATGTATCCTAGGAATAGGGATAAAAAATTGAAATATTCCAATATCCATAAGAAGAATGAATAAATATATTATAAAACATTAACTTATCTACAAAATATTCTTCTATAAATACAGTTTAGAATAGTGGTAAAATGAATTATCCTCAGTTACATGCAAAATCAAGTTGCTGGATATCATAGTTATAAGGTTGAGGGAGAAAAGAAAGTTTTTGAGAAAACATAAGACTCGGTTGCATTTATATAAGGTTTTTTAAAGTTAGCAAAATGGTATAATATATTATTTAAGGATAAAAACATACATAACAAAGTTATGTAGAAAAGCAAGGAGATGCTATATAAATGGGTTGAAAGGAAAGTTTCCTGTGAGAAGGAAGAGAATAGAATAATCTCAAAGAGACCTTAAAGAGAAGAGCGTTTGTTTACATTTTCAATGGGGTCATGGGTCAATACATGAGCATTTTTTATTTATTTTTATTATACAACTGAAATGTTTTTTGAAATACTATATATCTACTCAAAAACAATGGAAACTGCTGAATTTTTTTTAGCTTATAATTAAGAAGAATAAGTTATTAATACATTGTAAAGTACATGATCTTTTATTGCAAGTCCACATGTAGCCTAATGTTAGACACACATGGGCAATGTATTTAAGTTTATGTTACCTTGCAAAATTGTAAAATTAAAAAGGAATAGTTTGTAGATTTGATTCAGCTATGATGTCTTGAGTCCTTTTCATATCAGGATGCACTTACATAATTTATTAATTTTTGAATAACTACTGGTACATTCATTTTAAAGAACATGAAATGTTTTGTTCAATTTGTGTAGATCTCGAATTTTTTTATTTTTAAAAATTAAAGCAAATTGTTATTCCAGTGTAATTAACATACATAGTGTTATTGTAGACCTTTGGATTACATTTAGAAAAAGGAAATGTGATCATTAAAAATAAGTTGAAAATTATCTCTTTCCTTCATGGATTTTAAAGTAAAGATATTTAAAAGATTTTTGGGGTTATACACATATATCCATTAAAGATGTAAAAAGAACTCATAAGAAATTCTTCCCATTATCTACATTTCAGCTATAGGTGTAGCTGAGTGTAGTGACTCAGTGAGTTAAGCATCTTCTGCTCAGGTCATGATCTCAGGGTCCTGGGGTTGGGCTCCCAATCAGGCTCCCTGTTCAGCAGTGAGCCTGCTTTTCCCTCTCCCTCTGTGATCTCTCTTGCTCTCACTTTCTCTCAAATAAATAAATAAATTCTTTTAAAAAAATCTTTATATCTAAGCAAATGACAAGGTTTGAATTGCATAAAACTACTATAACACAATGGTGATTTTGCAAAAAGAGACAGTTATCTGTTTTTCAAATTAAATCTTATTGTCTTGCATAACTTCTCACTAAAAATGATACAGTAATGGGGCAAATATAATGGGAGGCAGGGTACATGGAAAATGTTTGATTTTTTTAAGTTCTACTTGAATTTTAAAGGGAAAATATCTGTAACTTCTATCACATCAAAGTTACATCTTTAGAGAGAAAATTTTCAGAGCAATATCATAATTGTGGTATATGTTACTAAAACTCTCAAAGTTGCCAACACAAAATATAAATTTATGATAAATATTAAATTTTATATCTGATACCCTCCTTGTTCATTTTATTTCATCTGCCAAATCTTTAAACACAAAAATCACCATGAGTTACTATCTACTACTTATGCAAAAATTTATAACAAATAAACAGAGAATATTAGTACTGGCAGTTTACCTAATGAGATGCTGCTTCAAATGTGCAAGCTCGGCAAATGACTTGTAAAGTGTCATTGGAAATTAAAAGTAACAACACTTTGCGAAAAGTAGCAGCAACCAGAGACTGAAAATGTCTTCACTCAATTCAAATTCCTAAACCTCTGCCTATTTGACAAGATGATATAAGTACAGGGGCCAAAAATAGGCACAAATTATGCTATAGCATCTGATACTTTTCAAGAGAAAATTTGAGGGAACGATAAAGTGGAATACTGTTTGTAATGTGATTCTGAGACTGTTGTGTAAATTGCTAAGATTTATTTTTACGAAATTCTCCAATTCCGTCTTTAATTTATACCTAAGTCCGTTCAGATAATGAAACAAACATGGTAGGCTTAGTTTCGATTCTAAAGTATAAAGAATATAGGACTGTTATCAAAATATAGTAGATTATGTTGCTGTTTTCAGTTTTAGCTTTAAATTGTAATTATTCTATTTACATTGATCAGTTTATTCTTCTATACTAAAAGGGAGTTTTTTCCTTAACCCCATCTTGACAATTACATTTTGAAATGATTTAAGAAGTCTCAGAGATGAAAAATTACTTTTATAATCATGAAGAAAGTATGATTATCAATAATTCCAAATATTTAAAAAGACTGAGTGACTCTTTTGGGTACTGAAACGAACACCTGTACTAGTTTAATGTAAATTGTCACACCCCTACCCTTCCTTCCATTTTGATAAGTTTATTTTCTTTGTTTCTAGAACAAAGAAAGAAGCCAATTTTTAAGTAGATAGCTATTACAAAGGATTACTAAATAATCTTATAGTCAGAAATATGTGGATATTCTGTTGAGACTAAGTTAACAGAAACCATTTCTATTCCCTTAATACATATAAAAGGTTTGTTAAAATGAATGGCAGAGGAAATGTGAGATCACATATCTGAGCTTAAGAGATAGATGAGCTTTTTTTTAAAAGAACTATAGAATCAATTTTAGAAATCATAATCCACATATCAGCATTTAACCAATTATATAAATTACTTAGTGGTTCAAGAATTTGGAGGCCTGGGTCAAGAGTGATTATTTACATTAAATGTGTATATCACACTATTTTCATCTGTCTCAGCTCTCATTTTAATAGATACAAAGCACAAAAGGTATCTCTTTTTTTTACTATTATTGTTTTGCATGTCATAGGTATAGAGATTTTAATGTTCAAGTTTTTTTTTTTTTTTTTTTTTTTTAAAGATTTTTATTCATGTATTTGACACAGAGAGAGATCACAAGTAGGCAGTGAGGCAGGCAGAGAGAGAGGAAGGGAAGCAGGCCCCCGGCTGAGCAGAGAGCCCGATGTGGGGCTTGATCCCAGGACCCTGAGATCATGACCTGAGCTGAAGGCAGAGGCTTTAACCCACTGAGCCACCCAGGCGCCCCTAATGTTCAAGTTTTTAGAAACTTCCATTTTAGTTTTAATATATCATGTTATATTTCTTGTTAAAATTTTATTTCCTGCAGGGATTTTATGTGCACCTTCCAACAGAACAGTTTCTGCTTATTCAACCTTCTGACCACTGTTCCAGTAGATTCTAAGATTTTGCAGATCTTTAAAGGCCTATTAAAACTGGAGCCTTGAATAAATCTACTTACTAAAGATTTTACAACATCTTCACAAATGTAATAAAGTTCTAAAAATCTAATTTCAGAGTATTTTTCTTTGCTTTCTTAAAGTCCTTTTGTATGATTAGTTATTAATGTGAATACTTTTTCTATAAATTTTGCAATATTTTTAAGGTACATAGATATATTCTTGTAAAACCTTATATAACTCAGAAGTATATTACATAAAAATTGAATGATTTTCTAACTTATTTTTCTTTACCCCAACATTCACTATCATGCCTTTCCTCAGAGATACTCAGATATTTAGGCTTAACATGTATTTTCTAGAACTTTTCACTGCATATATATTTTTCCCTTTGTAAATTCTGATTTAAGTTAATTCAAGAAATATAAATTCAGAGGGTTTTTTTCCTTTTCCCAACCTCTCACCATTTCCTCTTCCTTTCAATAACATTGGTAGCTGGGGTGCCTAGGTGGCTCAGTGGGTTAAAGCCTTTGCCTTCAGCTTATGTCATGATCCCAGAGTCCTGGGATCCAGCCCTGCATCAGGCTATCTGCTCACTGGGGAGCCTGCTTCCTCCTCTCTCTCTCTGCCTACTTGTGATCTCTGTCTGTCAAATAAACAAATAAAATCTGAAAAAAAAACAAAAAAAAACATTGGTAGCTTAGTGTATTCAGTCCATATTTTTCCATGTTTATAAAAAATACTATTATAAATGCATTTTGTACTTATTTGCTTTTAAAAAATAGGAGTCACATTACAAACAATACTTTGAAACTTAATTTTTCTCATTTCAAATGCATATTGTATAAACCTCCAGGTAAGTCTTGAACTCATTCATTTATAACTACATAGTATTCCACTGGGAGTATATGACTCTTTATCCACTCATTATTCTAGAACAAATATTCAAATTGTTTTCAAGGTTTTTTTCTAAAGTGAAATCATGGTTATATAGCTTTGACCACAGACCTGTTTTATTTCTGTGACCAAATACCAAATGAGGGATTACTTTTACTTTAGTTCTAATGGATTTTGCCAAATTTTGAGTTTGTTTTCATAGCTTTAGCAGATTTTTATGTAAGCAAAGTTATATATTTATGTTAATTCTGAGATAGTTTTTTTATTATTCAACTCTTTCATCCAGAATCATGGAAAGTGTCTCCATTTGTTCAGTGGTTTTTGTTTCCCCCCACGTACAGTAAGATTTTATATTTAATTTCAATAGAATATGGGTCTTTTGTTAAACATACATTTGAGTTTTTATTGCCATTGTTAATAGATTACATGTTTCTTTTTTAATTTATGATTAGATACTACTCTTCTAGAGAAAACTCTACTTTTCTTCTTCAAGCTGCCATTCTTCACCTCACCATTAATAATATAGGACCTTGTATTTTTATTTCATTTGGTTAATATTTCTTTGCCAGTCCACTAAGTGGAAAATCTTTTGTCATTGACATTTCTTTTATCAACCTTAGGGATAGCCATGTCTTCTTTTGTTTATTACAGAGCTACTATCTGAGGAATCATCTTAAACTCTATATAAGTTAATATTTGTTTGTCTAGCACTCCTTGTTGCTAATGATCCATTTACTTCTCCATTTTCTTTTTTTTAAATAAAGCACAAAATATTCTTGGCTCCGCTTTGGAATAGAGTTGGACCCCGTTTTTTTGATGTTTGACTGCTGACAGACTTTAGGCCCCACTCCTACTACTTTCCCTTTTGCCCCACATCAGAGAAAGCCCATAAGAAAGCCCCAGTATCACTTCCCTTGGGTCAAATTCTGGCGACCACATGAAGCCTGATCCAGCCCCAATCTCTAAACATGAATGAAGCCAGAGTCACCTGACCATGCCCCACTCTTCCTGTTTTACCCCACATGGAACCTGAACTCTCCTCTTTGCAGAATCATTTTGCTGTTTAGTATATGAGTAACAAGCTTTACTTCTGATCCACTGGTATATGTATGTCATTTATTCCAACATCCATAATTTCCTGGGAGAGAGGGCAGCTGCCCAGCCTCCAGCTGGGAACATTGAATGTCCAAATTAAATAATGCTTGTCTTCGTCTGACTGGGCTGTTATTACAAAATGTCACAGACTGGGTGGCTTACAAAAAACAGAAATTAATTTCTCACAGTTTTGGAGGTGGAAGTTCAAGATCAGAGTGCCAGTTTGCTTGGGTGAAGGCCCTCTTCCAGCTTGCAAACTTCTTGTATCCTCACGTGGTGGAAGGGGCATGTGAGGTCATATTATGAAACCATTAATCCCATTCATGAATGGGCCTGAGGCTCCCATTATGAAAACACTAATCTCATTCATGAAGGCTCTTCCCTCATGACTTAATCACTTTCTAAAATACTTAATACCAGCCTAATACCATCACATTGAATATTAGGATTTGATATACGGATTTTGGAGGGACACAAACATTCAGATCATGGCAGTGTTCTATCTAATAAAGTCTTTATTACTATTCCCTAGATAAACCATTGCTTTTCTTTGGGATTATATACATAATGCAGGATGGTGGACACAGGCCTAAAATCTTAGGACCTAAGAATATGTGAAAATGCTAAGGAATACTAGTTTAAAACTTTTTACGCTATTCTATTGAAGTAGTTTTGCCACTTTTTATTCATAGCTCAGTTTTTAAAGTCCTCGAGCACTCATCCAATGATAATTCATAGTTGTGTTATTATAATAATGATAGAGTATACTTTGAGATTTTACCTCTAAATTTATATATTTTAAGTTATTTAAGACTCATAATAAAGGATACAGTAGTATTATTAGTAGTATAATTTTACAGATTACTAAATTAGGCACCAAACAGGCCAGGTGTTAAGGACACATCTGGAATCTTAGGGCAGGCAGTCTAAAACCCACACTCAAGCACAACTAGAAAAAAATTGATGGGAATCCCATATATGACATTAAAATATGCTGTCTTCTCATATACTTCATATAGTCTCAATATTATCCAACAGTGTGATAAATAGTATAACATACATAGCAAAATGATGATGTGGAAGTACTAAGAGCTAATGTGTACTTTTTTTTTAAGATTTAATTTATTTATTTGACAGACAGAGATCACAAGTAGACAGAGAGACAGGTGGAGAGAGAGAGAGAAGGAAGCTGGCTCCCCGCTAAGCAGAGAGCTCAACGTGGGGCTCGATCCTAGGACCCTGGGATCATGACCTGAGCCAAAGGCAGAGGCTTTAACCCACTGAGCCACCCAGGTACCCCAACTTCTTGAAACAAAGCCAAAAGAAGACAATAAAACAAGTGAAAAGCAGAAAGGAAACATTTTATGAAAACTCAGTCATTCCTATATCCTCATGAGATCTTACTTACTATCTGTTGAAAGTATAACTCATACGCTTCATTCATTTTGAGGTGCTAAAGTGTTAAACCACATTATAATAAATACATCATAACCAGATTTGAACAATTAAAATCAGTAAAGGAATGCTTTGTCTTCTCCTTCTAGGTACCCATGATTGTATTTCCTGGATTTGCAGAAGAAATAGTTGTAGTTGTCAAAAATTTAACTAAAACTTGAATAATCCCCTATTTTTCAAAGGTAAAAAAATTTAAATAGTTCTACATTATTTGGCCCCCAGAAACTTAAGCAAGACTCATTCTGTAGTTAATGCCCTTTCCTCTCTATAAATAGTGCCAATATTTGATAGTTTCATTAATCAAAGACAAAGTCTTGACCACAAATTTTAGAAATGTCAAGTTGCAAGTGGCATGTAGTTTTGGTGATAAATGGAATGATTTCTCCTTGAGTACAAATTGAAATGAAAGCTGATAGAATATTAAAACATTAGGTTCTAAATATATTTGAGAGATCAGTTTATAGCTAATAAAGTTAAAATTCAAATAATTTAAGTGGTATATGTTTAATCACAGATGATGATTGTCAGAGTAAGGATTACAAGACTAGTTTCTATTTCAGGTATTAAAGTGGCTCTCTAATATTGACAGAGCACAGGCTACGTGTCATGGTTTAAGTTCAGAACTGGCAGGGTGAAGTGAGCAGAGAACCTGTCTCCCTTTGCACTGTACAATGTTTTGGGAAGATTTGGATGACTGACTGTAGATAAGCCCCCGTTAAATTGACTGTTATCCTATGAAGACAAAGTAACAGAAGGACCAGTTTTAAAAAGTCAGACACTCTGGTGACCCACAGACCTGGATTCTGTCTCTATTTTTTTGTTAAAAGAACTTGATCCTCTGCTAATTTTAGCTGATGATCCCATGGTACCACTTGAAAGATTATAACTAGATAGGAGATAACTTAGTGGAGTTAAAAAAAGGTAAAGTAAGTGAAGTTCCATTCAAATTTTTTTTTATCATTTTAAATTCTGGACATTTTTTCTCTCAACTATTGTCCAACTAAACTGGATGAAGTCTCAGTAGGTCAGATTGTCTAAGTTATTTCCAAGGGTAGTAGGCAGCCATGTCTTATTCCTCTTACCCTGAAAAATACTGAAATTTTAGTCAACCTCATCCCTGTGCATAATTGCATATATGTAATTTTCTTTTTTAAAACATATGCTGTTTATTATTCATTTATTTATTTAATGATCTCTATTCCCAACATGGGGCATGAACTCAGGAACCTGAAATAAAGAGTCGCATGCTCTACTGGTTGGGCCAGTCAGGTGCCCTATGTAATTTTCATTATAAATATCCATTAATTAGAAAAATGCTTAAACATCAATCAGGAAAAATCAAAGGAGTTAATATTTTTTTTATTAATTACAGGAGAGACTTGGAAAAAAAAACCATGACCTCCAGAAAAATTCTCTATATTTGCATTTGGATATATTGAATATAAACATTAGGCAGTAATAGTTTTTAATTTATTCTGATTATAAGGTAGATTTGACTTAAAATATGTCTTTATATGAGAAGGTGATGAGATATAAAGAGAAAATATATAAGGATTCAGGACAATAAGTATTAAACTCTGTTTGTATCTAATTAAATAAATGTAGTCCAGTTATTATCACCTCTCTATTACTATGTTCTCTCTCCTATAAAAACAGAATTATTAGACACATAATCTTTCAAACCCCTTCTTTCAATATTTTGTCAGAAAATAGTACTTGTCCTCTTTTTTCAGATCATTCATTTATCCTGTATATGTAATTCTAAATTATAGAACTACAAATCTTTCTGAATTAAAATTCAGATTGACTTTGCATGACTACCAATGAGAGAAGCAGAATTTCTACCCTTTTCCTTATACCCTTTTCCTTTAGAATTAAACTAAAAATTAGCAGATAAAATTATAAATTAACAGCCATTTGGTGTTTAACTGCAAGTTGGATTTAACTTTCTTAACATGACTGACTTGCCAATAACCTAGCACTAGGGTGACTTACTGGGCTCCAGAGCTCAAAATGTTTGCATAGGCTGCCCATCTGTTACTTCATTTTAATGATGTCTGTGTATTTAAATAGATAATAATAAACTCTCCTACTGAAAGTGAAAGCAGGTCTTGTGTTTTTGGTTTTACCAAAGTTAAGCTTCGAGTTAGTAGAGTATGAGCTATATAAGAAACCATGTTGATACCTGCTTGTCCTCATTCATGGGCATATAAAACTTCCATGAAAGTAAATCAGTAGATTAAAAATAACAGTTTAAATTTATTTTAGAATCTGAAACTCAAATAGTGATTTCAGGGTAAATAATTTTTTAAAAGTTATTTTAAATTGGGAGTAGAATATTGTTTCCTCTCTACAACTGAGAGGTCATGCATTTATAAAGCCAGTCTATACCATCAGGGAAAGACAGCAACTACATACATCTGAAACACTAAAATAGTATAAAATGAAATGTCAATCATTCTTAGTGTTCAAAGGAAAGAAATAACTGTGTTCTAATTTTTCTCATAAAGAACTTTAATTCTGACTAGCTCATTAATTTGCATTTCAAATAGATTTTTTTCTAGTTTTATTGATAAACAATTGACATATATCACTGTATAAGTTTAAAGCATACAGCATGATGGCTTGAGTTACAAATATTGTAGAATGATTAATACAATAGGTTTAGCTAACACCTACAGATACATTTGTTGAGCATCAACTGACAGCAAGGCAGATCAGTGGGCCACTGCTTGGGTTGTAGAAAATAAGAACTAATTGTAATAAGTATGTTAGCTAACTGAGCTCTCTACACGGGGCACTTTACATAAACTGTGAAACCAAATTTGTAACTTCTCACATAGTATAAAACAAATTTATGTGTAACTTCCCACACAGTAAACATATAGCACAGTATGTATACAATGCTAGTATACATACTATACATGTATTTAGTGAAGAAAGAGAGTAGGGAGGCACGCTTCACTGGCATGGAAGTCAACAGCACTAAGGAAATGTTGGAAGTTATTCACAGATTATGGAATATGAAGAAGCAGCAAATTATTAGCAATCATGCTCATCTTGTTTCATGGATTAGGGTCAGAAAAGTTAATTCTAACAATTTTCATATAAAAGTTAAGTAGGTAACAGTGTATTTTAGACATTAAATAACTATAATATCTTTCTTAAATTATAGGTAATAAATTGTTTCAAATGGTAATCTTAATATTTAGGAGATTGAGAGAGACAAGATTTCACCCATATTTTCTTTTAGCCAATTTATACACTTTCTTAGTATGTTTCTGTTTATGTTTTCTACAGTATAGAGACAAAAATTTGTGTAATAAGAAAGTAAAATTTGAATACTCATTACATTGCTTAAAAGCCATTAGTATATGTACATAAGTATAACACATACACACATATATGATTTTAAACTTGAACAAATTGATTTCAACATTAATAAATGACCTGAACAAATTAGATACTTACCTAACTAAATGATTAGACTTCTTGACGATGAGATATGTAGCAGGAAGAACAAGAAATTTTGACAGAAACAGGAACTTAGGGGAAAAGGACAGATTTTTTAGCATATCATTGTCAGAATTAAAGAAAACTGGATACTAAGCTTTAGAGAGTACATGCTTTGGAAACAGATATGGAATTTTGAGAAAGACATCATAAAGAAAGTTAAAAGCACTGAACAGTTAATGTATTTGGAAATACAAAGCCTATATATAGCTAGACACAACTAATATTATAATATTATTACAATACTATAATAATAATATTAGAAAAACCAACCTCAGGAAACTGCTGAATCAAACAGGGATAAGGAAAAACTGAATGAACTAAATTACTGGTTTCAGCTGTTTCAGCTCCAACATGTCAAGAGTGTAGAATGTGTCACTCCCTTACTTAACAACAATAATAAAAAAGCTGGACAAACTGAAAAGGAAAAAAAAAAAAAAAACAATGACTTATTTTAGACCCATCAGAAATCTGAGGTGTGACAGGGCAAACATCTATTCTAAAATCTGGAGAGACAGGTGCATCCAGAGGGACACAATATCTGCTTAGTTGGAGGAGAAGTCACTGGAGATATCAACTGGTAGGAACACATAAAAGGTAATTTTGATGAGGCTAGAGACTAAGTTTAGACCAGCATAAGACTGAGAAACTGATTAGGAGCTGCAATCTTGGTAAGGTCCCCAAACTTCCATGGATTCCTCTTGGAATCCCATCAGGTTTTAATGGAGAAAAATTGAGGAGGATCCCCTCATTGTTCTGGAAGGAGAAGGGGAAGAGTAATCATGGTGAAATAGACTTTTTCTATAAAAAGATGTATATACTCTCCAGGGGAAAAGATTTTGCAAGGACCTTATTCTAGCTGGGAAGAGTGCCTTTCTCTCAGGCAGACCTCTCTATCCTACCTGTGTCATATAACAGTGGGGAGCATGTAACAATGGGGGCTCAGCTGAGGTCATGGCTTCAAGGAAGTAGATTAGGAAGGCTAGCTAGGGAAAGGAGTCGAGTTTGGGGCAGGATCCAGGGGCTAGATTGTTGCAGAAATAGTTGCAAAGATTATATCTCAGGGGGGAAAAAAAATCAGTGAGCTTAAAAATAGACCAAGAGAAACTTCCCAACCTGAAATGCAAAGAGAAAAATATATTAAAAACTGTAGGGGACCGGGAGGGAAACTATAACATACAAGAACTATGGGACAAATCCAAAAAGTGTAACTTTTGTTACATGGGAACATGGATAATCAGAATTCCAATAGGAGAAGAAAGAGAAAATAGAGCAGAAGAAATAATTTGAGTAGCAGTGTTTGAGAATTTTCCAAAATTAATGACAAATACAGAACTACAGATAGAGGAAGCTCTGGGAATATCATGCAGAATAAATATTGAAATACCTAGCCCCCCCCAACAAAACAACAACAAAACTAAAAAATTAGTTACTTTATATTCAAACTGCAGTAAAGCTAAGATTAAAAAGAAATCTTGAAAGCTCAAGAGCTGAAAATATCTATGGAGGAACAAGGATAAGAACCATAGTGAATATTTTGTTAGAAACCATGCGAGCCAGAAGAGTAGAGTGGGACAACTGGATATCCACAAAATGAATCCACAAAAAATGAATCTAGACACAGGCCTTACACCCTTCAGAAAAATTAGCTCAAAATGGATTATGGATCTGAATATAAAATGCAAAACTTTAAAACTCTTAGGAGATAATATGGGAAAATATCTTGGTGACCTTGAGTATTGTGATAATTTTTTTTTTGATAAAACATCAAAGGCACAATCCATGAAAGAAATAATGGATAAGCTGGACTTCACTAAAATTAAAAACTTGGCGTTCTGCAAAAGACACTGTCAAGAAAAAGAGAAGACAAGCCACAAACTGGGAGAATTTATTTGGAAAGACATATCTGATAAAGAAATTTTACCTAAAATATACAAGGACTCTTAGAACACTCATCAGTAAAAAATGACAAGACTGATTTAAAAATGGGCCAAAGACCTAAACACACACTAAGGGAAATACACAGATGGCAAATGTATAAGATCCTCCACATTATATGTCATCAGGGAAATGAAAATTCAAACAATAATGAAATACCACTACATAGCTGTTGGAATGGTCCAAATAATTTTGGGAACTGATAATCTCATGTCACATGGGAGTCCAGGTTAACAATTCCACAACTACTACACAAGTGTACTAGAATTGAAAAAATAACTAAATGGATGGCAGATGGCGGGAGCAGATTCATTACTACCGGAAAGGAGGATAAGCAAAGGGAGCAGGGCAGAATGATCCAAGAGGTAATGGGTTAAAGTTGGACGTGAGTATGAACTTACATTTAGCTTAACACATATACCAATTTTTACTGCTTACAGAATATTTACAAATGTGTGTATATAAACTGGTTAGTACTCGCATATATTCTCTGACTCTGTCAGCTGAAAGGAGCTAGAGGCATAACACCCTAACAGTAGTACCAACCACACTTAGAATCCAGATATGTCTTTTTAACACCATTCTCCGATATCAGGAACTAGGGCTCCTTGGAATAATGGCTGATTCTAGGTCTTGGGAAAGAAACAAGATGAGCCTGGGCCACCTTATTGCAACACAAAGTAAGGAAGTGCTGAACACATGCACACACACACACACACACACACACACACACACACAATGAGCAGGTTTATCAAAGGGACACAGGAATCAACTAAAAGAGCTCTGAGTGGACAAATTTGAGCAAAAAATAAAGTGGTATAGGATTATAAGTCAAAGGATGAAATAAATATCCATGAGACCTACTACTAATAATTAAATGACTGAGTAAAGAAATAAACAAATGTGAAGAATGGCACATAATTTATGTAGATACTGTAAGGAGGTAGACCTAACCCCCACTATTGGACTGTGGCTTGTGCCTAGTGACTTCCTTTCAAAGATCACAATATGGAAAGTACACACAAAAATAACTCTATAGTGAAGAATCCTGACAAACACTGCCTAAACAAAGTGACAAAGGTCAACATTGACATCCATAAGTCACGTTCATAGTAAGCGCCCTTGATAAGCTATGACGAAAATGCAACCTTACAAAAATACTATAGACAACTGGGACAAAACAACTGGGAGAAAATATTCTAGAATGAGTAATAGAGAGGACTAATGTCTAGGTGGATGAGAAACCAACAAAAGGAAAAATCACTAATTTCATATTTAAATACAGTAATGCAAGCAAGTTGTTAGAATGGAGCAAAGCAATGGCAACTATATTGCCTTATACATTAAACAATAGTTTATTGATTGCAAGCTTTCAGAGATGTGCTTCAGATTTTGGATGTACTGTACCTCAATTTGAGTTGAAATTAAAAGATTTTATCACTGAAAAACTTCTGTTTCAAAATTATGTTCAATATCTGATTTTAAGCATTCTGGTCTCCCTTAACCTCACCCAAATGTCCCTTCTGCTACATTCTCTATCTCACTGAAAAAGTCACCCATCCACTAAAGTGCCCAAGTCAGAACACCTGTCCTCAACAACATTTCTTTTTCCACCACATCTAATCTCATACCAAGTGTCCTCTTTGCCCTTCTATGTATCTTCAAAATCTTCACTATTACCAGATGGTAGCCAATAGCTACTTACAGTTATTAAGCAACTAAAATGTGATCAGGGTAAACTGAAGAACTGAATTTTAATTTTTTTTTTAATGTTTCCTCAGTTTAAATTTAAATGTTTAAATCAACACTTAATGGTTCTGGTCACTCAATGTCATCAACAGTTCTATGATAGCAGCTGGGTATCCTACAATTTAATTCAATTCTGACACTATCTACCTGGAGATAACATCAGATCCCACAAGTTAAGGTTCAGTCCTGCAAGGCTTCCCTTCACCTACACACACACACACACACACACACACCTTCAGAGCCCAGTCACAAGTCCAGGTTGTCACCTGTGCTTCTAATCTACTGGGAGATGGAGATTCCCATGACCTCCTCCTGGGGTTCAATTAATTTGCTAGAGCAGCTAACAGAACTAAGAAAGTCATTTGCTTACTGGATTATAAATTTAATATTTTGTAGGATAAGGTTAATATGAAGAGATAGAACTCAGGAGCAGCCAGATGAAGACATGCATGGAACAAGGTATGGGGAAATGGCATGGAGGTTTCATGTTCTCGGAACCTGCTGCTGTCCCCAAACGTCTGTGAAATTAGCAACCTGGGAGTTTTCCAAATACTGTCCTTTTGAGATTTATGGAAGCTTTATTACATAGGCATCTTTTATTAAGTCACTGGCCATTGGCAATCAAGGCAACTGCTACCTCCTCCCTTCTCTGGAAATCAGGCTGGGTAGGACTAAGAGTTCCAAACCTCTAAACGCATGATTAACTCTCATGGGAACCAGCCCCATCCTTTCATTCCTTCCAAAATTACCTCATTAAGGGGCGCTGGGTGGCTCAGCGGGTTAAAGCCTCTGCTTTCAGCTCAGGTCATGATCCCGGGATCCTGGGATCGAGCCCCACATCGGGCTCTCTGCTCAGCAGGGAGCCTGCTTCGTCCTCTCTCTCTCTCTGCCTGCCTCTCTGCCTATTTGTGACCTCTGTCTGTCAAATAGATAAATAAAATCCTTTAAAAAAAAAAACAAAATTACCTCATTAAGATAAAAAGAGACAACTTTATAGCTCTCACCATAGGAAATTCCAAGGATTTTAGGAGTTCTGGGCCAAAAATGGGGATGAAGACCAAATAAATACATATATCTTTTTTGAAATCACAATATTATAATATCAGAAAAATTTTAATTGCATTTTGAGGAAGCAGGTGATGTGAACACCCTTTTCAGCTGTAAGTTTATGACATCTAAGTATTGATAAAGTATTTCTGATAAAAAAAAGTATCTGGATTGAGATACGAGTTTGGAATACTTAGTAACAAAATGTATGTAAAATATGTCCTTAGGAATTGTTTTATATTGATTACTTATGAAATGATTATATTTTATGTTAAATATGTTAATATTATTAAAATTAATTTCACCTGTTTCTTTTCCCTTTTTTAACATAGCTATAAGAAAATGTAAAATTCCCTAAATAACTCACATCATATTTCTATTGAATTGTGCTATTCTAAACTATTTCATTATCTCCACTATCTTCTAATTTTTAATTAATTAATTAATTTACAGATTCTATTTATTTATTTGACAGAAAGAGAGAGCAAGAGAACACAAGCAAGAGGAGTAGCAGGTAGAGGGAGAGGGAGAAGCAGATTCCCCATGGAGCAGGGAGCCCAATGCAGGGCTTGATCCCAGAACCCTAGCCAAAGGCAGACACTCAACTGGCTGAGCCACCCAGGCACCCCTCTACTACCTCTTTTAATTCCTTGATCCAAGTGAAGAGGAGCAGAATATGGTATTTCAAATGTGCCATTTTGGCATGTGGATTGTTCTCAGTTGAAAGAAATTAAAATCTGGTAGACACAGGGAAAGCTTTTTGCCTTCCCCTGAACTGCCTAAAAGAGTTTAGATAGGGGGCCTGTACCAGGAAGAGAACTATTGCCAGAGATAGCTTTTTATAAAAGAAGGATTTATCTGCAAGTCATGGCAAGCATTTATTTACCAAACATTGAGTCTTTTCATCTTCCAATGAACTGATTTTCTCCTCTTTGAACTCCTAGAGTTCAAACTCCCTTTCTCCTTAGCTCAGGAAGGTATACATAGAAGCTTCAGTGGCTTGACTAGCTTGGAGTCTCGTATTTTTAATGGAAGTCCTATACATATGAAATTAAATGTTTTCTCCTGTTAATCTGTCTTATGTCAATTTGATTATTAGTCTAGCCAAAGAACCTAGATAGGAAGAAGGGAAAACTTTTCCCTCCCTACACAAGACACCATCATCTTCATCCTGGATTTTGACTCAGGTTTTCTTTTTAGTATTGACCCCCTCCCCCCGCAACCCACATCAATATCTTCTCCTCCACACTGCTCTCCCGACTCTCTGCACTTATTCTTTAATAGAGTTGAGAAAATCAAACTCTTTATCTCACAGCAGATGCAAGTTTCCAATTTTAATTTATTTTATACAGTGATCTTTCTAACAAGGACATCATATTACACTGTTGATTAAAAAATTCATCTCTGAACTTCACAGCCACTGTCACTCATAATCTTACCTCTGCTCACTACAACAGTCTCATTTCTCACACCAGCCTCTAATCCTCATTCTGTACTCCAACCAAACTGATTTTCTTGGTTTCATCAAATGTTCTATGCTTTTTTAAAAAGATTTATTTATTAATTATTTTAGAGAGAAAGAAATTGAAAGCATGGTGGGGAGGATCCGAGGGATATGGAGAAAAAGAATCTTAAGCAGACTCCCTTGAGTCACATGGCCCCACCCCATGACCCTGAGACCATGACCTGAGCTGAAATCAAGAGTCAGACCCTTAACTGACTGAGCCACCCAGGTGCCCCTATATTTTCTTTTGCATCTGGATCTTTTCATGTTCTATAATTCCTTATATATTGTTCATATTTTTGCCCCAATGCCAAAGCAAGGACTGGCATAAAACAGACACTCAAAAGAAACTGAGTAATGAGTAATGAGTAAATGAATAAATGACTACTGTACTAGAAAGTAATACTAGTACTACTGTACTAGAAAGAAAGTATTACAGTAATTCAGTTAACATATAGATGTAATTCTTGGAGTAGAATATAGGTAATCTTCAAACCATAATTATTTGCAAAGATCAATAATTATATAAAACATCTTTAATACTGTCAATTGTGATTGTAATCTGTTTCCCAGAAATCAAACTGTTGATCTTATCCCTTCTAAAATGTTTACTTTTAATCTTTCAATTGTTACTTTGTAAAATATTCATAGCATAACCTGGAAAATCTTCAAAATATCTTAGCAGTTTGCTTTAAATCTAAGGGTGGAACAAAAATTAACTTCAAAGCAAATTAGCAGTTTTTCTCATCTATTCTCATCAAAGAAAGTGTGGGAGAATTTTAAGCCCTCTGAGAGTATATATTATAGTTCATTATGCAAAAAAAAAAAAAAAAGTAAAAATGAATCCAGGAACAATTAATATGTGAAGTTGGTACTCTACAATACAGTATTAGCACTATTATATATAAGTCTTTATGAAAAGTGAAGGTATATTAAAAATTAAAATGTGCTACAGGTATATTATTAGTAGAATTTTTATTATTATATCATTGACATGATTCACGTTTCTATGATCTATTCCCAAGAACATGAGTAAAGATGTTCCTTCCTATTTTTCTAGGATCCTCAGGGTCTTAAAGTTAATAAAAAATAAGGAGTAGCATTAGAATAAAGGGGTTATGTCACAAGTGAAAAATACCAGGATTAAAAGTCATAAACAGTAGAAGCCACTAAGATCAAGACAGCTTCAAGAATCTCTTTCCTCAGGGGGTTAGTACTCCAGCTCCTCAACAGTTTAGAATAATATGATTATAATAACAGAATTGAAAATAATTTTGTAGCTCACCCAGCACAATCTCCAACCTTATGCAATAGCCTCCCTATAATAACAGAAAATAATTTTGTCTGGTTTTAAATTTTTCTACTAATGTGATGCTTCCTCTATAGAAAGCAGGCAGTTCTGTTTAGGGCCATTCTAATGGTCAGAAATTAGACATGGCCCCTGATCTTGCCTTTGAAAGTAAACAGAATACAAGTAATCTCTCTTCCACAGGACTTTTTTTTTTTTAATTAAATTTTGAGAATGCTTATACTACTCCACCTACAAAATCTATTTCCAGTATGAAGTTTCCTAATTCCTCCTAGGATATTTCAAAATATGGTTTTCACAATCTTCATATGCTGGCACTCATTTTGTGCACACACTTCAGCTGATCAATCTTAAGAAATGTGACATCCAAGTATCTATACGCTCTGTATAGTATTTTTTAGTGAACTGGCATGGAGTATTCATTTAACTCAATAAATAATTATTGAACCTCTACTATATGCTAAGGACTATTCAAGGTTCTAGAGATAAGTAATATACAAATAAAATCCTGCCTTCATGGAACTTGTGTTCAAATTGGAGAGGAGGGGCAGTAAACAGACGCTCTTCCCCTAAAAATTATATGTATGTCAGAGGGGGAAAGTAATTAAAGAAACAGAAAAGACAGTAGGAAAATAGTTCAGAGGGTTGGGAACACAGTGATGCTCTTTTATAGGGTAGTTAGGAAAGACCTAATAAGATAATGTGTGAGCCAAAACCTGAGAAAATTAAGTCGATGAGCCAAGTGGATTAAGAGCTTTCTAGAAAAGAAGAAGAGCAAAGATTCTCCACTGTAAAGCATCTGGAGAACTTAGGAAAAAATGAAGAACTTGGTAAGGTAAAGCTTGGCGCCTGAAGGGAAAGTTCTAGGAGGTCAGGTCAGGTCAACCACAGGTGATCTCTTAAGGCCATGGTGAGAATTTTGGGTTTTCCTCCATGTGATTTTGAAGCCCATTTGAGAATTGTAAAGAGAAGAATGGCATGATTTACTTATGTTTTCAAACAGTCCATCTGAGTATATAATATAGACAAGATGGGGAGTAAGGATGAATTGAGTCAGGGTGTGTGCTATTGCATCATCCTGCTACAAGGATGATGATGTTTTTGAAATGTTGAATTTTGTCTAAGAATTGTGCTCCTGAAAGGAAGCAACAGTTAAGAAATCCTCTCATTTGTTTGTGTTTTGGAAAATGGGGAGCCACAAAGGACCAACCTGTCTTCCTATGACTCCCATAACACTCACCAAGGACTTCCTTGTTAACTATGTCTATACAATCCCATTTCTTTGAGATCTTCCTCACTAATGACCATACTAGTTATTGCATTGGCCTTAAGTAAATCATCTCCTTAATTGTCCAGTACATTTAGTCCTTCACAGATTGGAGAGAATGTAGTAATTTGAATGGCAAAATGGATTTTCAAAGTATTGCTTTGAGAATTGGCTGATAGACTTGCTGTGGTACATGAGAAAAAAAGAGAAGTCAATGGCTTGAGCAAGAGAAGACAAATTTAAGTAGGACCATGAGAAGAACTGTTTGGGAGAGAGAGAAGAGTTCAAGAATTAATTTTGTCCATGTTCATTTTGAGGAGCCTGCAGGTCATCCTAATTATTGCTTTAAGTAGGCAGTTAAATATTTTAGATTTTTTTTTTTATTTATTCATTTGACAGACAGAGATCACAAGTAGGCAGAGAGGCAGGCAGAGAGAGAGAGGAGGAAGCAGGCTCCCTGCTGAGCAGAGAGCCTGATGCGGGGCTCGATCCCAGGACCCTGAGATCATGACCTGGGCCGAAGGCAGAGGCTTTAACCCACTGAGCCACCCAGGCGCCCCAGCAGTTAAATATTTTAGCCTGAAGACATTGAGGGTGAAGATGGGATCGATGGTATTAAATACTGGAGTCACTAGACTGTACAAGGTTTAGAGCCACAGATACGGATGTTGTTACCCAAAGCAGGGCTTCTGAAGTTTCAGCACATGTAAGAACCACCTGGAGAGATTGTTAAACACAGATTTTTGGGCCCCACTCCAGAATCTGATTCTGTAAATTTTTGGTGGACATGAGAAATCTGCATTTCTAACCAGTTCTTAAGTGATATTGATGCTGGATAACGTGAGGACCGTATTTAGAAAGGAGTACAGCTTGGAAAGGAAGAGGTAATAAGACTTAAAGAAGTGACATGTCAATGTCTAGAGATTGGGAGCAAAGGGGACTGAAAAGAGCATTCAGGGACTTAGAAGAACCGAGACAGTGGTGCCATGGAAGCCAAATGGGAACATCAAGAAGAAAGAAGGACTGGGCTGTTTCCAGGCTGCTGATCGAATGAGTAAGCAGAGAGAATTTATTGTTTGATTTGGCAAAGCAATGCTCTAGTCATAGAGTTAAGCAATGTTTGATACTCTTACCAGATTATATTAGTCCTTAATGATCTTTTCTGATTTTATTAGCCAATGTCAATTCCTAATTTCACCTATGATTTTTTTTTTAGTTTCTTACATCATCAATTGACCTACATATGACACACATATTTCTCTTTCTCAACATACACACACACACATACAGACCTCTAAATGATACCCTGAACAAACAAATCTTGTCTTCTAATCACTAGAGTTTAAGTGGTTTAAGGAATGTTTTTAATATATAATATAGAAAAACTCTAGTCCTTCTACGTCTCACCTTCAACTTCATACTCCTACTATTCTTACAACATTTCTGCCACGAGATGTATGGGAGCTTTTCCCACAAGGAACAATTCTGCAACACCAGCAGGATATCCTACAACTTAAATCTGACACTATCTGCCTGTTGTCAGATTCCACAGGTTAAGGGCTCAGTTAAGACTGCCACCCACTCCCTACCAGAGCTCCAGATGCCAATCACAAGTCCAGGTTGCCACCCACGCTTCTGAGTGATTGGCTATAAATCAGGAGTTCCCATCACCTCCTCTTTGGCTTTAATTAATTTGATAAAGTGATTCACAGAGTTCAGGAAAAAATTAAAAAATTACTTATTGTTCACCAGTTTATTATCAAAGGGTATGATAAAGGATACAGATGAAATCCAAAGGGAAGGCATATATGTATAGAACAAAGTATGTCAGAAGAGGAATGGAGCATTCATGCCCTCTGAGGTTCTTGCCACTCTCCCAGCACCTGCATAGGTTCAACAACCTGGAACCTATCCAAACCCCAGTGTATTGTTGGGAGTTTAATGGAGGTTTCATCAGACAGGCATGACTGATCATTAACTTCATTTTCAGCCTCTCCTCCCTCTCTGGATAATGGGGTTGGAGCTGAAAATTCTAAGCTGCTTCTTCTTCTTCTTCTTCTTCTTCTTCTTCTTCTTCTTCTTCTTCTTCTTCTTTTTAAATTCATGGCTTGGTGTTTTTGGTAACCAGACCCCATCCAGGGACTCACCAAGAGTCATCAAGAGTCATGTCATTAGAACAAAAGGCACTGACATCTACCTTGAAATTCCAAGTGACTTAGGAACTCTGCATCAGGAACTGGGGTCAATGACCAAATATTACAAAAAAGATGTTCTCAGTGATTATATATATATATATATATATATATATATATATATAGTGTATATATATATACACACATATATATAGAATATATATGTATATATATAGAATATATATATGTGTATATATATAGTATATATATATATGGAGAGAGAGAGAGAGAGTATATATCTAGGTAGATATATATACACACACACTGGCTCTAATGTTATCTATAATTTTAGAGAGTATTTTTTATGATGAAAACATTGAAAAATACTTTTCTGAATGCCATTTTGGTCTTTTAATTTCTGGAGTGGAATAATATTTTATTAAACTTCAGATGAGGTTGTATTTTGCTCTCATCCTGACCATAATGTATAACAACTATTGTCTAACATTTATTTTTGTTTAAATTCTCACTTCCCTTCTAACATGGAGAAGATTTGATATTAAGTGAAAGGATTAAAAAATATAATGATAAAACTCCTGTAGATTTAGAGTTTCAAGAGTCTACAAATCCACTGTAATTATATGCATGCTATTATATTTATGTACCTATGCCCTTTTTAGGGAAAGGTAAATAGCTTTTACTGGATTAGCATAGGAATCTCAAAACTGTTAAAAAGTATCATCCTAGATGGAAAGCTCTTATTTTTATGATATTTTTTGCCTTATTCTCACCTGGTAAGAGTCGTGCTGTCTTGATACACAGTTTCTATTATGAAAAATGAACTTCTCTTACCTGATGACTCATTTTCCCATTTAAGAAAACCCACAAATTAAAATGCTCATTGCTTATGGAAGGCAAAATACATATGATCCTAAACCACATATCTTATGCAAATGCTGACTTTTCTAAGCAAAGCATGTCCCAGTATGATCTTGTGTGATGTCTAATCTCATTCTCAGAGAAAACTGTTTTTAATCTACAGTAATAAATATATGTAAATAATGCCTTAGTAAAACAGCAACATAAATCCTTTAATTTAATATTCCTATTACTCATTTGAAGTTGCGTGAAGCAAAGTCTTATATCTGTAAGGAAGAAAGATCATATTAATCAATGAGACAAATGAAAGATGGAAAGTAAAAATAATATAGACATAATTAATATATTTTGAAAAAAAATAATTTTCCCTTTGCCAAAATGTGAAGAAAAGTGAAATAAAAAGAATCCATGGAGGCACCAAGGCATAGTGTGAACAGGGAATGTTTTTAATTTTTCCCAATGATTTTCCTAAGACCACCCTAAAAAAACATAGTTGAAGTGAAAGCAGATACTTGCTCTGCATAAGCAACTTTGCTTATATCTTATCACTGACCCTTCAGTGAGGATGAAGACTTTAATCTCCAATATGTAAAAGTATGGAACCTCCATTGAATGAAGAGTGTAGAGAGGGCAGTGTTGTCCTTTTTAAGGACTGCCTGCTGAATATTCTCAGGGGAGCACTATGGTGAAGTCGACATTACTGTCATATCATATCAAGGCAGCCACCACATAATAGTTTGGGATCTGGATTAAGAAACCAAAAAAAAAAAGAAAAAAAGAAAGAAAAAGGTTTAAATAATTCAGAATTCACTAATTGCAAAGACAATGTGACAAGGTGTTATATCACGGATACCAGTATCAGACAGCTCTGGGAATGAGATTTGATTCCCCTACATACTAGACTGTGGAATGGAATAAACTCTCTAAATTCTTGGAGCTTCAGTGTTTCATATGTTTAAATTTGCTAGGGTTTTCATAACAAAATATTATGGATTTAGTTGCTTTATCAGCAGAAATTTGTTTTCTCACAGTTATGATGTCTGGGAGTCCATGATCAAGGAGCTCGCTGATGCGGTTCCTTGCGAGGGCTCTTTCTGGTTTGCAGATGATGGCATTCCTGCTGTGTCCTTGGGAAGTCTTTCCTCTCTGACACACGCAGAGAGGTCTGCTCCTTCATAAGGACAGCAATCTGATCACATTAGGGCCCCACCCTATGACTTCATTCAACCTTAGTTACCTCCTTACATCTCTATCTCTAAAAACTGTCACATCGAGGCACCTGGGCTGTCAGTTCTTAGGCGTTTGCCTTCTGCTTAAGTCATGATCCCAGGATCCCGGGGTTAAGCCCTCCATCGGGCTGCACGCTCAGTGAGGAGCCTGCTTCTCCCTCTCCCACTACCCTACTTGTGTTCCCTCTCTCACTGTGTCTCTCTCTGTCAAATAAATAAATAAAACCTTAAAAAAAAAAAAAAAACAAAAACCAAAAAGACAGTCACATTGAGAGTTAGGGCCTCAATACATAAATTTTGGGAGAATACAATTCAGTCTTAACAATAGTCAAAGAAATAAAAGGAAGTGAAGACATGTTCACTATTGCCCATTCTTTACCTTCTGCTTTGCCTTGACCAAATTTTGGTCAGGTTTCTCTTTTACCCACAGACCCCAGAATGCTGCTTGGCCCCAAGCCTGGTCAAGAACAAAGCCTACCTTGTCAGCTTCTCCTGGGAATCAGCTGATTGCAGGGAGACACTTATCCTATCAGACCCTACTGCTCATTTCCAGTTTTCCCACCAAAGATTCTGCCTCTATGTGCTGGTCCCTGTTTTACTCTATATATGAAAAAATCCTCGTTCTGTTTGAATTTGAGATGGTTACAGATTTCTGAAATTAGAGCAGTCCTCCTATTGCAATATTTAGTTTTTTAAATCAAAGTCTCCTTCTAAGTTGAGATTTGTCCACTTTGACAAAGATTAAAAATGTCTATTTCACTGACTTATTTTTGAGGTTTTCAAACCATCTGACATAGTATCTACTACATCATGGGTGAGTAGTTAGTGTTCCTGGGCATTTGACTTACTTATTAAAGTTTGTGTAGTTTGATAATTGAATAATAATTTGAAATAGGTGTATAAAGGTTACTATTTCTAATATTCTCTCAAATAATAGGCAGATGTTGGAATTTTGTATCTTAAGGGTTACATTCCAAAGACTTCATGGAAAAATCATCATACTTAAAATTTGTAGTTGCATTCCAATGTATGGAGTCAAATAACATCAAAATTTCCTAGGGCAACAAATATACTTACGGAATTTAAATGTATGATTTTATTACTTTGACTTCTAAGGCTTGTCAAGAAAAAATCTTTATCATATGCACAATGATGAACATGAAACGAATGAATAATATATTCCCTAAGTGTCATTACACTGATTTTTTTTTTTTTTTTTTGGCACCAGAAAGGCTCCTGCTTTGTCTTAGGAGAACTTGCTATACTGTAGTAGGAGGGAGAAGGTAATGAACTCATATTTATGAAGTGCTTACCACTGATGTGCTCTCTGTCTGATGCTTTAATTATACTACATCATTTACCTTTGGGGCAGGTGCTATTATCTCCATTTACACATCTAGGAATTAAGGATCAGAGATGTCAAGTTCTTTGCTCAGGGTCACGCAGCTTGTTAAAAGGAATAGTCAGGATTTAATCAGAATTCTATTTATATACCTCATGAAATGTTATCTTTTTATTGTAATATTCTGTATACCTATGAAGGAATAATACATATCCCAACAGGGACAAATGAAAAGGCTTGTGCTTTAGGAAAAGAAGAGGTGAGACAGGAGAAAAGAGCTTTCAGGAAATAGAGAACATTTACATTATGTTATGATCATAGAAAAGGTAGTTTTATGTAGCTTGAGACAATTGATACTGCATTTTTATTAGGACAAATAACCGTAAATGAAAGTTAAATAACTGAGAGAGCCTACTTCAAAATATTCATGATTTTGGCTTTATGATTAATCTCACACAGAAACCACTGTGTTAGTTTTTAAAGCTCAAATGTGTGAAATTTAAATTCATATGTTAATATGATCAAAACTATTTTGCATAATTAGGACAAAGCTTTCATGTTGTTATGTTGACCATGAAACCTTCAATATTAAAAAAGAAAGAAAACCACATTGAAACTTGATCTAAATAAAAAGAGCACAAAAAACTTTAGGAAGAAAAAATTCACAAATATTAAGAATAAAATAAAATAACTTTATACATGGGAGGAATAATACTTAGAACATTTAAATATAAACATGATATTTTATAGATGATTCATTTACTGTTGTCAAATAGAAACCATTTTGTTCTTTTGTTAATTGACTGATTAATTCATTTTTGGATGCATCGTTCTTTATAATGATATACTGTCCTTGAGATGTAGGTTAAATTGTACACTAATTTAAAAAAATTTTGCACTTCCCTTATATACTAAGCAGTATGACTAAATCCAAATGGAGCTTTTGTTGACTTACAGCTTTAGTCTATGGACCTATCACTAACATTTGTTATTTAAAAAAAGAAAACATAGAAGAAGGAGGAGGAGAATCCATGATTTATTTTATGTTCTTCAAAATAAATAGGTATCTATCAAAATATGATGTATTTTTATTCCTGATAAAACAAGCAGTTAAAAATCTTGACTTTATTTAAAAAGTAGTTTACATAATATACTCTGAAAATAAGTTAAATTGGAGAGATTTACCTTTTTTTTTTTTTTTGCAATATATGCCCATTCTTGCCCGAGCAGGATAAACGGCAACCTGGATATTCTTATAGTATTGCATATCATTTAAAATTCAAGCATTTTCTTATAAGTAATTTCTCATGATAATCATGATTATAATTGCAATGATCTTGCTTCTAAGTCACTGTTATTTTATGATTTTAGACTATATTCATCTCTTAAGCCAAGTAAAATAATAAAGATGTTGTGAATGTAGGATTCCCTCCCTTATATTTCTTTCCTTTTTCTTCAACCCTTCTTCCCACATTAATTTTCTCCTCTTACTTTCTCGATGTCCATCTTTTAATGGGATAATGTCAATAGGCTCTTTTGAGTGTGCCAGCAACTAAATTATCCTCTGTAACTGACATCCCAAGCTTCCCTGTTCCTTTTGTGCATCAACATCTATGTGGATCCTTGGAGACTCAGTTAAAGCTTATTCTTAATGGAACACAGCAAGAATATTATCTGAAAGCCAAAGTGCATCAAACTCAACTGATAATAAAGTAAAAGGATTTCAACTTTCCGTACTTGCACAGTAACTTAGTAACCTAACGTCAATGATTACATGTCTGAATAGCATTCACATAGAGCAAGCTACTTGACAGTAGAAAGAAACAATACATAAATATTTCAGTACCTTGGAGTAAACCCAACTTAAAACATTCAGTTGTGCCTGTTTAAAATCTTTCCCAAAATGTATCATTTTCAATTCTTCACCCAAGCCTGGCTGTATTTACAATGGTTTAATGAAGTAAAGAGTTACCCATCGAATTCCATCTATGTCAAGGGAATCTAAGCATTTCAATTACAACAGGATATTTCTCTTTTTGATAACCGAATTTTATTACTTGAAACAAAACATTTGCCACTACCTCTGTGTCTCTTCGCAAAGAAAAACAGAGAAGTATTATGAATACACATGATTATCAGTGATTTTAAAGAAAACAGGAAAGTGGGGCACCTGGGTGGCTCAGAGGGTTAAAGCCTCTGCCTTTGGCTTGGGTCATGATCCCAGGATCCTGGGATCAAGCCCCACATCGGGCTCTCTGCTCAGCGGGGAGCCTGCTTCCCTTCCTCCCTCTCTGCCTGCCTCTCTGGCTAATTGTGATCTCTGCCTGTCAAATAAAGAAATAAAATCTCAAAAAAAAAAAAAAAAAAGAAAGAAAGAAAGAAAAGAAAACAAGAAAAGACTATTTGTTCTTGATAACTAGCTTTCTACAGCAGAAACAAACATTTCAAAACCTTCAGAAATAAGTGATAAAAGCATGAAATTAATAAAGAATGAGGTACCATGTTAAGAGAAGGATTTTCACAAAAGAAAAAGTATTTTTCCCCACTGATAAACATCGCCAGGTAGTTCTAGCTACATGGGAGGTAACATGCATAAATTCTCTAGTATAGGGCCAATTCCCTCATATATGCTTAATTATTGGCAGTTATTCTCTGAACTCATGATCAGTTGGTAAGGCTAATTGAAAACCAGACAAAGTGGTTCCACATTTTATTTTATTTTATTTTTTTTAAAGATTTTATTTATTTATTTGACAGACAGAGATCACAAGTAGTCAGAAAGGCAGGCCGAGAGGGAGGGGGGAAGCAGGCTCCCCGCTGAGCAGAGAGCCCGATGCGGGGCTCGATCCCAGGACCCTGAGATCATGACTTGAGCGGAAGGCAGAGGCTTTAACCCACTGAGTCACCCAGGTGCCCCTGGTTCCACATTTTAAAAATGTGTTTACACAGAGACACTTGTGTCTACTATGTAATATGCATAATTAGATAATGATTTGTAACAATGGGTACTAATTAATATAATACAGTACATAAAGATAAAAGAATAAAAATTTTCTCACAAAAGAAGGTTTATACAAGGATTACTTTCTTTTTTCTGTATTTTGCTTTTTGACTTTTTATTAAAATACACTACTATATTTTTATAAAAATTATTAGGAAAAACAGGTAAATCTCTTTAAAATACATAGTCTAAGTTCATAAATATCTGCCTCAAAATAGACATACATAATGTTACTTGGTGTAATTTTTCTACAGTTTCAAATAGCGTTGACTAAAGAAAGGTAGTGAAATAAGTATTCAGAGGTTAGGAACTCTTCACTTCATAGAACTACTGCTCGAACACTTAGATTGTCTTTAATTCAAATTGATTATTAGATCACATGCTTTTGAGTGCTGTATACTTTAAAAGTTTTGTTGATAAAAATTTTAAAAACAAAAAAATTTAAAAAAAAGAGTTTCTGATGCATAAAATAATTTAAAAATAAAAGATTTTTTAAAATCTTTCCTAAAATAAATAAATAAATAAAAGTTTTGCTGATACCAATGTGTTCAGTAAAGAATGAAATGGGTTTTTTTGTTTTGTTTCGTTTTGTTTTTTGCATTTTCTGAATATCACTTGTAAGTCACCTTTTAAAAATATAGCTACTATTTGGGAACAGGGAAAATTTGAATGCTGTTTCTTTACATTTTAATAAACAAGAACTCCTTGTCTAGTTTGCTCTGATGGAAAAACCACAGAATGTTAAGTCAGGGCACACAGAGCTGGTTTTGTGTTCCCAGCAGTAAATTGTTTCACTTGTGCATTTGTGGATTTGTTACAGTTGGTAGAGTGACAAAAAGATCAAGCTTGAAACCCTGTTGGGAACTCAGGACACAGGTTCTTATAACAGATTTTAAGTATGAGGAGGAACGTACTAAGGAGGAGTACCCCAGGTGTTGGATTCAGACCAGTTAGATGGTTGACACTGTATCAATAAGGGCCAATCTTGAACATATTTTCTAACCTTTGCATAATGGTCAGGGCTACTATTAAGGCTGATGCACATCTGTACAAGAGCTCCTGGCTTGGGGAGTAGAGAGCAGGGACCATTACAGGTCCCACTTTCTCTTTGGCAGTGAACACCCTGAAGAGCTGGTCTTGTTTAAATTCATGCGTTCCCGCAGCTAGAATGTTAATATGCAAATCCTGACCGTACCTTTGATTGTCTATTTAACTTGGTGCAATTTAGCTAACCCCTCTAAACATCATTTTCTTTGCATATAACTAGGGATAATGAGAATGCTTTCCACCCTGAATTGTATGAGAGAAAAAGAAAAGAAAGTGTTTAACATAGTAGTGCTAAATTAATGCTAATGATAATTTTAGTCTGTGTAAAAATGCCGCATCTGCGATGATGCTATTTGCAGGGGCTTATGAAATAAGATACAGTCATGATGTTACTACAGAAGACACTGCATCATATTATAACCATCTTATTTCATAAGGCCCTGCGAATAGCATTGTCATAGACACGGCGTTTTAATACAGACTAAAATAATCATTAACATTAATTAATTAATAAAAAGTATGTAAGTGTTTTCCAGTAATTGGCAGATGTGAGAAGGTATAGAGAATAAAAATTCTGTGGTTTAAAGTTAAAAAACAGAGCAGGGCTTGAGCCCCTTTGAGTCCCACTGTGTTAGCCAGGGTTGGAGGTTGTGCTCCACTCTGTGATAGCGACCCAGTGATCTCTTAGGTCTTATCTCTAGATAAGCATGTAGGCAATAAAAACTCACTAACATGCACTGTATCATGAGGACATAGAAAATATAGCTCCAGAAGTTAAATTAATGTGTACTGGGGGAAAGCCATTAAAGAGGGCAATTATAATATCTCAAGGACTTAAACTCAGTAACCCTGGAAATTTATCAATGGCTTTCTGGTCAGAACAACAGGCTTCCTCTTAGTGGTCAAAGACATAAATGATTTTGAAAAATACAGTATTTTAATATAATTTTATTTTTAAATTAATTTGAACTGAGAAAATCAGCTGTTATTAAATATATGTGGATTTGGTGGTGAGCTTAAGAAAATAATCAGGAAGTTAGAGTGTTCCAATGTTTAAGAGTTTTGCTTAATGAGTTTTGTATGTGTGGGTGAAAAATAGGTTATGTTCCAGATGGAACAAAGTTAGGTTTCTAGGATGGTGTTGCAAACAAGCTGAGACTATTGACAAGGGGAAGTTACAATGATCTGTGAGGCAAATGTAAAATTATCAGGATTTTTTTTATTTCAAAGAGATAACTATTGGAAATATTTAATTCTTAATAGTAAGAATGGAACTTGCTTACTGTAATAAAATTTAAGGATAATATTTGGTCATATGTTAATAGTTATTTAATTATGACATAAGATAATTATTCAAAGATTGACAAAAGGATATATGCCTCAGTTTTGACTTCTTCGTGAGAGAACCAATTTACATGGGTAAACCAAGCTAATGAACCACTAAAAATAATACATTTGTATTCTCTGGAATTCAGGAAATCAAAAGTTCATTGAAAAACTCATATTTTCCTTTACAGAAAATATTGGCTTCTTAATAATTACTTCTACTATGAGCAGTCAATAAGTTTTTTCTACAGGTACAATGAAATTGATAGGAAAGGTGGATTAGTTATTCGGATATTTTCACACACATTTTTAGCAATTGTTCTAAGTCTTAGTTAAAATCTTCTCTTTAGCAGAATGAAAAATTAATTGAATACAACAAGGTGTTTTCTTTTTTTTGTGACTTATTATGGACTATGATGACAATAATTTCAATATTCACTAGCATATTTTTTAAAAAAACACAATAATGGGCACCTGGGTGGCTCAGTTGTTAAGGGTCTGTCTTTGGCTCAGGTCATGATCCCAGGGTCCTAGGATAGAGGCCCACACTGGGCTCCCTGCTCAGCAGGAAGACTGCTTCTCCATCTCTCACTCCCCTGCTTGTCTTCCCTCTCTCGCTGTCTCTCTCTTTCTCTGTCAAATGAACAAATAAAACCTTTAAAAAATAAGAATTACAACACTGGTAAGATCATTACAAAATAAGCATTAAGTAAATTCATTTATTACTTCTGTCTTCTGGTCCCTATGCTTTATCATGTGAGAATACACCTTAAATTTCTCTCCATGTGACCATTTCCACTCACTCAACATGCAATCATACATTTAACAATATTTACTGAGCATTAAGTGTCAGTCACTGTGCTAGAATAAGCATAAAACATGCCCTTTTGGAGCTTGGGATCGTGAGCTTATTAAATAAAAGCTGCTGGACTTAATATGCTAAGTATATAACTAAAAGTTGCTAATGTGAATTCTCTAATAAAAAATATAAGAAGATGACATAAAACTTAAATTATAAGGCAAATAAAGGATTGATATATATTATACATTATTTATTTACTCATATTTGAGAATGTTACAGCTTATTATAAGAAAAATATTTGAAGAATTTCTAGGATTCTTTAAAGATAATTTTATATGCCTATGGACTAGGCAAGTAATTTAGCAAAATAGACTTTTACTGCTATACACACTGCTCTGGGCTAATTCTGTCCTAAATCATGGCAACATACAATTACAAGGACTTTCACAGATTAAAAAAACATTGGGATTGAATAGAACAGCACCTGGCATACAGAACAGATTTGTTTCAAAGCATTAAAAATTACATTTTACTTCATTACTTAATCTTCTGCTGTGTTGGTTGGCTTTGATAAAGTAAAAAATAGCCCTTCTGACAGCTGGAGTGTCAGAAGGAATTGAGACATGTAAGAGAAACCACAAACTTTTCTAAATGGACTACATTATACTTATAAAACAGATGAACTGTTTTAAACCAAACCAGGATGTTCCTAACAGACTAAGCTCAACTCTTAAACTCTTTCCAGGTCATTAGATACATGTATTCCAGGAAAATGTTATAGTAACTTCATGTACTCATATGTTCTAAAGACAAGACCACTGTTCTCAAAACTCCAATTTATAATTTCTTTCTTTTTTTTTTAAAAGATTTTATTTATTTACTAAACACACACAGACAGAGAGCGCAAGCAGGGGGAGCAGCAGGCAAAGGTAGAGGGAGAAGCAGGACTCGATCCCAGGACCCTGGGATCATGACCTGAGCCAAAGGCGGATGCTTAACTGATCGAGAGCCACTCAGACACCCCTAATTTATGATTTCTTATAATCTCTAACAAGATCCTTTCATGACTAAATTCTGTCCTCCAAACTTTATTAGTACCCCTTCTATAAGGCTATTTTTTTAGAAGTCCCAGAATGTCCCTATTGTGGGATTTTTCTGGTTTTAGCATGTACTAAACCTAACTCTCTTAATTTTGTACAATTCTGTTAGCCTTTGGCTGGTGGATATATACAGCTTATTTAACTGCAAATTTTTTGGTTTTTAGTTTTTACAAGGGCTAATAATGAAATTTGATATCAGAAATATACAAAGGACATAGGGTAGGATTGCCCTCATGTAATCTAAAAATAAACATTTGACTTGGAGTACAGTAAGGTCTAGAATCAACAGCAGAATTTGTAGATCTTCTCTCTACTGTTTGAACATTAATATGTCTCACCATTGATCTGTTTCTTTTGGTGTCTGAGACTTTTCCTTTCAAACTGTGTTCTTTATTCTTTGTATTGTTCATATTAAAGAAATGCTATGGCAGCATAAAATCTTTGGAAGACCTTCTCTATGTTTTTAAATAAATGATTTGTTTTGAAATTCTCTTAGTTTTAAAGAAAAGTTGAAAGTGGTACAGAGGTCCTTATAACTTACAGATTCTCCCAATACTCATGTATTACACGATCATGGAATATTTGTCTGAACTGGAACATTACCATCAGCATTACTATCCACTAAACTATAACTTTACAAAGATTGCCACTAAGGTCCTTTTACTGTTCCATAAATCAACCCACAATATCATATTACATTTAGTAATTATGTTTCCAAGTTTTTTCTGTTCTGTTGCAGTTTCTTAGTCTTTACTTGTTTCTCCTGGTTTTGACAGTTTTGAAAAATATTGGTCAGGTATTTAGAATCTCTCTCAATTGGGTTTGTCTGTTTTTCTCATGAAATCTCATGATATTAATCTGACTCATTACTGGTGATGCTAACCTCGATCAGTTGATTAAAGTAGTGTTTGCCAGCTTTCTTCAACTTCACTACTTACCTCTTCACATACTATATCATTTGAAAGTAAGTCATTAGGTTCAACCCATAATCAAGAAGAGGAGAATTATGCTCCACCTCCTAGGAAGGGGGCAGTGACTACATATAGTATTTAGAATTTTTCTCTAAGAAGTATTTTCTTTTTCTCTAGTTATTCAATCTGTGCCATGTTGGATTCATGCACATTTATTTCTTAATTTTAATTATAATCCAATACTACATCATTTAAATTGTTGCTCTAATATTTTCTTCTTGTCCATCAAGAGTGTTTTCAGGTAATCCCTGTGTGTTCCCCTTCCTTCTTCTTCTTCCCCTCTTCTCATACTTCCTTAACTTTCTAGCATTATAGGATGTTCCTGATTCTTGTATTTTCCCTACCCTGCCCCTAGAAGCAGCTATTTCTTTAAGGAGCCCTGATTCCTTTTTAATGGAAAATGATATTTAGAAAACAAAATCTGAAAATTATCTTCCTATATTTTGATAACTTACCATAGTATAAATTCTACTCTTCATACATAGAATTAAAATAATAATAAAACAACATTTCAAAGCCTATCTTACTTCTAGCATACCATCATATGGAAGTTAATTATATGAGGAACATTTGGGACATATAAAATCAATTTTGTTGTCGAGGGTGATAGTGATATCTGGGGTCTGGTGGCACCAGGCATCCATTGACTTTCTGCTTGAGAGATCAGTGTGTTTCTGGAAGTCATTCGTAGAAGGATCTGGTTCTTCAGCTCTTGAAATGATTTTGCAAACTGCCTGTTAGTTAACCTGTAATAATCCCTTCATCCTTAAAACAGCTGCAGAGTTCTATTGTCTGAAACTAAGAATGTCAGCCCATGCACTGATTGGGAGATGAAGTACTAAATACAGGTCATCAATTCAGGACATGTACTGTATCCTAGCATGACATCCAATCAATCTGAGAAGCCATAACTGTGAGGGAAAGAAAATCAAATTTAGACTTAGTATCCAGCCATAATTAAAAAGACCTCTCAATTTCATCATCTTTAATCATGGATTTGAGCCATCGACATAAGTTCATCATGAAGCATACCACTTTGCAGGGGTGTACATATTAGATAGTAAGCTTGCACAAATGAAACATTAATACCTTCAAAACTTATACAAGCCATGTCCTTTTTATAGCTTTTGGCTCAATGTTATAAGATTTACCTGACAGTAGGAAAATGCTGGTTAAACTAATTAGCATTACTTTGTGGTGAAGGCCTCAAGTAATATGGTTTAATTTCAAAATAGTTAGATATTTAGTTTCTAACGAAGTCCCAAAACAATTTCAGAGATATTTTTAATAGTGGAAGATATTCTCGCTGAAATACACATGAAATTGGTCAAAAGTCTCTGTTTTCTCTTTTATAATTCTCCTATTTGAGACATTTCTGAAGCATGGGATGGTGCAAGACCTTTCTTGTATTAGACTGGTCTTAAAGACTGAATATGTAACTTATTAAGAAAATTGTTTCTAAAAGGAAATATCTTATAACATGCCTCCAAAGTCCTCAACATTGAACCTCTTTCTTAGGTGCAGGGAGGATTAATAAGCTGCAATGTATTTACCATACATACCCATGTCACTGTGTCATTTTTCCACCAATAACCTTACTGAAGTAACAAGTCTTTTTTTTTAATAGATGTCTTTCTCATGCTCTGATATAAACCTTTTGCAACGTATTGAAAAAAATATCAGGTTCTCACTTCTTATTACTTTTCTGGTCCTAGGACATGAGAGTATAAGGATGGTGGACTAGGGTGGTGTTCTGTGGGATGGTGAGGGGTCCTGGACTCCGTGGACCATATTGTGGCATTAAGTGCAAGAACTGATGTGTCACTGAGGCAGTAGAGAAAAATCTGTTCTTCGATTTTTCAAAAAAAGGCAAATGGATCTGGTACCTGTTGTTTACCATATGGAATGTGTTATCTTCATCAACGGCTCAGTCCAACTATCAGAGGCCAATAAGAATTTTCTATTTTCTGCTATAACAAATTACAACAAAATTAGTGACTTAAATAAAAAAAAATTATCTTATAATTCTGTACATCAGATATCCAAAATAGGTCTTCATTGGGCTCAAACAAGCTATCAACAGGACTATGTCTTTTTGGAGCCTTTAGAGGAGAATTTACTTCCTTGCTTTTTCCACTTTCTAGAGACTATCTATATTCCTTCATGGTCCACATGAGGTCCACATTTATAAAGCTAGCAATAGAGTGTCTCTCTGACCCTGTTTCCATCTTCACAGCTCTTTTTCCTACCAAAGCTAGGAAAATTCTCCCTTTATATAGATTGATGTGGTTAGACAGGGAACACCTGGATAATCCAGGATAATCTCCCCATATCAAGGTCATTAAACTTAATTACATCTATAAAATTCCATCTGCCATGTAATGTCATATTCTGGGCATTAGAGCATGAACAGTTTAGAGGAGGAGAGGAGTTATTCTATCTATCACACCATATTTAGTTATATTTGTTAACAGCAGTCTTATTTGAGTCTTATATTATTCACTAGGGATATAAAACTTTTCTTCACTAACTAATCTAAAGAACTGAATTGGACTAAAAGAGACTGCTATTAAACCTGTTATTTTCAAGCCTTTGATGATCAATCATTTATTTTCCCAAAGAATGATGAGGGTAATGATGACAATAATGACAATAATGATGATTTGACTGGGATGGGCTACTCCATTGACTTCCACTTGTTTCTTCACACCATAATATTATTCCTAAACTAAGGAACCAATATTGGAATACCCATTTTTGTTATATTTTCAGGAACTGGAAAAATGATCAGAGAATAGGGTCAAGGGTCCAAAGTTCTTACTCCCACAAATTCTTACTCTAATTTGCACCTCACAATAATATTTTAGTTTCTGGTAATTATAGTTAGCTTGGAGTTAAGATAATTTTCTCAAAATCTTTATTTCTGTCTCCTTAGCTTACGTCTCTGTTGGAAATGTGAGCAATGTAAAGGACCCAGTGTCCCCTATAATCAAGGTAGAAAGCAGGTAAACTATAGGACTGATAAACGAAGTTAATTATGTGATTTTTTGAGAGGTTTTGATTTTTTTTTAATGTTTGTGATTCAAGTCAAAACAGACTTATTTATCAATCTTGAATTTTTTGGGGTTTATGAATCAAGAAGTTTAGTTGTCTTTCATTTTAACTCATAGGAATCCATTGATTGTCAGTTTTCTGTATGCCATACCATTTTCTAAGCCCTGGCTACTGAGCATAGGCTGAGGACTATTGTGATAATCACACACATTTCACTTCTGAAAAAAGTGAACTCATAAAGCTAAGTGTTCCTCTGATTACAATTAAGAACAGAAATCCCCATTGGATTATATGCTCTACCATCACCGTTTCTAGTACAAAACAAGTATCAAAGATTCTTATACTCCCCTCCTTAATTTATTTCATAAATATAATATATATGTATTCCATATCTATTTTTGTATATCTATCTACCTATCGATCTATCTATTTGTCTAGAGAAAGAGAAAGAATTTTCAGAGTCTGTGAGCCTGAAGTATACAGATTGGGCCAGGTGAAAAGACTACATAGGAAAAAGAAAAAATATATATATCCCTATCTCTGCAGACTTGCAAGCCATCCCTCTGTATTATATTACTTATAACCTTCCAAGGTCAACAGAACATGTGTTAGACTTTGGATAAGATTCACATTACCTATTAATTAGAGGAAAGGCCAAAGGAATTTTCTATTTAAATTAATAAAATACATGGATTCTATAGCATCTATTTTTGTTCTCAACAGACCATTTTCCCCCTTATTTCTTACATCTCAAACTGTGTTCAGGACTGATGTGTTAACATCATAGCCAGTTTTTAAGAAAGTAATGTATTCTTCTCTATGTGGTTAGTTCTCTTCACTCACTAGTCTGATGGCTGATATTGGGGTCACTTTTGCCCTCTTTTTCCCAGAAGGTTAATGACAGTGGTTCTAGCTTAGGACATGTGCTCACTGAGACTTAGTGACTTTCTCGTATTCTACACTTCACCTCTGGCAACCACCAATCATCTGTTCTCTATAGCTATGAGCTTGTTTTTTTTTTTTTGTTTGTTTCCACATATAAAAGAGATCATATGGTATTTGCCCTTCCTTCTCTGATTTATTTCATTGAGCATAATGCCTACCAGGCCCATCCATGTTGTCACAAATGGCAATATTTCATTTTTTATGACTGAATAATATTCCATTGTGTGTGTATACACACATATACGCTATATATATAAAACAAATTAAAAATAATATTTTCTAATATTTCTTTCTTTCTTTTTTTATTAAGTAGGCTTCATTCCCAGCATGGAGCCCAATGCCAGGCTTGAACTCATGACTTTGAGATCAAGACCTGAGCCCAGATCAAGAGTCAGATGCTTAGCTGACTGAGCCTCCCAGGCACCCCTGTATTTTCTAATATTTCCACTTCCTCTCTTTTTAAAATTTCTCAAAGGATCATTTAGGAGTGTGCTTAGTATTTTTCAAGATCAGATTGTTTTGGTCCTGTAATGGCGATTCTATTATTATTGAAATACTAACTTCATTCTTTTAAAAATTATTTAAATATTTTTGTTCAAACTTCAATGTATCATCTTAAAATTTTTGTTTTCCTGATTTTCCTCAACTAATTTTAAAAAGCAGTTCAAAGTAAATTGCTCTTATATCCCTAAGAATGACAGATTTATTTTAAAAATGTGTTCTTTGCTGACTGCTGTATATAATTTTGTTTTGCTAGTTTGTATTGTTTGAAACAACTTGAAGTCTTGCTGATTCTCTTATTTTTTTTAAACTGTACATTGTAACACATTCTAACATTCTAACACACTTCATCCTTGTAACATAATTAATACTTTTTAATGGTGGATCAACATTAGTAGCATTATATGACACCAAATACAAGTTACAATATAAACATCTAATATTGCATGCAAACCTGAGAATGGTTGGCTAGTAATCTTTATCACTGCTTTTCTCAACCTTCCCATAAAACACTGTAGAAAACAGAATGACCTACAAAGGTGTACACACCCTATTCCTGTAACCTCTAAGTATGTTTTAATACAAAAGGCAAAAGTGACTTTCCAGTTATAACTAGGGATAAAAACTTAAAATAGGGAGAGAGAAGCCTGGCTTATCCAGATGAGTCCAATCTAACCACCTGAACTCTGGAAGCAAAGAATTTTTTTCCAGTTAGAGGGAGAAGAAATGAGGCAGAGTGATAATATACGCATGGGTAAACATGTATAACTATAGAAATGAAATAATTTTAAAAATTGCATCTTCTGGGGCACCTGGGTGGCTCAGTGGGTTAAGCCTCTGCCTTCTGCCCAGGTCATGATCTCAGGGTCCTGGGATCGAGCCCCGCATTGGGCTCTCTGCTCAGCAGGGAGCCTGCTTCCCTTCCTCTCTCTCTGCCTGCCTCTCTGCCTACTTGTGATTTCTCTCTGTGAGATAAATAAATAAAATCTTTAAAAAAATGCATCTTTTTTTGATTAAGGACCTAGAAAATTGCACTTGTAAAATTTCCTATTTTTTTAAAACATGTAAATTAGGAAAGTCTTATTAGTCTTTTTTGAATGTGACCTTTTTCTTCTTTCTGGATATTTCACTTCATCCTGAGTGCCATATTGAATTAAATTATAATTAAGGTGCAGTGAGAAAAAGATTGAAGAATGGAGCAAATTGTTTATGTTTTCCAGTGTAGAAGGGGTTGCAGTGGTAATTTCAGAATACATTAGTATAGAAAAGGAGTTGAGAAAGTTATTGAACTTATATATCCTCTGACATAGCATCATTCAATTTTTCCATCCTTTCCAGAATAATGTTCTAACATTCATCAGAGAGAAGTAAAATGTTTCTGAATTTAGCTGAGGGGGTGTTTTGTTGAAGTTTTATTTTCTGAAATGGTTTTTTGCCAGTCTCAGCCCCATGACTACAACCAGTAAGTAATTCCTTCAGGAGAAGCACTTGAAAGCCTTACATTTTATTCTTTACTTGAGGTAAACTTCTGAGAGTTGAAATAGTCATTCTATTATTTTGAGTTGTTTAGAAATATCAGAAGCAACAACGTGACCCTGAAATCTGATATTTCTCATCTCACAGATCTCTGGCAGCAGGTTCTTTTGTTTGCTAGCAACAACTTACCTTGGCTCACTTGAGCGAAAAAGGAAAAAAGGGATTTTGTTGGAAGGTTATTGGATGACTGAAAACTTAAAAGAAGTGAACAAACATACTTTTAGATAGAGCCCCAAGACCTTAACCACAGGAGCTCCTGGGGACTTTTTGTAGGCTCCTCTGAAAGCAAGTCAGTGCTAAACACCTTCTTTGTATCTATCAGCTTTAAGAATCAATTTTCCAGGAAAACAAATCTGATTGCTCAGTATTGGAATTTTGCCCTTGTGTCTCTCATCCCAAAGTAGAAGAAAAAGTAAGGAGCTGCAACTAATCATCAGTAGTGCTGAGAGCACAATGACCTTGTCAGTTTGGGGGTTTCCAAAAAAAGAGACAAAATCATTATATACATTAAATATTAAATCCAACCGGTTTCATTCTTGCTCTCTGTATATATTGATGTTATAAGATAATGTTTCATATTGAAATTTTTTCCACTTTCTAAGTCATAAAGCAACTTAATTTATCCTTTCTAATTTTTTTTTCTTGAATGGTTTTTCAAATTTGGCCTAGTCTGACATTTGAAAAGTATCAGCTTTTCCTTTAATAACAAGAATTTAAAAGTTTGAAGGCTTTAAAAATTTGCTTTTATTAATTTCATATTTTATTATCATATCCTTTGTTTTACTTTCTTTAAGCTTATTTGTTAGCTTTATTCAATTATTTCATACTTTAAATTACTTCTAACTTTTAATGAACTCATTTCATCTAGCAAAATTTTTCTTGGAGTGTATTATGATGTTTCTTTAGAGTTTGTAGTTCTCTTCATTTTTCTCGATAGCTTGCAATTTCAACTCTGTTATTTCTTTTCCCAGGGGTTTTGAGGTATTTTTCAAGGAGATTGAGTTAGAGCAAGGGCAGAAAGATTATCTTTTCATGTTGACTTTTAGTTACAATGCTTTGTTGTGAGAGGAAGTGCTCTAATGTAATTTTTTTTGTGTGAAATTTATTGAGATTTTTCTTATTGGTCTAATAAACAGAAAAACATTCCATATTCCACAGGGATTTGTTAAGAATCGTTTTCTTCATTACTGGAAAAAATATATATTTCTTAACTTCTCGATATGCTTTATACTTTCTAATGGCAATGAAGTCCAGATAGTTTGCTTAAATTAAAAAATATATATATCTCTAATGAACTGAAATTATCACTGCTAGTGTTCCACTAGTGTTTATTTTACCAGCATGGCACAGATTATAATATAGTGCTGTTTCTTTTATATAATGGTGAACTCATTAAACTGATGGCTTATCTTCTGTAAAGATGGCTAAATTATAAATGACATCAACTGAATCAAGCTTATTACTTGGATTTTTTAAACTTCCACATGCCTGATAATATTTTAGTCTCTTATTTATTTAGTAATGCATATTGGCTTCAGTGGGATCTCTTCTCTTCTCTTCTTTTTGGTTCTATAATATGTATTTTTGGTATTATATATTTCTGAGATAGGATTCTATGTGTTAACTTCTCTGTCTCTCCAGAAGGATGTAAACAATTTGAAATTCACACCAACTCATTGGAGCTCTTAGAATCATAAATGCCAAAAAAAAAAATCATAAATGCCAAATAAATCACACACCTCTTCCTAATCACAGTTCTGAAATCAGTAAATGATAACATGGAACTCCAGCATATTACCTTTATGACTGATAAAGTTGGTTAAGGATTTATCTTGGGAATGAGAAATATACTCGTTTAATATACTTCCTTTTTTTTTTTTTTTTTTGTTTAATATACTTCCTAATCCCCCAGTCAAGTTTATAGCACGGTCCATCAGGAAAGTGAGGATCTGCAAAAAATTTAAAGAAAAGAGAAAGACTGAAAACCCAAGATTTATAGCCTCTTAGTGGATTAGCTCCATCCAATGTAGCAACATAGGCCAATGAACATGACTTACCAACCAGGTAACTTTTTCTTTCACCGTGAGAAAAAATAAGTAATGTGCAGGTCAAGAGATCTTTTAGAGAGGAGATCATTACATAATAAGAAAAGAACTGTGGAGAAGTCTTCTCTCTGACATTATGCAGTTTTGAAATGTTGACATGTCCCTCTGATGGATACAAGAGTCAGCAAACTTTTTTGTAAGTTACCACATAACAAGAAATTGTGGGTTTGCAGTCCCCATGGTCTCTGCTACAATGACCCAGCTTTGTTTGGATCCATAGACACCCATAGACAATACATAAAGAATGAGTGTGGCTGTGTTCCAATAAAACTTTATGTATAAAAACAGGCAGTAGGCTAGATTTCTCTACTGACATTAGTTCACCAATCCATGTGTTTGAGTAATGTTGACTCAGTTTACAAAAGTCCTTTATGTATCTGCACATCTTTATTTTATCTTGATATGTGGCTTTCATAGATAATTTTGAAAGCTTCCCAAGGAAATGAAAGATTAACATCAAACATCAATCTATAGAGCTAGTGAAATGAGAGTCTTTTTTTTTTTTTTTTTCCTTTCCATGTGACTAGATCCTAGATATTGAGAAATTTTATTATTAGGGGCTGCTAGTTGAATCAGAGCCATCAATCCTCAATTAGTATCTTTAGATTTCGGAAGCGGTTTATAAACAGCAACTCCTATATCAAATAGTTTCCTGACTCCTTCCATCTGTTTCATCCCTGCTGAAATCACTGTGGTTTGGTAGTTTGGTGGATTTCTTTCAAAATTCTTGTTCAATAGAATAATTCTTCTCAGAGCATTCTTTCCATGTGGTATCTGAGTCATATTAGCACTTCCTTGAACAGACTATTAATTCTGCTTTTGTTTTGATTGACTTGTAAATATGAGCGACCAATGTGCTACAGGATCAATTTGTCCAAGGTAATTAACACTATTTATCTCAATGACCTCCCAAGTAGACTGATTTTGCTTTCACATTCAGTATCATGTTACCTCTCAATAGCAAAGTATAACCCATCATAATGTAATTAATGAAAATGACTACAAATATGTGATCCAAAATAATTGGCTCTATCAGATGGATGTGGAACTGTTCAAATTCTTTTAGATTTACTTCTTTGATATACAATTTAAATGGATGATTCTATATCTCTGATGTCTATGTAAGCCACATGTGGTATTTACAAAAGAAGATGGATCTCTATTTTCATCTGAGAAGTATTAATCACATGCACATTTGAAGCATTGTGTCTATCAGGGTATGTTGGGATCACCTGAAGACTGCATCATTTCTGCCTTGCTGAGAAAAGAGATAATAGAAGGTATAGTTATACTGTGGTTTTGCAGATTAACTGAGACTATGTATGTAAGCCCTCGCCATAAGGGCTGGCAAATAATGAGAGCTTAAAAATATTAACTTTATTGTGATGATAACTCCTGGTGCTGCAATTTACTTTTGCTTAAAGTAAGAGAATAAAAATTAATTTTCAATGTTCCTTTATTTTCAATAAAATAACTTGTCATGAAAGCACTAAGATTGTAGGAATATTACAACATAATTAATGGAGTATTGACTAAATACTCAACACTAACCTAATTTTATATTTTATAAGGAATTGTGTTCAATTTTGTTAGAGACTACTTAAACATTATAAAATAATAAAAATACCAGATGTTTAGTACATTCATCAGTAAGTGAAAAATGGCTGTTGGGAGGAAGCTAATGAGAAAATAAATTTCCTGTTAGTGGGGACTTTCTGCTTAAAAAGTATAGAGAATGTTAGCAGCTGGTATGAAGAAGGCTTTGATGTAAACAACTGTTTTCTAATTTGATGGTTAGACTCTGTCGTCATTGCCTAAGAGTAACTGAAATCCTTCTGCTGCCCTTCTGGGCCAACTTGACATGACATGGATTAATCTTCTAAGAATACAGTGGTTTCTAAACCTGGATGATAATTTAAAATATCTAGGAAAAATTCAAATTATTTTATTTCAGAATATTCAACCAATACAGATATCTGATTTTTTCCCCCAGCATATACCAGAAGCAATCCTACACCAGGTACATCCTGTAAAAAAAATTCCATAAGCAAGAACTCTTCCACAACCAAATAACATAATGTGTCTGCCAGGAGGTTTGTCCTTAGTATGTTTATAAAGAGATTAGACCAGATCTTCTGCAACTCTCTGACTCCCTTGCAATGAGAGTTTTTGTTATTAATATTTTCATCTATGTTAATCAGGAATAGAAGGCTAAAAATGTCTTTTTTTAATGTTATTTTTGCCTTGTTTTCATTTTTAGATTGTGCTGACCTCATAAAGCAACCAGAGAATATTTCTTCTTTCCTTATTTTTGAAAATAGTTTGTGTAAGATTGACTTCAGTAGTTCTTTCTTTTAACATCTAATATAATTATCAATAAGTTCATTTAGACCCAGAGAGTTCTTTGTAGGGAAGTTATATCTTGGATATTATGGGTAATCCAGTACAGATCTGTATTCTGTTATCTTCCTGTGAAGAATGTCATGCAGATCCTTTGGCTGAATTGAAATTCTGAACTCTGTTCCTCCTATGGTAGTCAGAAGCTAAAAATCTCTGCTCTATTGGTTTAGTCTTCCAACCATTGCTTTCTGCTGAGTACATTGGAACCTCCTCAAAATATATATATATAACTTATATAAGAATGCGGGCAGAGTTCATATGCAAATTTTGTATCTCCTCCTCAGTAACATTTTCTTTCTGGAATTTTCCCTTTCACTTTCTAGCCACTTCTGACACTATAAACATCACCATCTGGCTCCTCAAGTCAGTAAGATTACAGTTTACTGATTACTTTTCAACTTTCCTAAGCAGGCCCCCTAGAGATTACCTTCAGGCAAAAAATAACATAATTGCAAATTGCACCAAATTTGTTGCCTTTTTCCAAGTTAGACTGCCAGTTTCCTTCCGCTTATGGTGACTCCCCAGAGTGTTCAAAAAGTTGTGTTATTAAAAATAATAAAAATTGCCCAGAGATTTTAAATTTTATTGAAAGGGGTACATCTGTTGTAGGCTATTCTGTCATGGTCGTAAATGGAATTCTCTTCTATGAAGTCTTTTTTTTTTAATTTAATTTTATTTTTTCAGAGTTCCAAAATTCATTGTTTATGTACCACACCCAGTGCTCCATGCAATACGTGTCCTCCTTAATACCCACCATCAGGCTCACCCATCTCCCTACCCCCCTTCCCTCCAAAACCCTCAGTTTGTTTCTCAGAGTCCACAGTCTCTCATGATTTATCTCTCCCTCCGATTTCCCCCTATTCACTCTTCTTTTCTTTCTCCTAATGTCCTCCATATTATTCCTTATGCTCCACAAATAAGTGAAACCATATGATAACTGACTTTCTCTGCTTGACTTATTTCACTCAGCATAATCTCCTCCAATCCCGTCCATGTTGATACAAAAGTTTGGTATTCATCCTTTCTGATGGCTGAGTAATATTCCATTGTATATATGGACAGTATCTTCTTTATCCATTTGTCTGTTGAAGGTCATCTTGGATCTTTCCACAGTTTGGCAATTGTAGCCATTGCTGCTATGAACATTGGGGTACATATGGCCTTTCTTTTCACTACATCTGTATCTTCGGGATAAATACTCAGTAGTGCAATTGCAGGGTCATAGGGTAGCTCTAGTTTTTAAAAAAATATTTATTTATTTGAGTGAGAGATCAAGAGTGGGGGTGGGGACAGAGAGAGAGAATCTCAAGCATACTACCCACTGAGCGTGGAGCCTGACATGAAGCTCAATCTCACAACCCTGACATAATTACCTGAGTTGAAATCAAGAATCAGACATTTAACTGACTGAGCCAACCAGGTGCCCCATCTCCTCTATGAAACATTTTGGAAAGCATAATTTTGGACTTTACCTCAGAGCTACTAAGGCTTAGAACCCTGTATTGCTTAAGATTATTGTAGTTTATTATAGTGATCAGCCAGGATTGAAATATTTTCTGTGAGCCTAGAAAATTCTAGAATACTTGTAAAAAATCCTTGACGGCATCAAGAAAACCTTAATAGAAATAAAAGAGTCTATCTTTTTGTGTTTAGAATTATAATAAGTAGTGCTTTTCTATAATTTTAAGAGCTATAATTTGAAGTAGAAAAAAATAGGAAAGGCTCTTCAAACATACATAGGAGAGACTTGAGGCAGTAATTGTCACTACATTAATACTTGCTATCTGTCACCAAGACTTCTGACTACAAACAATACTCATTGGGTTATTTTGTCATTATGTTAAAGGATAGTGTTAGAAATGGTATTCTCCCAACCCATTAAAATTCAATTGCATATATGCCTCAGATCTTGGCTCAAACAAAGCATTTAAGAGACAGGAAAGGAAAATTTCCAAGACAAAGCAGAAAAAGCTCAAGAGGCAATATTTTCGTGTTGAAAGAGCAATTCCAAGCTCACTTTAGACTGATTATTTGTAACGGAGCCATTTTAGGAGAGCTTAACCTGGTTTGAGACTGCTAGAGCTCACACTTACGGAAGCAAAAGATCAAAATATCACTTAGCATCCACTAAAATATGTCTTAAAATTATCGAAAACATTTATCACATGAAGCTGAATTATGGCCCTCTTCTAATATCATTATTCCTAAGTTGAATGTAATAAAATTAGAACAATTTTGTTGTAATAATTTGGGAACTATATAAAAATAACTAATTTTCATAAGGATAATTTTTTTAAAAAATCCTGTAAGATATCTTTTGACACCAAGGGTCTCAGTAAATTGGCTTTTTGCAACTGTACAATGTGTTTCCAGTGGTACAGATACACTAAGGTAATTATAAGAGGTTTGTGAAGATAGTAATTGAAGAACCAGGGGAAGGCTACAATTTGACTGAAAAAAACCAATCAACATACCAACCAACCAAAAAACATATATCTTTGCTTCAATGAAAGTTTATTTTAAAGAGTAAGGCTTTTTTTTTTCCCCCTTAAGGAAGCTCCATACCCAACATGAAGCTTGAACTCATGACCCTGAGATTAAGAGTTACATGCTCTACTGACTGAGACAGCCAGGCACAAGATTAAGCCTTTTTTACAATCAGAGGGAAAAAGAAAAAAAAAATACTGGCACAATAAATACAATTTTATTCTAGTCAGTAAAAAAAACTTGGAAAAAATTTCTAATAGTTATGAATGAGGAAAATGCAAAATTTCAAAATAATAAATGCCTAATATAACATGGCATTATGATGGGGAGAAATGATATAAGTAGTTTATATTGTCTCATATTTATATAATAAAATTTCAGCTTTATGACATATTTTGATTATTAATCATCTATGAACTAGAGATGATAATAATAGCACATGTCTCCTCATAACACTGGGGTAAAATTACATGTGATAATATATGTAAAGTGTTTAACTGGGTGCCCGATACATAGTAAGATTTCAAAAAGGACATGTATTTTTTATTTCATTGTCATTGATTTTTTTATTATTATAATTAAGATAGGCTGAGAATTCTCAAACAATAAAGAAACACTTTCTGACTCATTATGTAAAAAAACTATTGAAACAGACTATTTACAAATTACAATTATATTTTGCAATTAATTGTGTTTCAAAAAGGTATCGATTGTGTTATAGACATACTGTGAAATATACACTAGGAAACTGAAGTTATATTTGAGTGGTGTCGCTTGTAACCTAGGAACACATTTTGACCTTTGGGATCTTTGTTTTGCATCTTTTAAATTATATAACTGAAAGTGATATGAAATTGAAGATGATTTCCCAAGAGAAGCAAGTAACAACCCGTAATAGCATGTTGATTTTATTACCTGTGCTGAGTGTGTAGCAGATTCATGGTCACAAATGAGTGGGTAAGTGTCCTCACTCCAACTTGATGACTTATGGTAATCGGACCTTATATAGGTTTAGTAGCTTAATAGTAAGCAATGACAAACTAAAAGAAAAAAAATGTACATGCTTTGGGGCTAAATTTGTCCATTGTTGTTGTTGTTGCTTTTTGTTTTGTTTGAAATTAAGGTATATTATTTGAGGACTTATTAATATTCTTATAATGCAAAGAAAATTGCTAGTAAAGTCTTGGCTCTAAATTTTTATAGATCATGATTTATAACCTGATCTTGTAGGTAGATATTTAAACCTTGACAAGGTTTAAAATCTCTAAAGCTCCATTTGAAAAAGTTTGATGCTTTGAGTCATAAAACTAGCCTCGTAACTTTGTTGCGTGATTATGCAGGTTAAAAATAATGTGTCTCCAGTACAGGGAAAGAACTCAGTAAATTCTAACCTTTATTATTGTTATCATTACCACTATCATCAATGCCATCATTATCATTTACTTCCAGCCAGTCTTCTTAGCAGTCAAAGGAAGAAAGAGATTTCTGCAGTTAAAATAGTAGGTATTGCTTGGCAAACTATAATAAATTAATGATGTGGAAAATATTTAATGAAGTTTGTCTAAACTCTTCATTTAACTTTTCAAATAAGTATATCTGTTGTAAGAGGCCACTTATTTTGTGAAACAGATATAACTTTTTCTCTTTGAAATCTCAGTGGTAATGGTTTTTGCAAACACCTGAGATACTCAGGTTTGAATTTTTGTATCTGTATTTACATCTATAATATCCATATCCACATTTATATTCCAGGACTTGATCTAGCACTATCTTATCTTAAAAATAGTGTGATCATATCACCCTTATAGATTGTAAGCTCTTTGAGCATAGAAGCTCTCATTTTTATAAAGCCACAGTTCCTAGCACAAAGGTATTGTTGACAGTAATTGATCAGTGTTTTCTGAAGTAATAATTGTAAAAATTATGACAAAGTAACCAATTCCTGAATTGTATAGAATTAATGAAGAATTTAAAGACATGTAAAGAATACTGTAACAGATTTTCAGAAAAAGACAGCTAAAGTATATACATTGACCTTAAATATCAGAAGTTCAGGATCAAATGACATATTTGTAAACTGGGAAATTAAACTTTTATACAATCCTTGTAAAATGTTGGCAAAATATTTCAGATTTGCTGAGCTTATATATATTTGTGTCATATATATATGTCAGTATATATATATATGTCATATATATATGTAAAATATATATGTCAGTCATGCTGTGGGTAAAGACAAACAGGAAGCATAGCGAGCTTGTAACAACTTAATGACACTATAAAGATCACAGGACATATTATCATACTTTACTGACACTGAGTGGGACAAAAGAAAGGTTCACAAGATTCTAGTATTATTTTCATTGTCTGACTGCCATTTCCATTATCCCCTTTATTATTAGCAGTTCCTCAGGCTGATTACATAAAGAAATGTGTAGAAATCTCTAACAAGGTAATTGCCTCTAGTGGAAAATGGGAAAAACTTAGATTTTATTTACTTTACCTTATTTTAATTTCTGGTTTAGTTTTATATAAAGAAGGAAAATGATGAAATAGATTACCATTTGAAGGTTTAGCTTTCCTTTGAACTCAAATTTTAATAATGACTATATATATATATTTAAGGTATGGTTTATCTTTGTTATAGATAGAAATTGTTGTATAATTTTTTTTTCATTTTAACTGATAAAAGCCCTATAAAACTGTTGGAGGACTTTTTTGGGGGTTGGGTGATTATTTATTTATTTAGTTAGTTTTTTTTAAATATTATTTATTTATTTATTTGGAGCGAGCGAGCAAACACTGGCAGACGGAGGCAGAGGGAGGCAGAGGGAGGGAGCGAGCGAGCAAACACTGGCAGAGGGAGGCAGAGGGAGGCAGAGGGAGGCAGAGGGAGAAGCAGGCTCCCTGCTGAGCAAGGAGCCCGATATGGGACTCGATTCCAGTTCCCTGGGATCATGACCTGAGCTGAAGGCAGCTGCTTAACCAACTGAGCCACACAGGCATCCCTGATTATTTAAATCTTCTCTATCTTTTTTCAAATACTGAGTTTGGGCAGAAGTGTATAAGAGAACTACAAATAAATTGTCAGTTTAAAGAGCTATTCTTTACATGTCTATACAGATTATTATTTGTGGGGGTTCAATTTTTAAGATCTCAAAACTCAAGTTCCTTTCCTTTCATTCACTTAGCTAATTTAAACAAGACTGACTGTAACAAGGGGTTAATCATGTGTAACTACAAGATTGTTTAGAATCAATGTGTGTTCAAATGTTTTGCCTCAAAATCACAGGCATTAATTCATAGAGTCACTGATAATTAATCACAAAATCACATCATAAAATACATTTAAAATAATCCCTATGAAGTTATTATGTTTTTACTAATAAAAACTTGACTTTATTATAAGAAGAATTTAACTCTAGAAAAAGTGTTTTGACATGCTGAACACATAAACCTTAAAAACCAATTTTAAATTCTTCCTTTCTCAAGCTGGATAAAACACACTGCTTTAAACTGCTAAGGAAGAACTTCCACAGAGATTAGCCCTCTGCAGCCAAACATTCAACATGCAATTTTATGTGGAACTGGCTATATCCCCCTTACGCCTCCTCTGTTGCCATGTTTAACGTTCACTAAAGGGATAACAAGAAGCCATAGACTAAAGATTAAATTCTAGGACCTAGGATTCAAGTTAGGAAGTGAAATTTCAAATTATATAAATGTAAATAGTTCTGGAGAGTTTTGTAAGTGTATAATGAAAACAACCTTCTGTATTTTATAAAACCATAGGAAGCAAAGACGGGAAAAGATAAGCTGCTGAAGGGGAAAACATCTATAGACATGGATTCTGTGCCAAATACTAAAACACTATGTATTAAATTAAGGAAGGGGCACTTAAGAGATTTTCTCTATGGGCATCCTAATTAAGATGTAAATTTGTCAAATAAGATAAAGAAATAATATTAGATAATAAAAACAGTAAATTCGTCAATAGAGACTATAATACACAAATAACCTATGTCAAAGAAGGGAGCCTGGATAGATAGTCAACTTAAAAAAAAAAAAAAAGAGAGCATAGCATAGACTGAAGGAAGTTCAATCCAGAGCTTTTACTGGTTTATACCAAAATTTCTTTTTAAAGTTAAACTACAGTTGCACAATGAATAGCTTTTTGAGAAAAAACTGTAGATTTTAGTAATGCCATAGATTTAAATGAGCTTATTTTTCTGAACATAACAGTTGTGGCAAAGTTGATAATTCTTTATCACAGGAATGTTTGTTGACTAATCGGAGAAAATGTAGTCCATGTTAACAATGGTATGTATTAAAGAGCAGTAGACAACACTTGAATTCTATGTGCATGTGTGTGTTTAAGTTTGCTCTGGCTCCAGTGTAGTGAGTTGTACTCAAAGTCAGGAGGCAAGTCCAGGCTAGACATGATGGTAGATTTGACACAGATGCATGGATGGCCTCTAATGAGCCCAACTCAGTCAGGAGAACTGCCCAGTTAATAAAGTGTAGATTTGTGAGTAAAAATAATTGTCTATTGCCATGGAAATCTTGTGATCAATTATTACACAGCATTGTGGTGGCCTTTAGATAATTGAGATAGTAATTATTCCCGGTAATATTAGAGATTTATGAACATATTAGGCCTTTAATGACAAGGCCTATATTATATGCACCTTTTCATTTTCCAAAACAGATCTGAGAATGTTGGGTATAGAGCAGATGATAAAAAATATTAGTGACTAGTTATTTGATATAACAGAAATATCTCAAATTTTCCCCAAATTTGAGGAATTAAAATTATTTACTTAATATTCTGGGCTTTTATGTTTCATGGTGGCTAGAATAGTCTTCTAAAATGTTTACTGAAAAAATAAATTCATGAGTGAATAAGTAGACTTGCACAGAGTGCCTGCGTTATAGTGTGATTACGTACACTAAAATATCCTGTGTATAGTATAATTGTGTATACCACTGCATCCTCTACTCTCCCTGTTTGTAATAAATATATAGAAATTGCTTTAAAATAACTAAATGAAATAATAAACACCGGTATGTCCTATGGACTGAATTGTGTCCCCAAGTTCCTACATTGAAGTTCTAATCTCCAGTGTTTGGAGATCAGGCTTTTAGGAAGTGATTAAGATTAAATGAAGTCAAATGGTGGGGTCCTAATTCAATAGGAATGGTGGCTTATAAGGAGAGGAAGAGAGGAGCTCCTGGGTGGCTCAGTCGTTAAGCATCTGCCTTTGGCTCCGGTCATGATCCTAGGGTCCTAGGATCAAGTCCTGTGTTAGGCTCCTTGCTTAGCAGGGAGTCTGCCTCTCTCTCTCTCCCACTTCCCCTCCCACCCCCCACTCATGCTCTCTTTCTCCCTCCCTCTCAAATAAATAAATAATATTAAAAAAAAAAAGAAAAAGAAGAAGAAGAGGAAGAGAGAGAAAGAGATCTGAGGAAAGGCCATGTGAGGAAATAGCAAGAAGGTGACTGTCTAAAGCTAGAAGAAAGTCCTCATGAGAAACCAAACCTGTTGAACCTTGTCCTTAGACTCCCCAGGCTCCAGAACTGTGATAAAATAAATTTCTTTTATGTAAGCCAACCAGTCTATGGTATTTTGTTATGGCTGTCCAAATAAACTAAGGCAGTATGAAAAAAATGATCTGTCAAATTTACATTCATGGTAATATGGTGTTGAAAGCTAAAGAACACCAATAGGAATCTTATGAATGAGAATAAAATGTGTCAAGGAAAAATAAACTGATATTTTTTAGCTGACTGAGAAAGACTGAAATATGTAATATCACTTACTTGTTTCTGTAAGGCACAATGCTATACACTGGCTTCAGAGCCATAATGGCATCACAATCACATCTTACTTCAGGCCTACTTAAGAAAACGGAACAGAAACAGTCTGCTAAAGGAAAATGAACAATTTAACATATGGAAGAATAAAAGAGATTTGAGTCCCTCATGTTGCTTCTGGATCTCCCTCTTAACTCTTTTTTGAATTAAATTCATTTACTCTGGTTTTTGTCCCTATTTATATTAGTCTTCCTCTTGTATGTGTCTGCTTGCTGCTCTAGAGATAAGAATTTTTATGAATACATTTCAAGTTTATGGACATTGAAAGCAATTAGCAAGTTTTGTGTCACGAAATAATTATTTGACATAGAGTGGTTTCATTTCTTGTCTCCAATATATTTAGTATATCTTTTTCAAAAACCAATATTCTATGAAATAGTTAATAGTTACTTAATAAAAAACAATAAATAATTAAAAGTAACATATAAAGCTGGAAATGTAGAAATAGTGTTGGGTGACGTTAGAGCTAATAGCAGCGTGGTCAGAAAGCTTTGTTGTGCCAAAGGAAAGAGTGAAATTCTATGGGAATTCAGGTCCCAAGAGTAAGTATGTTAAAGACGAGGAGAGATAATAGTGCAAAACATTTTTCTCCATCAAGGTCGGATCTACCTACTGATAAATGACATTTAGATGGTAACAATATATTCCTGCAAAAAAAATGAAAAGCACTTATATTGATATGATACAGAGAAGTAGAACAAAAAATTGTTTTGTTTTTAGTATATACTATATCTTTGTAAAATGGTATCTTCATTCAAATATATACACAATAAAATTTTTCTTTTGTTTGATTTGCCTCATTTTCAAAAATATGAGATTATATTTAAAATATTTTAACATAATTGTTCCCAAAGAAAAATATGCCATGGACATCCTTCCATATTAACATATATTAGACATTTAGTTTGTCATCTTCTAATAGTTTAAGGTTTTCTATTAAATGAATTCAGAGCATATGCAAACCATTTTTCTATATAGACAGTTCCTGTCCTACAATGATTTGACATTTTTTGACTTTGTTGTTGTGTGAAAGTGATATACATTCAGTAGAAACTACACTTCAAGTTTTGAATTTGATCATTCCCTGGGCTAGCACTGTGTGATAAAGTAGTCTCTCCTCATGCTGAGGCGTGGCTGCAGTCAGCCATGTGATCCCCAGGATAAACAACTGATATACTTAGCATCATTCTGCACCCAGACAACCATTCTGTTTTTCACTTTGAGTACAGCATTTGATAAATTACATGAGCTACTTATATTGCGTTAGATGATTTTTGCCCAACTGTAGGCTAATGTAAGCGGTCTCAGCATGTTTAACGTCAGCTAGGCCAAGTTGTGATGTTCAGTAGATTAGGTGCATTGAATGCTTTTCAAATTATGATATTTTCAACTTATGATGAGTTTATCAAAACATAACCCAACTGTGAAGTTGAGGAAGATCTATACTAAGGTATCAACACTGAATTTTTTATATTAATTGCAGTCATTCTTATATCTCTCAATTATTGATGCTTTCATAACTGTGGAGAAATTTCACAGAAGACAAATACTGGTTCCAAAAGTACATATATTTTAAATTTTAATAAATATTGTCAGATTGCTTTCTAAAATTTCTATAAATTACAGTACCACCAACAGTGGATAAGGATATTTATTCTTCTATACCTTTCAGTGCAACAGTGATTAATGATATTTCATTACTGGTTTAGTTTGCATTTTTCTAACTTCTGGTAATGTTAGACATCTTACAATATGTTTATTCTCTTTTTATATTTTCTATTCTGTAAGTTATTTATTCAAAACCCTTACTATATTTCAGTTGAGTTATTTTACTTATTAATTTATAAGAGCTGTTTACATTAATTTAAAATTGTTCTTTGTATTTCTCTGTCATGTACATTAGCAATATTTTTTCCCAGTTGTCTATCCTTTATATTTCAATACTATTCATGGTGTCTTTTACCAAATTAATACTTTTACTTTAGTCAGTTCTTTAATCTTTTTATTTATATGTTTTTAGTTATATGTCCTAGTAACCTGGAAAGATAATCTAGGGTTTAGTTGTTTATGATTGTTTGTATTTCTTTCAAAAGCTAGAGAGAATAAGAGTTATTACCCCTTTGCTGCCTCAAGTTGTGTCTAAATGTTTACATTTTCTTACTTTCTATGTTGTATATGAGTTTTGAGTTATAGCACCAAAAGATGAAATTGCCCAGTGCCCAGAAATCAACCTCATTTAGATTTTGTTGTGGAGTATCTGGGGGAAAATGTTATGCAAAAACACTGTATTAGTTAAGACACAATCTTGTTGGATGATGAGAGATTCTCCTGCTGGCACTGCAGAAGTCGGGTCAATATTGAGGTTGTCAGAGGGCCACATGGCAAGAACCGTAGGAGATCCTCTAGGAGCTGAGGTGACCCCAGTTGACAGACAGCAAGAAAATAGGGACCTTGATGCTCTAGCCACAAGCAACTGAATTCTACCAACAGCCTGGATGAGCTTGGAAGAGTACCTCACGTTCCAGAAAACACTGCCCAGCCAACAGTATGATTTCAGCCTGGTGAGACCCTGAACAAAGGACCCAGTTTAGCTATGCTTGGACTTTTCACCCACTGAAACAGAGAAAAGAAATTTGTGTTCTTTGAAGTTGCTAAATTGGTGGTAACTTGTTACATAGTAATAGAAACTAATACAGAGATTGTCACTTTTAAGGCTCTGGGAAAAATCTTCTCTCCAATCACGGGCTGAATTTTCTACTCCTCTGAATAAAGATTCCAAGATTAATTTTTATTTAGAGAAATAAAGAAATTCAACATTTCTTGGATCCTAATATTCAGAAAAATATCTATTCCTACTATACTAAAGATATTAAAATATTTATAACATATTTTTCTTGTTATTTCTTTAGATTTATAATAAAATAATTGTTAAGTACAAAATATCTGCTCTGGTTCAAAATTCTAGCTCCATGGTTATCAGCAATCATTTAGATTCTCTCTACTTTAGTTCCCTTATCTGTAAACTAAAGATGGTTGGAATAGTAATGGTTAGGTTGCAACAATGCTTTATACAACTGCTTGGAAAAATGTGAACTTAATAATTATTAGCTATAATTGTACTATTAATGATCATTGTTATTATCTCAAGATACTTAATCTATATTAATTTTATGTTGGAATACTGTGCAAAGTAGGGATAAAATTTATTTTCTTGCAAATGATCATCTGCTGGCCCATTTAATTTACCTGTATAATCTAGCCCTTCCTTTAACTGTCATGTTACCTCCCTCATTTATATCTTAATTGGATCTATTTCTGGATTCTCTTCTAAATGCCTATTTGCCTACCTCTCTACTGATACTATACTACTTTTTTATTACGATGACTTAAAATGACTTTTAAAGTCAACTATGGCAAATTGTTATTCTACTTTTTCAAGATTTTCCTGTCTACATTTAATTTCCACATGAACTTGGAAATATTAAAGCAAAACTTTAAAATGTGATTCTAGTTAATATAATTCTTTGTATTTCCATTTGGCATTTTAATGACATTAAGTCTTACTTCTTGGAGAATGGCTTGTCTACCATTTGTTGAGAACCTTTTTTTATGATTTAAATTAAAGGATGTCTCTGTGGGAATCTACATCCTTCTGCATTCTCAGTTTCTATGGTTCTGATAAATTTGACTTCATCCCAGCCTCTAGGAATGGTTCATGTAAACTAGAACTAAACTGGCCATAGTTACCGGCTACTATTTACCTGTCAGTCAGGTTTCACTGAACTTCAAAACCGAGAATGTGCAGTGCTAGAGTTGATGTTAACATTGCTATTCTGTGGAATCTGACTTGACAGCCAAGTTCAGAAAACCAAACAAACTTTTTTTGAATACTATGCAAGCTTTTATTTACACAACCATATGGGATATTTCTGTGAACCTGTCCCAAAGAGGGAAGACAGTGCCCCTTCTCTCTTTCCTGTTACTGAAATGTAAAAAACTCAATCACAAATCAAACATATACACTGTTTTGCCCCTGTTTTAACTGTCACGATCACCAAGGGAAAAAGTCTTTTTCTAAGATACACAGCTGCAAAGGGTAAGCACAGTGTTGGGTATCCCTCTCAATGTTTTTGCACCAGTATGAAAAATAAGCCTTCTAGCTCCTTCCCTTCCCACAGGGTAGCAGCAAATCCTACTTTTGCCTCCTTTCGGTCAAAGAAGCCAAAAATTTAAAAGTCTTTGGTTTATAGATAGCTAGATCTGCAAGTACTTTCTGTGGTACTCCACCTGGCACTTAATTAAGTTGATAATGAATGCTAGGTATTTCAGGCTGTGTTCCTGGAGGCGGCTGTAATTTGATTAATCGAGTGTCCTAGATGACGTTTATAACGAAAAATAGGTGAGTAAAATGGCTGGAAGCTCTAACTGCTGTTTGTTTGCTGTTTTTAAGTGCTAATATAATGAGGTATCCTTTAACCTGCTGTGTTCATCTTATCTCCAAAAGCCAGTATTGGTTCTTCCTCAGACCATCCCACTGTCCATGGGGTTCTTCCTCTCCCTGAGGCTTTTGACTCTTTTGGGTATTGGAACGATAGAGTCCACATCTGATTATAAAATGGAAGACAGAGGAGAATCTAAGCATGGCATAGACAGGTTTCATTTCCAAAGGACAGGGAAAAAAGCAAGTTAATGGGTGGAGTTGGAGGGCAGTCTTCTTTGGACATGATAGAGCATCACCTGGCAGACATTCTGGGAGAGGTGGTAGAAAATTCTCAGGTCAAGTGAGGCCTGGTGCATTAGTGAATGATGTCTCCCAGGGCTTCCATGGTTAATGGTCACATTAACCATTTTCTCAGATAGAGTCCCAGATTTACTTACCTGGAAGATATTCCTCTCCTTTCTTGGGCAACTTCTGTATAAATAGCAAAACCCCTCAGGGGAAATACTGCTATTATTGTAGTTCACTTCCTTTTCTTCTCCACTGTACTCAGATTTCCTCTCTCATATTTATTTCACTGCCTCACTCACTAAATAACTATTCTCTGTTTTTTTTTCATTCTGTTAAAATATATTATCGTTTTGTTTCTCATAGACTTCAATAGATTATTAGCCCAATGGTCTTAAATCATTAATGAGTAAAAATGTATAGTTTCCCTTTTGAAGATAGAAAGAAATAATGTTCGTAGCCTGTTAAGAGGTAGAAAGAAAATGCCATCTTTTTAGTGGAAAAATAAAGGAGAATAAAAGTACTATAGTTTACTTTCCATAAAAAAACCTTAAATATTCTTAGCTGCACTAGTAATAACCAAGTAGAAACAAAAATGACAAAAGAAACTTGTCTTGATAAAATTTATGTAAGTCTCAAGATGACATTTAACAAAAAAAGTTTTAAGATCTAAATAAAGAGAAGTATATACTGTTTAAACCTTTTTCTAAAGGCAGAATCTCATATTCTAGAGACACAACTATCTAGAGGCTAGTTAGCCCTTATTATTTATTATAAGCTTGGTAAAAAGGAGGAAAAACACGAGATGTGGAACACAAACAAATAACTGCACATTGTACAAAGCTAATTAGAATCGAGGCTGTATTGCTGCTTAAAACCCCCTTTTATCTGTGACTTCATATTTACTTTGTTACTATGTTGACTTTTCTCTGCCTGGTGATAGCCATCCTATTGTTCTCCCCATGTTCTGGAACTTCTTTAGATACCTTCTGCTGCTGAACATTTCCACTAGGCATGAATATCTTTGCTGTTCAATCTGTTACTTTGGTCTCACTTCACATCTCTAGGTCTGTTTGAGGTCTATACGTTATAACATATCTCTGAACTTGAGTCTTAGCCAGAACCATAAAAACCTCTCATTAAAAAACAACAACAACAAACAAACAAACAAAAAACAACAACAAAAAATCTACCCACTTCTACCAAAAGCAAATAGGAGAATCTTAGTTTCATTGTTTTTCTTTCTATACTGAGTAGACATTATATTTGTGTGTGTGTTTGTGCTATCTTTCTGGTATGTATTTGAGGAAAATAGTTGACTATTCATATAAAATTACTAGAGAGTAGTCTTGATTATTTGAAGAATGGATGAGATCTTTTGTATATTTATATTCTATTTATATTTATGGCACCTGACAATTAAATCTGTCTGTCATCTGAGTTTCTTTAGGGTTAGGACTTTTTTTTATGTTTATTTCCCTATTAAAACTCATATGCCCAGAAGTGCCTATGGAATAGTAGTTGATTTAAGAATACATGAGAATTAAAAAAAAAAAAAAGAATATATGAGAATTTATGATGAATGAAAAAATAAATGATGCCTGACACCACTGGCAAACTTTTAAATTTAAGCACTTACTGGTGAACATAATTGTTACTATTTAATGAGTATATGTCATGTTGCAATTTCAATAATTTACATATATTTTCTCTGTTCTATTTTAAATCTTCTCAAATTCTCTGGAGGTTATTTTCCAATTTTACAAATGGAAATTAAAAAAAAATCCTCTAACTTGATCATGGTCAAATAATAAACCAAAAATCCAGAATTAAAAATCTACTTCTGTCCAAAGAGTGTTTTCCTCCACCAAAGGTCATACTGGCTATTCAAAAATAATTGCCATTTCCCAGCTAAAATTTACATACTAATTACTTGATCTAATTCTCACAACAACACATTGAAAATATTCAGTCATCAAGTAGAAGAGAAATCTTGTCTTCCTCTTGTAATTTCATGGAAACTCAGGCAATTCATTTTGAGTCCTTTCAGACATGACTAAAAAGTGTGAAAAGTAAAAGGGGTACATACCCATTTGTCATGTCTCTTTAGAAGATCAGAAACTTCTGCTCCAATGTAAGGAGAGTATTAGAAGACCCTTAGCTATTTTCATCTGTACATCCCTTCATATCTGCCATTGAAGGGGCAGCTTGAGTCAACTGACGAGTTGGGGAGAAGAAGTTCTTATATTTCTGACATAGTCTATCCGGCTGCCATCATGGAATATCAAATTGGAATTTATTTTTCACAGTTCTGGCAGATGGAAGGCCCAAGATCGAGCATCTGGCAGATTCCTGTGTCTGGTGGGAGTCTGCTTCCTCGTTCATAGACAGCCATGTTTTCAGCACAACCTTGTGTGGTGGAAGATTCGAGGAAGCTCTCTGGAGTCTCTTTTATAAGGGCACTGATAGCATACATGAGGGCTCTGCTCTCATAATGTAATCACCTCCTCAAAGCCCCCACCTCCTAATGTCATCATGTTGGGCATTAGGTTTCAAAATATAAAGTCTGGGGGAGCACAATTATCTGGTCTAGAGCATAGAGGGTTGAAGGCTTTCTGGATCCTCACTCTTTGGAGTGGCTTCTTCTATGAATATATGTGTTTTCTCTTTCTTCTAGAAGGATTGTATTGATGGGGAAATCTGTAATACAGGCTCTGCTTGTGACTCAGGGAACAATCTGGACACAGATCAGCAGTAAAGTGTTAAGATCCCTCCTTGTATCTAGATATCTAAGACAAATTTTCCAGTTCAGCTTTTACCAAATATATAACATACTTTAAGCTCCATCTTAGCCATCTTAAACCTCCAAAATTTACCACTTCTTTCTCTAGTCAGGCAATTCTAAACTCCAAACTCAAAACTTTCACAATTTCTTGAATATTATAGATTTCTATTACATAAGGAGGAATCAATGTAATGTTTATAAAAGAAATTTATAAACAGTAGTGGCTATACAACTTTTAGTTATTTTACATTAGGTTTGAGTGAAGATAGTCACTTAGAAATAATGACATGTAGCCTTTAATGGTCTAACCACCAAAAAGAGAATTAGATTTGAAATGAAATGAAAGAAAAATAAATGTTGGACTATCTTAAAACATGCTGAAGAAAGGACAGGTTTATCATAGACCATGATACTTATAATAATATCTTTTTGTTAATAAAGCTAAGATATTAATAACTAATTTTATTATAATTTTAAAAGACATAAACTTTGAGCCAGAGCAATTAGCTGGCACTCAAGACTGCTGGCTGCTTGCTGGAGAAACAAGAATAAAGACCTGGCCTCCCTAAATGAGAGTATGTGTATATGACACTTATTGCAGAGTCCAACACAGTGCTTAGATTTTAATAAATGTTAGTATGTTCTCATTCCCTCTTCAATTCAAAGATTAACGTCTCCATATTCCATTTGTTTTTACTTTTCTTAAAAAAGTCCTAGATCTAACACTTTCCATATGGTAAATGAAAGTGTACTAGGTAAATAATTTTCAGAGAGAAAAAAGTTTTTATCATTAAAATTGATAATGTCTCAGATGGAAAATTCAATACACAAACATTGTATTTTTCCTGATTGTAAAGCTGCCTCATTTTGATGGATAACTGTGTTCCTAAGACAAGTTGACATTAGCCAAATTTGGAAAATGGTGTTGTATTCTGAATAGAAGGAAGTGGCTCAGTATAGACTGAAAAATGCTAGTAGATATTACTGTGTTTGAAAATCTTTCAACATGTAAATATTAAGTCTGTAATGGTTCTGAGGACAATTAAAGATACAAATTTTTTCTTCAAAGGGGAATTTTGAGCAACTATTTTTCATTTCTACAGGATTCAGATCAGTGTTTCTGTACTAGCCTTGGAGTGGGAGTGGATTGAACACAGGTATGTGTGTGAAAGTCTGTGTGAGTAAATGTGAGTGGAGTGTGCACGCGTGAGGAGGTCTGAGCACATGTAAGGATAGCTGTGAGCTTACGTGTGAGGATATGTAACCAGTGAGGGCTTATACATAATAGGGATGATGTTCAGTGTTTCAGTGGTGAGACCTAGCCCGGTACTGGGCTCTGCAATCAGTGCAAAGTTGGCTTGGAACTTTTTCTCTCCCTCTGCCCTTCCCCCTCCCTGTTCTCTTTCGCAAACAAATGGATACATTAAAATAAATAAATAAATAAAGTGCTACAGATTAAAAACCTAAAGCATCATCTTCTGCATATGTATAATGTCACCTATGAGTCAGGTTTGTCTTTTAGGCAACATTTGCACAACTGAGAAGATCCTATCAACAGGCAGTGTCTGTCAATAAGAAGGAAAAGTAGAGAAAAACATAAACCAACACAGTGGTGTGATCTCATCAAAATCATAATCTAGGGGCGCCTGGGTGGCTCAGTGGATTAAGCCTCTGCCTTCACCCCAGGTCATGATCCCAGGGTCTTGGGATCGAGCCCCGCATCGGGCTCTCAGCTCAGCAGGGAGCCTGCTTCCCCCTCTCTCCCTGTCTGCCTTTCTGCCTACTTGTGATCTCTCTCTCTGTCAAACAAATAAACAAAATCTTAAAAAAAAAAAAAAAATCATAATCTAAAGGAGGGCTTCTCAGAGGAAGAACAGAGGAGTGTCAGAAATACACTGGGGGCTTTCTCAAACTGTATAAGTAGAGGCGATATTCATCTGTGGACTTACTTGCTCGCAGAGATAAAGGAAGCTCAGAGATTCTGTTTGGCCCTGATACATTGAACCACAAGTTCGAAGCTTAACAGACTGTGCCACCCAGGTGCCCTCGTAGCACTTAATTTGTGCAAAATAGTATTCTATCTTTGATTGTAGCTGCTGAGTTAGTCAGGAGTCTCTCTTTTTTCATAGCCCTTTGCTATTGTTCAACATTAATAATACTCTTTCATAGGTATAAAGCTAGTATTCGTTCTGTGAAAAAAAATACTTTTTTTTACTTAAAATTTTTTTCCTTATTTAATCTTTTACCAGTTCTTTCTATCATGCAAATCAATCCAGAGTCTGTAAGTTAATATTAAAATATTTTGGGGTATGTAATCATATGAGACAGTTTGTTTTAATTTTATTATTGATGAGAAGTTCTTTATCATAACATAAAAAAGATAATTTTTACCTGAAGTTTTAGTTATTTGAGGTAAGCAAACGAGTGTTTGTGTCTACTTTTGACTGTATATAGGTCTATTTGTTCCTCTATAAATTATTTTATACCAGGATATACAACTAGTAACAGTGACTTATGTTTGATTTTGACTAGTATAGTGTTTTCTAGGAATTTAAATTTGAACAATTTTAGAAAGGACATCAAGTTCTAATTCTCTAGGTTTCTTACTGCTCTATATTACATGAGCTTGCTTATGCATGAATTGACCTGCTTGGCTTCTCAAAACATTTATGATTGAGACTCCTAATTTAAAGAGATCTTAATCTTAACGCCCTGTTCAGACAATATAAAGAAATACAAAGAATGCATAACCAGCTGAGTAGCATCAACAACTCGAAAAGCTGAAAATCTACCTAATAATTAAAAGATAGCTGTAATTTCTGCTGAGCTTATAGGTTGTAAGGCAGCTGAATAATTAGGAAAAGGAAAATAAACAAGGCCCAACTTCTTTCCAATCTAGGGAGTCTCTTGTAAGAAGTAGAACTTTAAGATCTACCATTACAAGGAGAAGATATTAAAAAGAAAAGATGCTACTCCCAAAAGTTCACTACATAAACTGAACAGAAAAAAAGGAGACCAAATAAATAAATAAATAAACAAACAAACAAAACAAAAATAAGATGTTGGGAAGAAAATATGAAAAGGAGATAGAGAGTAAAGAAGAATATAGAAGTCAAGAGATCCTGAGGAACCTTGTTGAAGACGATGAGGCAATTCTCTGTTTTATGTTTCAACTTAATATTTAGTTTGCTTATTCCTGTATTTCCTTCTTTCTTTCTTTCTTTTTTTTTTTTGTAACATTTCCTCCTGGACTATGAAGTTCATTTTATTGAAATAGAAATTGCCTCTCATTTTGTCACTGAGTCACTGCTATATGTCAGGGCAGAACCATCCAACTGGTATCCCATATTTGACTTGGCAAAATGTGAGGGCACAACATTTAAAAAGATTTACATATCATAATATTAGAAAATGCCAAACATAATCCACAATCCATGTATACTTGGGAACAGGGCACAGAAATCTATACCTATGACCTCATGTGAAGTGAATGAGACCAATAATTACACAATCACAGGGTAAAGCTACTTGTTAACATCTTTTTCTTTCAGGCCAGATCATATATTCTGAATTCTCAGAGGTGTAACATGTCTCTCCCCTGATCTTAGAAAAGACTATACTTGCTATGTTGTCTCTCAAAAAAGTGGTTAGGGAAAAGGTTATAGTGACATCAGTCATATATTGTTTGGCCTTATCAGAGTAGTCCATGCAGTTGTTACAATTAGAAAAATATTTGAAGTGATTTAAATCTAATTCGAAATATGCTTCAAGTGAGTTCACAGACATGAAAGAGAATCCAGTAAACAAAGCAGTTGGTAAAAGGACATGGGATATTGAAATCTTTCCTTAAATTGCGCTATTTTCCCTTTTATTCTGAGTTATGATATATACAACAGAGAGGTCTTTTATTTTCTTAAACTCTTTTGGGTAGTGATCTAACCTTTAATGAGCTAACCTTTTGAGTTCAAATTCAGTTCATAAAATGGCATTTTCCAAAGAGCAGGAAGAGAGTCATATTTAGAAAATATAAGTACATCAGCCAAAAGTCAATTTGTGCATTTGCTATTCACTTTCCTCAATGTTCTCAAATCATCCAAAAATATCTTCCTAGGTGCTGAAGCCAAACTCTTTTTCTTCATATATTAGCAAGATATCCCTGTTGGATAAGAATATTGAGTGTTTCTTTCTTCAAAATGCCTTAAAATCCAGCTAGCATTTCCTACTTTTTTTTAAACATGCTTGTAAAAAATGTATAGGGAAAAGTACATTCTGTGGATAAAATCTGATTATTAATCTCTTGAAAGACCTACAACAGAAAACAGAGCCAAAACATAGAGAATGGTGGAAAAAACGTTGAGAGGGGATCCACAAAAACTGTTCAAATTCTAAATTAAATTAAGGTAACTTCCTAGTGAAAGTTTGAAGACGTCTAGTAATGCTCAATGCTTCTGGTGTGCTCAAAGAGCTCTATCAGTCTCTGCTACTTTATCAAAAACATGTGATTTGCAGGAATTTCACCTCTAAGAGACGGTGTTCTTGAGTAGCTAGCCTATGTGCAAAGGAAGCCAACAGAAGGCTTAGCAAATGCATCTTAATTCAACTAGAATCTATTTAGTATCAACAATTTACCTAACCCCACGCCAGGCACCTGTGAGTTGAGACTGAGAGAAAAACAAAAATGAAAATAAACAACAACAAAAGCACCAAAAACAATTTCTGAGAGCTGCAAAGCAATAAACTGCCAGAGAATAAGAGCTGTTGGTGGTCCTCACTTGGTTTGTGGTAATCAGAGATGGAGTTGGAGTTAGGGAAAATCAGGAAAACAGCCAATGGCACAAATGACTGCATGATTATTGTTTTGTAGGAACATACATCCTAAAAAGCAAACATAATTACGACAGCCTGCTTGCATGTGAACTGCATCTCTCCTTATTCACAGCTTTAGCATATTATGTAAATCTCTTTTATTTTAAGCTTCAATAATAAATTATTTTAGTACTCTTGAATAAAATCTAAAGAAGACTGCTTTCTATGGCAATTGGCAAAGTTTATCTGAGCAGTATTTCTCCCTCCCCCCACAACTTCTTTCATATTTTTACCATGATTTGTAATGTTTTCTCTCTTCTTGAACTCATTTGTACATAGATTTGAAAAAAAGACTTAACTAATGTACGATGTACGTGTATGTGAATCACAGGCCTTTGGGGCAGCCCGTCTGTCAAGGTACTGGCCAGTCAGGCCATGCCAGCAACATCAAGGGACCTCTTCTCTGGTAGGCCTTGCTGTGTACTGAGCTACGAGGTAGATGTTGGGAAAAAAAAATAATATAAAATATTTCTTAGCATTGCAGAAGATCCATTTTTTGTATGTATAAATAGGATATATACATATACATATTTTTTCTTTTTTTTTTTTTAAAGATTTTATTTATTTATTTGACAGAGAATGACAAAGACAGAGAGAGTACAAGCAAGGGGAGCAGCAGGCAGAGGGAGAAGCAGGTTCCCCACAGAGCAGGGAGCCCGATGCAGACTCTCAATCCCAGAACTCAGGGATCATGACCTGAGCTGAAGGCAGACACTTAACTGACTCAGCCACTCGGGCGCCCCTATTTTTTAATTTTTTTTAACACCGTGTTTGTGTGCCCATGAATATGTATATGCGTGCATATGGGTAAAAACAGGGATCTGCTTTTTAGAGTGTTACCTGCTGAGCTCTGTAGCAGATTTGGGTGCACACATTTTGAAGAAGGGACAGAGACAGAGCTAAATACCCCTGTATAATTAAGGAAGGAACAGTATATGGAGACTTGAAGAAGGAAGCTCTGATCAGGCAGGCCATGTAAGCAGAATGAAAAGGAAAGAGAATAAAAGGACCCTGGTTATGGTTAACCATGGAAAGGATTTGGGGAAATAATATTTATTGAGGATGGAAGTTATTTATTATGGTGTTTCATTTAAGACCTTCTATTCCCATGTATATAGGCTTAGTGTATTTTATGTTTCTTGTTATTGCGTTGGTGTCTATTTCAGACATACAAAACATACAGCAAATGATGTAGTAAACACACATGAAACCACCACCCAACTTAAGAAATTTCACCTTCAAGAAATAGACTTGAAGCATATTTTATATCCTTCCCTCCTTAGAGGTAGCACTGTTCCAATTTTATCGTACATCTGCACGTTTACACATATGCAGCATGTTGTTTGAGTAAATATAATAGATGTTTTAGAGCACTTATTCTTTTGGGGGATATTTTTTAATAGACGTCATCTTCTAGAGCAGTTTTAGGTTCATAGCAAATTGAGTGGAAGATACAGAAATTTCAGATATACATCCTGCTCTTCCACGATCGTTTCCCCCATTATCAACATCCTGTGTGCTGTTTTTGTACTTGATGAACCTACGTTGAGACACCATTATCACCTGGAGCCCATAGTTTACGTTAGGGTTAGGTACGTTACGTTCGGGTGTTGTAACGTCAGCGGGTTTGGACACATGCATAAGGAGATAAATTCACCATTTATAGTTTTATACAGAGTAAATCCTCTGTGCTTTGCCTAAATCCTGTGTGCTCTGTTCATCCCTCCTCCCCTAAATCCTGACTACCCCTGATCTTTTTATTGCCTCCACAGTTTTCTTTTTCTGGAATGTCACATGGTTGAAATCAAATAGTACATAGCCTTTTCATATTGGTCTCTTTCACCTAGTAAGAGGAATTTAAGTTCTCTCCATGTCTTTCATAGCTTGATAGCTCATTTCTTTCTTTTTTTTTTTTTTTGGATAGCTCATTTCTTTTTGTCATTAAGTGATACTGCATTGTCTGAATGCACCACAGTTTATTTGTCCGTCACTTACCGAAGGACATCTTAGTTGCTTCCAAGTTATGCAATTATGAATAAAACGGCTATAAACATCCACATGCAGTTTTTCGTGTAGACATCAGTTTTCAACTCCTTTGTTCAATAAAAATAGACAAAATTCTTTTTGCTTTGGAATGTTAGCTATACGTCATCGATCATTTCCGGTATTTTATAGCAAGACCATTGTTTTTGTTTTAAGGATAGTTACTATAGTGTGTTGCTGAAAATGACTCCCTTTTCTCTCTTTAACCAAACACTCACATAAAATTTTGGTAAAACAAATTCTGAAGATCAATAAACACATTCCTAATATGGTTACAGGCTCAGGATTCCCAAGTCCCCACTTGCCTTCTTTTCTTTTCCTTCCTTCCTTCCTTCCTTCCTTCTCCTTTTTTTTTTTTTTCTTTAAAACATTACAAATAATTTTAAGCCTCTTCTGGGTTGTCATCTGCATTAATGACCTACATTAACTTTTAAGATTATACTGACTCTCTGGAATATAAAATATTTAGTATATTGCATACCATGTTATAGGTGTTCTATAAATATTAATTACCTATTTCTGTCTCCTCTGCCATGAAACAGGGCAGGTTATTTCTCTAATCTTATCTTATTCTGCCGCAAAATAATAACAAACAACTATACAAGAAATAAAAGTCATAAAATATTGCACAATAAATGTGCTGCCCTCTGGGTATTGATAATTCTTATAAGTTTCATTTTCTTATTTAAAGGTGAATGGCCAATCTACTGATTGCCATGAATTGATCGTCTGCCTCTCATTATAGTGCTATGTGCTTTGCAACCATATGTTTTTTCCTTGTTGAATATCATGACCACAATAAGATTTCTCTTCTGTAATAGTAGTATCTTTGAAAGAAACTCAAGGAATTTTCCAGGAATTAATACAAAGACTGATACCAATTTTTTAAATTAATTAATTAGTGTTGATATGATCTGTTTTGATAGTTCATTAAAATGATGAGCCTATAACAGGACTTTTATTATATGCTTAGACCTGACATTTGGCATATGGTGTGTCTCTCTGTTTGAGCTTGTTTTTTTCCTGTCAACTACTGCAGTAATGGGTAACTACCTCTGGCCCTTCTATATTCAATATAGATGACATGCTTTACTCAAACATGGTTGTTTCCTGTCCCCTCTGAACACAGGACAGGAGAAGTAGCTTTAAGATAATACACTAGTCTACTTGGGTTGCCATAACAATACCAAAGACTGGGTAGCTTACACAAGAGAAATTTATTTTCTTACATTTCTGGATATTTTAAATCTAAGATCAAGGTGCCAGTAGGATTTCTACTAATCCTAGTTTCTAGTGAAACTTTCCTTCCTGGCTTGCGGATGACTACTTTCTTACTGTGTCCTCACCTAGCCTTTCCTGTGTTTGCATGGAGGTAAAGAGAGGTATTTCTGGTGATGTCTCTTCTTCTTCTTGTACTGATACCAATTCTATCAGATTAGGGCCGTACCCTTATGATCTCATTGAATCTTAATTACCTCCTTGATTTTCTTATCTTTAAATACAGTCCCACTGGAGTTAGGATTTCAACATATAAATTTGGGGTGGAGGGGACCATTCTATCAAAGACCTCTTTCCTTAAACACACTTAAATACAATTCTCTTTCCTGAAGCACTGTAGTGTATCATGCTAATTCAACATGTAGAATCCTGGATTACACAACTACAAAATAATTTCTGTAATCCAATTTTAGCATTTGTTCACTTGATCATGCTTTATTTCCATATGTTTGCTGTACCCATCATAATAAAAATACAAATTCCATAAAATCTTGGAGCTGTGGTTCTCAAATGGCATTATTAGAATCACCTGGGTTCATTATTCAAAGCATATATTCCAACCCCAACAAAAAGGGAGTCTAATTCAGTGGGTCTGAAGTGAGGCTTGAAGAATCTGGTTTTTAAAAGCCTCATAGATCATTCTAAGTTTATCAACTGCTTGATAGTTTTCATATTCTGATCTGTTGGGTGGCCAATAGTTTACACTATAGGTGATCACTTTTCACAGGTAGATTACATGGATATTTCCTTTTTTAGAAAAAGTTGCTCATGCATAATATTTTTGTTACCTACCATAGACCACAGCATATAGCAGGCTATCAAAACTTATTTGTGAACTGAATTAACGGAGGAATTAATAAATGGATGACAGGGGACAGTGATGAAGAACAGTAAGGGACAAAGATGTACTTCTGAAATGTGGCATGATAAAATAAGTTCTACTATTTAGCCATTTTGATAGAAAATTTGAGAGAGGGAAATACAGATAAAAGGAAATATGTGACCAAGTGGGGGGGAAATCATATTTAAGAGCCCCAGAAAACCTGAATTGAAAACTGGAATGATAACTTAATAGGACAAAAAGGTGACTCTCTGTCTGGTGCAGATGCTTTATTGTCCTTTAGCATGAGTCACAGACTGTTGGTTTATTTATAACTCTGCTGCCATGCTCTGCAGTAATGTAAAATCCTTATGAAAAAATAGAGTAGGGGTATACATGACAGGGTTAGCTCTACCTTGCTGCACATTTTGTTTAATAAGACCCGGGAACTCGCAGAGGCTAGCTCTTTATGTAGCTGGCTGTTGACAAGGTACAGCACAGTATTACTCTTTAAACTACTTTTCAAATGCTGTGATTACTGACATCAGCAACATAGCCTTTCTTGTTGAAAAAAAGGAAGTAACATTAGTGATTGGGCATCCTAACACTGTAAGGAAAAGAAAAAGAATTCAACAATTTCTGAACTCTGTAAAGACTCAGAAATAAAAGGAAGGAAATCTCAGGATCTCTGGGATACCAGGAACAATTTCATTGCTGTGGAAAGGCAAGTATTTTCTCAAAAAAGGCCAACAGGTTGAGATTGATACTTAGGGCAGAACTGGTTCTCTAAGGGGCACCTGGGTGCCTCAGTCAGTTAGGGGCCCAACTCTTGACTTTGGCTCAGGTTATGATCTCATGGATTGTGGATCGAGCCCTGCGTTGGGCTCTGCGTTCAGTGGGGAGTCTGCTTCTCTCCTTCAGCCTCTTCTGCCTCTCTAAGGCTCTCCCTCACTCTCTCTCTGAAATAAAGAAATAAATCTTAAAAACAAACAAAAAAACTGGTTCTGTAAAGAGGTTTTCTGCTCGACTAAACTATATTTTCACATTTAAAAGTCACAGTAGGAAACCAAGTACCAGCCATTAGAAAACTTTTCTTTTTTTTTTAATTTAAGGATCAATGTTTGTCTTTAATCAGGAACAAATGATCCCTTTGAATCTTAAATGGGGAAATAAATAAATCTGGCTTTCTCAGGAGGTTAGTAATAGGATACAAAGATGTTAACTTCTAGTTCACAGATGCATTAAATTCAAACCAAACCACTGGTGACTAAACATTATAATATCCAATAGCTTTTTCAATGGCCTAAGTGAAATTACTTGATAGTCCCAGTTCAATTTCCAAACATAGTTGACACATAAATACAAAACAAGCCTCAATTAGTGATTCCTGTCTTTAGCTTGGGCCACACGTTAAAGGAGCATTTTTCGAATCTGTAATGCGGTTAGGGAACATTGTTTTGTGATTCAAATAGTGATTTCAGGGCAAAGACTTAAATCAGAAAATGAAAATTATGAACAGTTAAGAATTTGAACTTTTATTTTTTGAAATCTGTATTTGTCCCACCCAGGTTTGAACACTTCAGATGAGCTTTTTTGAGATTACTTTTCATAAGATTGTATACAATTTCTCTCTGAATATATCTTTCTTTTTCTTAGGAAATTAATAATAAATTTACTGCAGAAGCATATCATTACAAAATAACTTTCATCAAGCATAAAATAGGATAATGTTAAATGGGAAGAGTTAATACCTTCATCCTGGGAGGTGACACATTCATTTCAAAACATTTTAAATATATCTGGTGGTGGGGTGCCTGGGGGGCTCAGTGGGTTAAAGCCTCTGACTTCAGCTCAGGTCATGATCCCAAGGTCCTGGCATCAAGCCCCACATTGGGCTCTCTGCTCAAGCAGGGAGCCTGCTTCCCCCCCCCCCCCCCGCTTGCCTCTCTGTCTGCTTGTGATCTCTGTCTGTCAAATAAATAAATAAAATCTTAAAATATATATATATATACATATATATACATAAATATAGCGGGATATTAAAATATCAGTGTCTACTTACTTATTTACTTTAAAAGATTTTATTTATTTATTTGACAGACAGAAATCACAAGTAGGCAGAGAGGCAGGCAGAGAGAGAGGAAGGGAAGCAGGCTCCCTGCTGAGCAGAGAGCCCGATGTGGGGCTCGATCCCAGGACCCTGGGATCATGACCCGAGCCGAAGGCAGAGGCTTTAACCCACTGAGCCACCCAGGCACCCCACTTACTTATTTACTTAATCTACTTATTTATTTAACTTATATCTCTTCCATATTAAAAAAAAAGAGAGATGCAAAATTATTGCATAGTAAAAGATCTTAAAATATCTGTAGTCTTAAAAATAAGTATAGCTATATTAGAATCTATGGCATACACTCATACACTTACTTTCTAAGTGGTTTTCTGTTTAACATTTTCAGTTTGCCAACTCAGAAATGCTTTTTAAACTAGCATTTTCATTCAATTGGACTGAAAAATTATTTAAATTTTTATCACAAAAACCAATCTTTCTCTTGATATTTTTGAATCAATTTCTCCCAAATTTATTTCCTTTCTATCTGCACAGTTCAACACAGTAGACATTAGCCACATGTTGTTATGAAATTAAAGATTAGGTTCCATTAGTCTCATTCCCCATATTCCAAGTACTCAAAGCCATACATGGCCAGTGGCTACCTAATCAGGCAGAGACGAAACAGAGCATTTCCATCATTGCCATAAATTTTACTGGATAGCACAGCTTAGATTACACTATGATGATTCATGTGACACATATATCATATATTACATATATGATTACATTTAGGTCACGTATTTTACCTTCCTGTAACTCATGCATAATTTGTATTTGCCTCAATACATTAAAATTGCTTTCAGGTTAGTATGCTTATTTATTTATTTATTTATTAAAGATTTTATTTATTTATTTGACAGACAGAGATCACCAGGAGGCAGAAAGACAGGCAGAGAGAGAGAGGAGGAAGCAGGCTCTCCGCAGAGCAGAGAGTGCAATGCGGGGCTCGATCCCAGGACTCTCGGATCATGACCTGAGCCAAAGGCAGAGGCTTCAACCCACTGAGCCACCCAGGCACCCCTAGTATGCTTATTTAATGTAAACTGTTTTCTCTTTTGTTTTGGCTGTTGTTCTAAAATGTGAACCAGGAAGTTGTTAGGTATACAGATTTTGCATGTGTTAGATCATAACAATGGAGAAAGTCAAATGAAATAGATGGAGGGAGAAAGATGGAAAGAAATATAGATGGGTAGAAAGAGAAGGAAGAGAGGGGGAGACAGAATAGCAAGTTCTACTATTATCAATGAGAAATAGTAAGTTCTTTTATTATTCCGTTTCTCTGCTTAAGCTCTCCTATCACTGTGACAACACTGAAGTAATAAATTACTCATTTTCCAAATAAATAGTAACATATATTATTGTTTACCTTATGATTTTTTATTTCCAGGTTTGATACAAAGTCAATAGGAAACCCTATATAAGAGTAGAAGAATGGTCCAAATAATGAAAGCAGAACAATACACTCTGGGATTTTCATATTTATTTCCATAAGCAAGAATCCATTATTTTTTCAGGGGGATTCACTGAATAACATCAATGGCCTTATGTCAACTGCCATAATTTTTAATGCAGCTTGTTAAATGTATTTACTTTAGTGAAGGTATTTACTTAAAGGTATTTTCTTTTCGTAAAGGAGAACTCAGGGAATGAATGTCTCTAGTGGTTTCAGTACATGGCTCTGGTGCATTGCAGTCAAAGACTGAATATGCACAAATCCTTTAGCTTCTCTGAGCCTATGCTTTCTTAGTGGTAATGATAATGCCATCACTGGGTTGCTCTAAAGATTAAAATAAAGTAAAATATATTTCACTTACCACCTTGCCCTTAGAATGAAGCTCAATCAAAAAAGGATTCTTTTGTTTCTCCGGAAACTATTTTCCTTACTGTCAAATTCTGTCTACATGTGAGTTAAACAGCTTTATTTAAAAAGGTAGGTTTCCCATGGATCCAATGCTAATTACGTTTTAAACGTTTGTATGGTGTAAAATAGAAACCAAAAGGAAGAAATTATAAAATCTGCCCATGTTCATTAGTGAGATCTAAATTGTCTTCCAGTAAAGTAAGCCTGAATTGAGCTGGCTTAAAAAAATATTAAGGAATTCTGAGGTAGCTCAAATAATCAAAGGAGGAGTTAGTAAGTCCAACTTTAGGATTGCAAACACTTGGCAACCCTAGGAATCTCAGCAACTTGAAACCAGATTTTAGAATTTACCATTCTCTTCCTTTGTTTGTCACTCTCTTTTTTTGACTTTGTTTTTTCTAAAGTTGATCAAGCTTCTTGTACCTGGAGAAATGGGCACCATCAACTGCCACAGACACCTTCACAGCTAAGACATGTGAAAAGAGCTCCTACCAACTAGCATCAGATGAAAAATAATGGGGAATCTCCCATATAGCTTCTCCATTGTCTGTCGGTGCTGTGACCTAATCACCACAAACAGATTTTTATAGTTTTGATTAGAGGACCATTTATTCAGCAATCTCTTCGTTCAGGGGAATGGGAGGAATAATGCTCATTTATGCTGGGACTCGATGCGACCTATAGAGAGGCAGAGAAAAAAAGAGGGATGTTGTTTCCAGAAGAAGGGAGGAATCCTAGCAATTAGAACAAAAAACAATTTATACAGTTAGATTCATGCTCCTTGTATTAAATTAAATATTTAGTGTTACTATGTAGCATATATAGACCTATCAAGCAATTGATATTATGGTAAACTGCTCTGGAATCATGTGAAAAAAATGACTTGCCATAAGCCAGTTTTCACACAGTGGATATGAATCCCCATGAAATTAGCATAAAAATTACTGAGTCTCAAAATTTTTCTTCTTTGACAGTAATTTTAACAGTAGAGGCTTATTGTAATACACGGTTTTTTGTTTCAAAGGGGATTTCTTTAAAATTTAGAATACTGAAATTTCAGAAAATTGGGAAATATTTTAGGATAAGATGTGCCATTCTCGCCCATGAAATTGTACCACAGTACAAAATAGTGTATATATGGAATACTAGGTCAAGTACTTTTAGGTAAGAGATAGTGACATAGGAGCTGCCCAAAATTAGGGATAAATGGTTTTGATTTTTGGGCAAGGTTGTATACCAAGTCTTCTGGTTGCAAAAAATTGGAAATGAAAGATGGAAAGGTTTCACTTCTATCTGCCTAGACAGGTCTACAGGTCTTACTATTCTAGTCCTCTGCATGAAGGTGTAACTACTCATGGTTCAAAAAGACATTTGCCTTTTCTCTGGTGTTCTGCACTGTGGCAAAAGGATAGATTTACATGTATAAATGTAAATTTATTTTGGAGTATAACATATATTATTTCTTCTTACTATTCTATTCAGAGCAGAATGTAAGGGCTTGTTATAGCCAATCACATTATTTTACTATATCGGAGACATTGATTGATTTTTTTTTTTTATTCAAAGAAAGAAGAAAATTTATTAACAAGGAAGACTTTTTTCTTGAGGTATCTAAAGATATCACATGTGCTCATCACTCATTGAATAAGGGGAATTTTTTGCTTTAAAGGGCATATAGGTCTTAATACAGCTTCAGTAAGCTGATGGCCAATAGATACAACCTGTATATTACACTTGTCTCTTGTGAGAAATAAATGACTCATGAACTGATGTAAGAGAATTATTCATGATATTTTGTTTTGTTGCATTGTTTTTGTTTTTTCCCCAAAGCCTATTCCATAAAGTTATGTGTTCATTGGTTCTCAAATAATCAAGGACAATTTAAAATGTGGCAAGTTAGACCTAGAGAGATTGATGGCTTTGAGTAGAAAATATGAATGTTTTGTATGTATTGCAAGGTAGAGTTGTATAATAATAAAATATATAGGAATAAAAATACAGAAAATATTCTCAACAATTTCTGGTTCTATAAAAAAGGGTTTAAATATAAATTGGGATAACTGAGTATAGAAGGTGGTACATGCCGTTGTCATTGATATTTTGTCATATTTTTCGAGCTTCTCCTTTAAAAAAATTTCATTCCATTTAAATTTCAAATAAGACAAAAATTCAAAGGAGCCAAGTACTTTATCTCATCATTTGATTGTCACATTGTACAATGTAATGTAATCTATATATATTATGAGGACCCAAAGATCATGACCTGAGCCAAAACCAAAAGGGATGCTTAAGAGACTGTGCCACCCAGGATCCCCTATTTCTGACTTTTTTTTTGAGAGTGTACGAGAGCACAGGGAGAAGGACAAGTGGACTCTGTGCTGAGTGTGGAGCCCAACACAAGGCTCAGTCTCATGACCCTGAGATCATGACCTGAGCTGAAATCAAGAGTTAGATGCTTAAGCTACTGAGCCACCCAGGTGCCCCCATTTCCGATTTTTTGTATTGAATTTTCTGTATTTTCTTCAGATGATTTATCCATTCAATGAAATCAATCAATCTTTCTTTCTTTCTTTCTTTCTTTCTTTCTTTCTTTCTTTCTTTTTAAAGATTTTTATTTTTATTTGTCAGAGAAAGAGAGAGGTAGGCAGAGGGAGAAGCAGACTCCCTGCTGAGCAAGGAGTCCAATGTGGGCTTGATCCCAGGACCCTGGGATCACGACCTGAGCTGAAGGTAGATGCTTAATGGACTGAGCTACCCAGGCGTCCCAATCAATTAATTCTTTCTTTAGCTGTGTCTTTTGTGCTATATAACGCTTATACAGAATTATTACATTTTTTAAAGTCTCTACTAGTTGGTTTTTCGTGGGCTTTCCTCCACAAAAATCTCCTTATACATGCTTATAGTTTCCACTATTCAGGGAAATTTCAATTTATATTCTAATAATTTTTTTAAAGATTTTATTTATTTATTTGACAGAGATCACAAGTAGGCAGAGAGGCAGGCAGAGAAAGAGGAGGAAGCAGGCTTCTTGCCAAGCAGAGTTCCTGATGTGGGGCTCGATCCCAGGACCCTGGGATCATGACCTGAGCTGAAAGCAGAGGCTTTAACCCACTGAGCCACCCAGGCGCCCTATATTCTAATAATTTAAGCTCCAACATGTTATTTCATATTTATATGTGTATTAATTTCCTATTACTACCTTAACAGATTATCATAATAATTTGTGATAATTATTACAGTAGTTACTTTAGTGAATTGAAATAATGCAATTTTATTCTCTTATGGTTGTGGAAGTTAGAAGTCTTAAATAAGTCTTAAAAGGTTAAAATCAAGATGTTGGCAGGTCTGGTGCCTACTGATGGCTCTAGAGGTGAATCTGTTCTTAGACTTTTCTAGTTTCTAAAGGCTGCTGGCATTCCTTGATTCTTTGGTTCGTAGCTACATCAGGTCAGTCTCTGCTCCTGCCAACACTTCACTTCCTCCCTCACTGTAACTCTACTCTTTCTTATGAGAACCTTTGTGATTATAGGATAATCCAGCATAATGTCTTCATCTTAAAAGTTTTAACTTAATCACATCTGTTAAGTTCCTTTTACTATATAAGGGAACATATTCACAGATTACAGGGAGTCAGATGTCAACCTATTTGGAGGTCATTACTCAGCCTACCATAATATGCAATAATTCTAATACATAATCTTTAAGCATATAGTTTTTAAATCATTTTTCCCTGATGCATATCATTTATGGAGCTTTGCTTCTTATAATATTTTATAATTTTTAATTTGAATTTTTATTTTTTTATGTCTCAATGGCATTTCTCTGAGGCTTGGTTTTAAGGTTGATTTCCTACAGAGGATGTAGGTTTTTTTGTTTTCTGTTTTTTCTTTATCGCTCTGCCTGAGACCTGGAGGAAATACAAATCCAGTCTGCTTAAGATTAATTTTTCTTTCATATTTTTTTGAACCAGACAAACAGTACAAATTCAATTCCCACACCTAGCCAGTTGCAATACAATCTTAAGAGAAGCAATTTCTATTTTACTTCTACCAAGAACCTAGAACATGAGAGATAAATACTATTTTTTCTGTCTTCGAAATTATTTTAGTTAACTATTTTTCTTATAGTATAGATCTTTCTCCAATCCTATTTTTTTAATATTTTATTAATTTATTTGACAGAGAGAGTGAGATCACAAGTAGGCAGAGAGGCAGGCAGAAAGAGAGGGAGAATCAGGCTTCCTGCTGAGCAGAGAGCCTCATGCGGGGCTCGATCCCAGGACCCTGAGATCATGACCCGAGCCAAAGGCAGAGGCCTAACCCCCTGAGCCACCCAGGCGCCCCCAATCCTAATTTTATGTGTGGTGAATTCCTATATGGTTCCCCACCCTGTCCAGGAACAGGTTCACTGATTCTCAACCTATCCCCTCAGAGGCATATAAATTCAGCATTTATAACAGCTTCAGCAATTGCTTATTTTCCTATTTTTGTCTTTACAATTTGTTCTGACCTCACCTCAAAGAAATTCCATTTCTCTGTGACATATGCAACCACTCTTTTAAAAATATGATTTTTATTTTGTCTAACAATTTTAGGTATTTTGTAGCTGTTGGTTCACATAGGAGTAAACACAACTATGCCTCAGTTTTTGTAAATATTAACATTTCATTCATTAAAAAGTAGATTATATTTCAAAATGGTAAATAGAGCTTACAAAATAGGTTTTAGAAATTTACTTCCATGTTCTAAGTCTTATTACAGTAATACTGCTTATTGAGAGTTTGCCAATATGTGTTTGATAATTATTGATAATTATCTTTTTTGAAGTAGTATATTACAAGTTTCCAGGATATAGTTTTCCCTTTGGCCATTTGAAGTCAAAAAGAGTTTATAGTAGCTTTCAGACTGCATGTTTAGGATGGCAGTACTCTGTAGTGCAATGGTCTGCATGGTGTGGATGAAGATAGGAAGCTCAATATTCATTTCTTAAACTTAGAGGCTAATCTCTGTCAGGGATTCCATAAAGCAGAATACTCCATATAAGGCAATATTTACCCACATGCTTTGATTAGATCTCACTGAAACCAAAATGTACAAAGACAAAAAAAAAAAAAAGTTACTCATTCTTTTAGTGAACTATACAGGAATTATATTTTTAAAATAAGGATACATTTCCATATTAATTGGCAAAAATGTAATTGTAAATTTAAGATTAATAATAATTACAAATGGTCTATTTCCTGTATATTTGGAAATACATTTTCACAGTAAATGTATTAGAAGAACTGGTTTAATATATTTTCACTTGCGCCCACTAAGGTCAATATTTGATTTGCTAGTGTTTCCAATGTGAAGTCTTTACTGTAATCCATAGGTGATGTTCTATTCTTACAACTGACATTGAAGTGAATGGAATTTTGATGATTAAACATCCATAACCTGATCAAACACAAATATGGATTAACTTCTGTGACCAAGGGACAAGGGCATCTCTTGAATATTAAATCAAACTGTGCATTGTGAATTTCCTTACAATATCTCAATTGTGACATTTTATTTTTTTAAAAAAAAATTTTTTTTTAATTTTTTATTTACTTATTTGACAGATCACAAGTAGGCAGAGAGGCAGGCAGAGAGAGAGGAGGAAGCAGGCTCCCCGCTGAGCAGAGAGCCCGACGTGGGGCTCGATCCCAGGACGCTGGGATCATGACTCGAGCCAAAGGCAGAGGCTTAAACCACTGAGCCACCCAGGCGCCCCTCAATTGTGACATTTTAAATTAAAAACAGAGAATGACTATTTTTGCTTACTTATCAAACAGATAGATCTGGGAAATGTACTTTTTCTGTTACTCATTTTAGTATAAGGTTTCATTATTTTGTTTTTACAAGAAATTTTTTTATTACCCATAAACAAATCGCTTATAAATTTGAGCAAATTTGGGATCCATAATTTATGAAGTCTATAATGATTTGGGGAAAAAGAATAGCAGCTTTTGCATAGTAGATCTTAATCTATAATTTTAAAAATGTGACTTAAAGTAAGATTATAGAACTAGATAATCCTATGAAAAATGTATATGATGGAGCATTTATTGATTTCTTTGTCTGTATTTGGTTTTCTACCTACATTAACCGGGATATATTTACTGTTATTATTCTTTGCTAGAAATGACATTATTTTTGTAAGCACATTATAATCCAGCTGATCTAGTCTTAACAAAAGTATTAAATCATTTATGTACACATTATTGTTAACATATTACTTTCACACAATACACACATACCATAGTATTGTGAGGCTGTGTGTGTGCATATGTCTCTGTTAATATGTCTCCGTGAAAAGAAAATAGAGTTTTTCTATTAATTAATTTTCTAAACTTCCTTGTTTACAAGCTAAATAAAATAAGCTTGTTTTACATATTATTTATCAGAATAAATCATATTATAGTGAGGTCATGTGTGTGTATGTGTATGTATACATATTTATGTATATGTTTGTGTGTGTGTAGTTTTGTGCATGCATATAGATATCCACATAGGTGCATAAGGCATATGATTGTGTCACTCAAGATCACATAAAAATTTTAGCTTACAACACTAAAAAAAAGCCCAAATAGAAAATAATCTCATATTCTTTAATTTATCCAATGTCATAAATAAGTCTTTCTCATTTTCAATACTCAATATACTCTTGTCTAATTGACTTGAAGAACTCTAATTTCTGTGATAGAAGCCCTAGTTGCCACAAATTTACAGTATAAAACAAATTCAAAGGGTAAAGAAAATTTTCTATGGTCATAGATCAATGATCCAGCTCTAGAAATATCTTAAAAACTTGCAGTAAAGCTGTTTTAGTGTTGTGTTTCCCAGATTCTGCTTCATTGCTCATTTGTGAAAACAAACATTTGCCATGAAGACATAACTGCCAATTTAGCCTAAATAAGACAAATGAGATAATGAGACCAGTGGCAAATTCGAGTTGACAAATCCTGCAGAATGCCCAGCTTCAAGTAAAAAGCTTTCCTTTCCTGCCAAAAGGTCTACATGCTAATGCTAACTAATTTGCCAACCTTGGCCCTACATTGTTTGACAATAGCTGAGCATCCCAATTTGTTATAGTTGTGACATTAATTTGGATGTAAAATGTGGCTTGATCTAGTAATCTATGCAACCTCTTCACCCTACAACCAATCACACAGATGTATACTTTGTACTGAAAAGGCTTAGAAATACAGAATTTTTTTTTTTTTAAGCTTGGGATGTATTAATATAGAGAAGATAATGGTATAGACACTTTAAGTGTGACTTTCACATGTTCATATCCTGGTTAGAGTAATAAAGGTGAAATAATGTACATTATTTACTTTAACATTACAGGGACACTTAGAATATTTGTCCTGAATCAGTTACTCAAGTATCTGTAACTTAGCCATCAGTGTTGGTGGATTTTGAAAAGTCAATTTAGAGTATTTAAAAAAAAAAAAATATATATATATATATATATCCTTTGAATCTTTCTGGAGTTGCAAAATAATCAGACATATTGATACTTCATACATTTTTCAATCCATTTTCCTTATTATTTAAAAGAAAAATGTTCCTATGTGTCTGTATTATTCCTGAAACAACTTAATTTTGTGTATTACTGTAGAAATAAGTTAAAATTTCAGTTTGGAGAAATCTGTTTTGTTGTTGTTGTTGTTGTTTTAAATAAACTAGGTACCTAGAATTAGAAATGTTTCATTCCCTTAACTAGGTTAAATAATAAGAGTACTGTAATTGTATACAGTAAGAATAGATTTTTAAAAAATACTTTATTTTGAATGGGTATGAACTGGTGTGACTCATTCATTTAAAAGGTAGACTGGAATCTCAGGGCTTTAATTCAGACTTTGTAAACTGCACTAAGACATTTAGTTTCTGATGGATAAAAATGAATATAAAACATTTTATAATTATAAAATTGTACTAATCCTACCATTATGAAATCAATTAATGAAAAATATTTACCTTGCTTTGGAAAACTGTATTAAAAAAATAAATGTACCAAACAGATAGATTTGACAAAAAATTTGACAATCCATGGGAATACCTATAAATTTCTATAAATAGCCTTTTAAAATTCATTTAAAATACATTTACAGAAAATATAGGAGCATAAAATATTTTAAAATTACGAAAACAGAATTTTGAAAAAAATATTTTGAATTCTTATCTTCTAGGTTTATTTTTTTTTGAGGGGAAAATAACCTAAAAATATAAAGATCTATTCAGTTTTTAAAAAATGCATTAAAATGTTTCACTCTAGGGGTGCCAGCGTAGCTCAGTTGGTTAAGTGTCTAACTTGGGCTCAGGTCATGATCTCAGGGTCCTGGGATCAAGCCCCCCATTGTACCACTGTACTCCTTCCCCTTTGTCTCTCTCCCTTGGCCATGCTCTCTCTCTCTCTCAAATGAATAAATAAAATCTTATAATAAAATAAATTTTATTTATTATTTATTCATTTTATTTATTATTTATTAATAAATTTAAAATTTCATGCCCTTATTATCTATAATTCTTTCTTTCTTTGTAGGCTGGCAATGCCTTCCTTCTAACAAATAGAATATGGCAAAATTTATGGGATGCCACTTCTAAATTAGGTTACAAAAAGACTTTGACTTCTGTCTGGCTTGCACTTTCCACTTTCTCATTCCCTGGAAGGTGAAGAATACATCAAACTACAAAATATCAGTTGCATCCACAGTGGTGTACCAGTGGTGTCTTCTAATAAGACAAGTAATTATTAAAAAGTCATCATTCGCTGAATTATGTTGGGGCCTATCAAGTCTCTGCTCTTAGTCATAGCCCAGTTACAAATAGTCGCCTTTGACAAATATATTTTAAGTATCATTGTATACCATGATCCATCTACTTCCCATGGAGATGACATACATAGACTATATTTTGCCCTGTTCCTACCAATTGTGTTACCAGGAAGCCTTTCCTAGTCAATGCTTCCCTGATATTCTTCACAACTTGTGCTTATAATACTATTTCCATGAGTGAGCTCCTCTAGCCTGGACTTCCATGATACCCAGTTATTCTCTTCACAACATATTTCACTCCATGGTCATCAACATACAAGACACCCATCTTAAACAAGGGATCATGCTTTCTCCCAAAGTGTCACTAAGGAAAATTGCTCCATTGTTTTATGGATATTTGTGTTCTACATACCTATTGTTCATCATCTTTCCAAGTCTTGTCAAATATGGCTAGTTTCTTGCCAAAATAATCCCTCTAAAATTTCTATATGGGACAGTATGTACTTTTCAACATGTGGCATGCTTCCAAAAATGCTATTTCCCCTTGGCTCAAAACACTTTGCTGCAAATCAAAGATTCTTGAATGCCTTCAAGACCATTGCAGTCAGTGTTGACTTCACTGCTACACTTGCCATTGCTACTGTTAAGCATGAGTATGATCTAGAGAAAATGTATTTACACTCCCCATCCCATATTGGGGTTATTAGGAAATCAATAATCAGATATATTCTTCTCTTGAAATCTACTCAATCCTTATGTATAAGGATTAAAAATTATTATAAATTATAAGAACTTCCTAAAAAGAGTTTGTTTTGAAGTCTAGAAGAGAACATGAGTGAATATGGATCTACATCTTTCCTATTATTAGCCCCCTCATTATCATCAGCCTCTTTTCAATTCCCATTCTTAGGTTCATTACATTTACATTTAGTATATTCAGAACAGCAGAAGGCTCCAGCATACAAAACGAGCTATAGTAATATAACATTCCTCATATCCTGGTAACTGCTTCAACAGTGTGTCAGTCCGGTGTGCAGTTATTTAATGCACAGGTGATCAAATATTGTACAAACATAGATCTGTGCAATGTAAATTAATACCTCTTTCAGCATGAAAACTTGATTAGTGAACACAGTCTATAAATCTTTAAGTAAAAGAAGGCTCCAAATGACTAAGACTCAATAAGGTCATCAATGAGTGATGCATCGCCTTTTTTTCCCTCTGGATTACACAAGAATAATTTTTTGGCAAAGTTCTTACCTCTTCTTCAGCGCAATGACTTTTTCAGGAGGAAACTGCTGGTGGTCTTCCCCAGGGAACAACAACTAACTTTGGTCATTTTCTTGACTTGAGACACTCTTGAGGGAACAAAGCATTAGCAATTTTCCTGGTGTTATCACTCACTTCGAAAGTCCTTTACTTTAAGCTTCCATTTCCCTACTTTTCATTATCCCCAGATTTACGCAGACTCTTTCTACTTGGATTAGGTTGAGGGGTTCAGGCACAATCCATAACCATAAAATTGGCAAAAGGTGTAACTGCACAATGTCTTTTCTTTCATCCATTCACATTCTTGGATTTGTAAGCCATCAAGACATCCCTCACACCAAACAATGTCAGAGTTGTCAACATAAGGCCTATCCAAACCAAGAATTCTTTTGGAATAAGTGCTACAGGATTTGGGTCTTAATGTCATGTGCCAAAATGTTTCTCTTAATAGCAGCTAACAAACTGAAGCACAGCCTTGGTACTACGGGATCCTACATTACAAGAGGAAAAAAAAAACAAAAAACAAAAAACAATGCCAAGTGGAAAATACAAAGATTTGTATTATGGCATCATTTCCTACACATGCATTCTCATTTCTGCACCCCAAAATATTCCATTTTATATTCTCCCTATTTAAGAATTAAATCCAGCCACCTGAATGTAGATAGCTTCGTTGTTCCTTTTCACATGTTCCATTTTTTAGCAAATGTTTTAATTGCTCCTTTTAATTTCTTATCAAAACACTATTATGAAGGTGAGAATGAACGAAATATCTCCAAATAATATGGTGCTTTTAGCAGATCAGTATATCATAATCATTGTGAAGTAAGTCCTTTAAGCTGAGGAAATATATATGGGTGCCCCAAATGATTCACATTGTTCCTATCTTTGTTCCTATCCTATCTATTGTTCCTATATTTCTATAACATTCTTGGTGATTGCTTCAGTAAAGACATTTACATTAAAAAAGTAGAGAATGAAGCAATGCCTATCAGAACCCTCAGAAATCCTCTAGGAGCTATAAGTAATGGTACAAAATTATCTACCGGATAGTAATCAGCTGGACTCTGTCCCTGTGGAATTCATTCCATGGTAAGTTAAAAACAAACAAAAAGCAAACAATCTTTTCTCATTATCACTCTGAAGAGTCATAGGCAATTAGTGGTACCTCAACAGAGAACAAAGAAAAAAATCTTCATTCAGATGAACTGCATGGCTTGGGAGCCCCCATGGAAACTCATCTCATGCTCAGCCTACTGCCTCAAATATTGTTTTAAATATCCCATTCCAGTTCGTTCAGAACTTTCTAAGGTTTTTAGGGATCATTCAATATATACTACCTTTTCTTCATTCCTTGGGTTTCCAGAAGTCCTTCCAAAATTAGGGATCTCCGCATGAGGGTATTTTAAACGATCTTAATTATCTATAACTCACTTAACCAAACACATAGGCAGGTTATCACCACTGCCCAAGAATTTGTAAAAATCCACACATATTTCCTTAGAATAAATTTCTAGTTCTTTTACAAAAAGCTAAAGGTACTACTGCAAGGAATTTAGCCTAGTGTACAGATTTGCCCTTTCCTGTTGGGGTTAATGTAGAACATGAAATAATCTGTAATGCCTGGCTTGCTAAATGTAACACAGAGGCCACTGGGGGCAAGGGAAGGTTCAGAGAAGAGCGTAGGCCTTTGGAATGCCAAGGCCTGTGTGAACCGTCTGTACCTGGAATGCCCTGGGGAGTTGCCTTCCCCTGAGCTTTCTTAGCCCAAACCCCCACCCTGTGATCTAAGAGATGTACTATGCATTGTGTTTTAGGCTATGTTTAGCAGAACTCATAGAACTCACAGATTAGCATACTGTCTCTTTCCTGTAAAGAATTCCTCTCAGTTTCAGTAAGGCCCCTTTTCACATATCAAGTGCTTGACAAACAGTGATAAGGATTTCTGATTAACCTGGAGGACCAATAACGATGAGAGCAAAGGGTCTTTGTCTCTTGAGTGTTGACCCCCCTGCCTCCTCCTCTCTTTCACAGCAAAGTTTGGTGTACTCATTCATTCCTTGGTACAGGGATTGCTGGCCATTCCCACGGGGCACTTTCCTGGTTTTCCAAGATTTTTTTCCTCCTCCAGCGAAATTGCTGAAATTCCCATTCTTCTCAGTGTTGCCACAGGTATACCATGCTGTTTGCATTGTTTATCAAGAAAAGTTATATAGTTGGGGCACCAGGGTGGCTTAGTTGGTTAAGCCTCTGACTCTTGGTTTAAACTCAGGTCATGATCTTGAGGTCCTGGGATTGAGCCCCGCATTGGGCTCTGTGCTCAGAGCAGAGTCCACTTGTCTCTCCCCATCTGTTCCTCCCCCTGCTCTCTCATAAATAAACAAGATCTTAAAAAAAAAAAAGAGAGAGAGAGAGGTTAGGTCATTCAGCAATGGGATATGGGAGAAAGAAGGACCTAGCTTTGGTTATCATGCAAATGATAGCTGTATTATGTGATGATTTTCCTGAGACATCAGCTATAGTATTCAGTATGTATGTATATATATGGATAAACATATTAATATATCTATACAGCACACACACACACACACACACACACACACACACTTTTCACTTGATAAATGAACTTTCTTTGGAAACTTCCAGCTAGAGTTTCAGTTGTTTTCATCATAGGTTCAGAGTTTCTCTTTTGTCTTCTGACACTTTCTCTGAATTATTCTAACTTTTTTCCCAATGACAAATCCCATGTAAGATAATTAAGAAAGCAAATTCATTATTACCTTGTTATGTTACCTTGTATGCCTTTAGTTGTGGGTGCTGTCACTACTGTAGAGCCCAATACCAAGTGAATAGTTTGTAGTGAAAAGAGCAATACATGGGGGCACCTGGGTGGCTCAGTGGGTTAAAGCCTCTGCCTTCGGCTCAGGTCATGATCCCAGGTCCTGGGATCGAGCCCCGCATCGGGCTCTCTGCTCGGCAGGGAGCCTGCTTCCTCCTCTCTCTCTGCCTGCCTCTCTGCATACTTGTGATCTCTGTCTGTCAAATAAATAAATAAAATCTTTTAAAAAATAAAAAAAAAAAAAAAGAGCAATACATGGTATCAGCATTTGATAGCTTTTTATCTTTCACCATAGTAGCCTGCAACAAGGAGTTGAGGAGGCATAATCTGACTTCTGTCACGAAGTTCAATGAGCATGGTGGCACGTTGGCAAAATGTCTGACATCGCATATTCATTTGGTTCTTATGGTCCCAGTGTCCCAGCACAATTGCTGTCCTACAGCCCTTTTTATATCCCACAATGTGAAACTCTGTTCAGATGTCCATTTGAATTGTCTCTTTCCTGGTCACTTAGTTTTTCTTTCACTTTGCCCATTTTAAATAGACAATAAGATTCCAAAAATTAAGAAGATGTGCAATTCAGAATTAAACATATCCTCTAAATGCTGGACTGTCTTATTTGTAGCCAGTTTCTTCAGAAACAGTAATTTATCTCTGTTTTTGGAAACATCTCTTGAGGCACCAGTGAAACGATTCCCAAGATTTTATAGACTTGGCCAATTTGTGAAATTTTGAAATTCCTCAACCATGTTCCATAAAATTTATATGTAATCTTTGTTGTCAATTTTTTCCCTTCCTTCCCTCATTCTGCTACTATTATTATAATACCAAAAACAAATGATTCAGTCTCCTCTTCATGAATATCAAGCCCAAATCTCTCCTCACAAAATTATGATTGTACGTGATAGAATTTTAAAACTTTTGACAGTGTGGATGAGGCGGGCAGAGACTCCCAGGTCCAGCCCCTTTCTGTCCCTGGCTCCCTTTGCTCCTGCTAAGGCCAAGAAAAGACCAAATAGCCATCCTGTTTGACTATGGTAACATAACAAGTCATTGCTCCGGCTGAGACAGAAGAAAAATACCAGAGGCCAGGTCCTGTTTGAATAAGAAAAGAAAGAGACTCCACCCCCACCCCCAACCGGAGTGATTTTGCACTCTTAGATTATACTTCCACATGAAAGTGCCATTTGGCCTTGGGGAACTGGGAAAGCTTCCCTGCCTTGAGAGACCACCAAAACACCCCGCTACCATCCCCCATTGCCCGTAACCATAAAAACTCATTCCCAACCCCTGTAGGGTGCTCAGTCTTTGGGAAGGAATCGCGCTGAGCCCACTGTCATTGAAAAAGCTAAGTTCTCCCTGCTCTCCGTGTGCCATTTGGGTTTCCTCAGTCACCTTAGATTTTCCGCAACATAGTAAATATATGTTGAATTTCTACCCATGTAAAGGCAAATGTGAATTTTTATTTTCTTGTGTTGAAAGTATGAAAATAAATTATTAGCACAATCAATCACAGTATCCAGTCTCCATCAGCCTGCTGCATCTTTTGGATAGTTTATATCAGATACTGCTATCAACTGCACTACATTATTCATTCTTTGTTAGTCCACCATCAGTCTTTGCAACCCTTATTCCTTTCTCATTAGTCAAACTCAAATTGATATAGGGTACATTGATATTATTATTCCCACTTCTACCATTTTTTAAGTCAAAGTTGAAATTTTATGTTGCCCTTTGAGAATTCTATATTGCCTAATACTTATTGACAAATAGGCCTAAGAAGTTTCACTTTACATGTCCAATTTATCCTGAATGAGGACAAACTTGGTTGAAATTTGACCTAACAAAGATAATAGCAATGTTTGCCATTTACATCACATTTATTGCAAATTTTAATTTAGGTAAATACTTTTAGCTTTCAGTATTTTGATCTGCAATTTTATTTTATTCATGAATAATTTCATTTATTGGATAGCTTTCAAGAAAGCATCCCCATAACCACCCTGTCCCACTGAAGTTCCTGTAAGGTCTCCTCACTGTCACAGGTAGGGATGCTGGTATATTAGCTACATTTACCCCACAAGCCAAGGAGGAAATGCTCCACGTTCCCTGATACTAAACCTAAAAATTTAATATAGCCTTGGAGGTCATGCTGGGGAATGTAGTTACAATTCCTGGACTAAATCATACTTCACAAAGGAGATTAATTTTATACCATGTTTCAGCCCTCCTATTTAATTCTTCTTTCGTTTTTTCCTATTTTAAATTTATCCAGGAAAGGATAGATTGAATATGACAAGACTCTTAAGAAAGATGACTTGTAAATTAGATGCTTTGTGGGTGCCTATTTTTTTCTATTTCAATTCTGTCCTTTAAAAAATATATAGATAGATTTTGATATAGATACAGATGATATAGATATAGATATATGGCAGAACAACTCTACCTAATTTAATCTTCCTTCTTTTTTCAACCATTGTCCTTAGGCTTAGTTTGTCTTTATCTTTTTTTGCCCTTTTAAAAATTGCTCTTACCTTTGACACATTCTCAAACTCTATAGAAAATAATTGAGGAAGTTAATCCTTTACTATATTATAATGTTCTTTTGTCTCCTAAATAGAAAGATTGGAGCTTCCCTGAATTATTATATCCAACATTTGTTTGGGGAAGGAACATGTCATCAAAGGCAACTTTATTTTGCTTACCATATAACCAATCCAATGGAGTGGCCATTATCAGCATTTAATTGTTCAACCATGTTCCATTTTAATATGGAAGAGGAGATAAGGCCAACTATCTCTCTTTTCTTTTTTTTTTTTTTTGTGAATACTCACAAGGTAGCTTTTATCACCTCAAAGAGAGGTGCCTCATTAGGGCAGTAGGTAGCTCGTCAGTCTCATATCACCTCAAAGAGGATAAATTTACCACCTTTCAGTCATTAATGAATTGAATGACAAAACCACAACTAATTTTAGGTAGGTAATCATTCCAAATAGATCTCTTTATTCTGTAATCTCTAAGCATCAAATTATTAGATTAACCTTAATTTTCCTCCAGTCTTCAAAAGAGTACTGGAACATCAGTATACCGTTATTTTTTTCTTCAATACTGATCTTAATTTTTTTGCTGTTATCCTCTAGTTAATAGTCTCATTTTTGCCAATACAGTCAACTGCCATCATTATATATATATATATATCTTTTTGAGGGGGTGGGGGTCACTTTCACTGTTTGACTCTTTTTGCCTATTCAACTGTAGTCATCTTTTACAAGTTTACATCATATAATTTCTCTGGCAAAATTTTCACCTTCTCAGACCACAGATGGAATGACCACCACCCAGAGATCAAAGTCTTATCAAGTCCTTTCTTCCCATGTTGTCACTTACTTTGTAAGTCTTTTGCTCTGTTGAACAGGGAGGTGTCTTTGTGTCATTTCTACGTCTTCCTCTTATCTGCCTGTGACACTGCCATTGATTCAGGTGATACTAGGTTTAGAATCCATGAAAATTCACAAGAAATTTTATGTCCCCAACCACTTACTTCCATTGAATGACACTGAATTGGCAACACAGTACACTACCTGCATTGCTTTGGGAGGGGAAGCTACATCTCAAGTAGAACTTGCAGGTCTCTTCAGTGTGTTGCTGTAAAAGACAAGGTTGAAGACAGTTTGTCCACTTCAGTTAATTAAGTCTACCCCTGCCATTTCTTTCCTGTTTATTATACTCTGCATGTCACATAATCTTCAAGGTTTGTGTCAAGGCACATGCCTCCCATTGCAGCTGCAATTCACCAGTCAGCAGATCATAATAAAGAACCCTGACAGCTAGGTACAATTGCCCAGCTTGGTAAAACATAGATAACGTATTACTCCACATTTATTTCTGGAGGCATCAGCCCTGCATCATGCTTTCAGGAGTTTCTGAGTCTAGGTTAATAGTTTAGAGCAGTTATTATTTTTTTATCTGCATATGCTTCTGAATACATCATTATGATTATCAGCCTTTAGACATATCTTGTCAAAGATATTTTGCAGTTGTGAAGTTCAAAAATAGACTCAATTCTCAAGATGTATCTGATTTGCAAAATCACAGAAGGCTTGATAAAAATTTTAGGAAAAAATTCCTGCATTACAAACCATTCCAAAACTTAGTAGTTCTAAACAACCATCATTCGTTTGCTCACAAGTCTATCAGTAGGCAGTTTGGTGAGCTGGGCTCAACTGGGTAATTCTTTTGCTGGTCTTGCCTATGGTGACTCATGCTTTTACAGTTATCTGGAGCTGGATGGTCCCAGATGGCCTCACTTGACACTTAACGGAGCTTTTGCTGAGGTGACTGGATATTCTTTGTTGTGGGATGTCTCTCCTTACATGATTTCTCATCTTCAAGGGGGCTAAACAGTGTTTACTTGCGAAAAGAGGGTTTCAGGGTCCTAAGAGGATACATCCTATTGATAAAAGAAAGCTGCAGGACCATCCAAGATTCAAAAGGAAAGGCAGCTGATCTCACTTCCTGTGGAAGGACCAACAACAACAAAAAAAGAAAGTAAAGTGACATTTTAATCCACCACAATCCCCTCAATCAGCACATTGTATTTTTAGCAAAGCAGAATGGCATTATACAATGAAGGATAGTATAGTGGTTACAAGTGACGATACTAGTGCCTGGTAATTAATGAAAGATAACAATATGTAAGGGCGTAGAGCATTGTGGTTAAGATTGCAGACCTCACAACCAGTCTACCTAGGTTTGAATCTTGGTTACTTCATCTAACATTTGTGTGCCTTGTTTAGGTCACTTGAACTATCTGTGACTTCGTTTTTCTTTTGTACAATAGAAATTATATTTGTTATTCATTTACTTATTCTAAAGATTTTATTTTTCAAGTTATCTCTAGACCCAATGTGGGGCTTGAACTTACAACCCATAGATCAAGAGTTTCATGCTCCACTGACTGAGCCAGCCAGACACCCTCAAACAATAATTATTAATAACACATGTGTCGTAGGGTTGCTGTGAGAAACAAATGAGCTAATGTATAATATATGAAGTGCTTGGTCTAGTTCCTGAAGCATTTTTAGAACTGAATAAATGTCATGAATCTTTTGTTACTTAATTTACATTGTACATGGCTCATCATACAGTTACTTCTTTAAAAATTTTATGAATGATTATTGAGCTTGTGGTCAATAATAACTCATAGAATTTTTTACACATGCATCACAGTTAATTTCAAATAGACTATTCTCCAAATAATATTTGAAACTTAAAGCTAGTGTACTGTTTTACTCTGATTATTTGTTGTATACATTCATTTAGCTTACAAATATGCCTTTGATTCTTACTGTTTAGATTTTAGAAATTTCTCTGATAACTCTTCTATAACTGATATTGCGACAATTCTCAAGTGTTTGATAAAATATATATATAGTTTTTGTCCAAAGAAAGCAGAATACTACCAAGGACTTTTTATTCTTCCTTTTTTCTGTGTCCTGCTGGATTAAAAATTAATTAATCCTTTCTTTCTTTTTTACCATGCTGGAAAACTATATACTCCAAGTGTATACTCTTACTATTTTTCTTACATTTTAAACATACTTACTTTACTTTTTTGTGTTTTTCTAACTCATCCATGTTAACGAGGTTAGCATGTTATAAAATATCTCTGAATATTCCCCATCAACGTGCTAAGTTTTTGTTTTGCAAAATGTATTTCTACTTTATTTCAAAATAAACAAAAATAGTCATTTATTTTATAGGCTTTCACCACTTAATCTAATTTACAGACATGTTTTATTTATGTTTTTGCTCATTATTACTTTTTGCCCCTCACTTTTTAGTGGGTTTGCATTTTTTCTTTCTTGAGTACATCATCCACTAAATTTGCAACAAATGTCTAGAATTATAACCACTACTGGTGAATAGGTTTTGATTGTTTTCTTTCTCAATAATATTAGTTTAGCTGGATATGAGGCAAGTATTGGGATTTATTTCCTCTAACTATGGTGACTTACTGTATTTATTGTATGTATGTGTTGTATCTATCATTCTGATAGAAGGCCCTACTTCAGATTATACATTTATAATTCTGGTAGTTTTTAGTATTTTCCCATTTCTTTGAGATTTATTTTATAATCTATTTTTCCTAAGTTTTTTATCCTTATGTTTGTATGTCTCATTCAGCAGTGGAATATATTTTCATTCTAATGTATTTTTATTGTTGTTAATTACAGAAAATTCTGAAGCACTGTTTATTTGAATTTAGACGCTCTCCCAACTGTTCCACTCTCTTCCACTGAAAATTCCATCATATGTAACTCATAACTACTCAATCTATCTTCTATATTTTTCGTTTCATAATGTCTTGGATGACTATCTCAATTCTAAATTTTGATTCATTAATTCTCTCCTTCCCCGTTCTCAGAATACTATTTGTCCTTTCCTCTTATCCTCATTTTAGTATCGTAGTTTTCCATTTCAACAACAATTTTTTTTCTTTTTCTTATTTTCTGATCTTGTTTTATGGGTGCTATGTTTTTCATAGTCACTCTGAGCTTTAAAAATACAGTTATTTTAATATCTTTAATATCTTTAATATCTTTAATACCAGAGCATTCTGGTATTTTCAGTTCAACATTGTGAAATTTATCTTTTTGTTATAGGTTTTTCTCCATGGCTTTGGGTTTCTTTCTGTATGTTGTAATTTTGTTCTGCAGGTCCACGTTTCATATGCATTTTCCTTTCTTTACATTCATTCTTCTTAAACATTTTTGCAGTTATCTCACTCCTCAGCTGCTTCCTAGAGACCACATTGCAGAGGCAATATTGCTTTGTAGATACCTTCAAGGAGACTGCATAATAATCTTCAACAGTATAGACTCGCTAGACTTCTGCATATGAAATGAATTCTGTTTTCTCCCTTTTCTAAAGGCAAATTGTAGACCCAAATCTGAGGACAAAGTTGGATCTTCTTTTGCTTCTTTTCACTTGTGCATAAATGTAGTACTACTTCCAATTTTACCCAGAGTGTGTCTACCTCTAGTCCTCAGTATATGTTGGGCTTGTTTCATCCTTGTCAAGATTGAAGTTCTAGCCCCCATCATCTTTGCATGGTATCCAAGAACCTGCCTTCTGCTCCCACTCACTAATGGGAGTTTTCCTCTGACCCATAAAATCAGTTCTGTGGAATGGAGAAGATTATGGAAACCTTGAATGTCACATGTTGAAGATGGCAGAAACTAGGGTCTCTGAATAACAATGGAGAAGACCTGTCATGTGAACTTGTTTATCAGCTCACCACTGTTACATGGGAAAAGAAACAGAATGGTCTTGAGTTGATCCTTTACATATTTGAGACTTGTTACCACAGGCTAGCCACCTTGATTGATGAATTATCTGACTTGAGTGTTTAATGTCTTATAGTAACTTACTAAGTGCTGAATTTTCTGTTGCACTTTAGTAATGAAAAGAGGATTGTGCTTTTTAGTTTTCTTTCTCGTCTGATTCAAAATGTCTGTTGGAGTCTACCCCAAACCAAATCCATCAACATATGAAAATGTAAAAAGTATTGTATTTCTTGCATAATGCTATTAAACAATCCCTGGAATTAATTTAAAGTTAGATCAGTGTCATTAATGTTGGTTAACTTCATTCTCCAAATGCTGTAAGTTTGGCTTTGCACATACAAATAATCTGAAAATCTTTTTCCAGTGTAAAGATCTTGGAAGACTTCCTGCTATCCTTATATCCACCCAGAGGTTACAAAACCTTATCATTCCTCTATAAAAATATGTATTTATAAATTAGATGATATTCTTTTATGTAACAGTTTATTAAAGCCTCAAAAGATTCATTCTAGTTCTATTCTAGGTAAACTTATATGTTTGCTTGTTTTTGTTTTATTGTTCATCATATGATTTACATATAGTTTTTGAAGATTTGGTCTTAAGAGTAGGGTCTTTTTAAAAAATTTTTTATTTTTTTATTAACATGTAATGTATTATTAGCCCCAGGGGTACAGGTCTGTGAATCGCCAGGTTTATGCACTTCACAGTATTCACCATAGCACATACCTTCCGCAATGTCCATAACCCCACTATCCTCCCCAACACCCCCACCCTCCCACCCCCCACCTCCCACCCCCAACCCCTCCCACCCCCCACCTCCAACCCTCCCACCCTACCCTCCCACCCCCCCCCCCCAACCCACAGTTTGTTTTGTGAGATGAAGAGTAAGAGTAGGGTCTTGAGAGTAGTAACATGGATATGTTACTTGAAGGATGACATCCATGTCACATTTTATATCTGTGGACATTTGTAACTTATAGTAAGCTATTAGTGTTTTAAGATACCTTATTTCCTTTTGAAATTAATAAAAAAAACACTCCTTAGATAAAATCAGACATGTTTTATCTGAATCTTTAGAAAGATCTTGTGCTCAATTAAATAGAGGAATATTTTGTTTGTTGAAGATTTCTTAATTTTACTATTATAATTTCTATGATGATGTGACTATAATGATATTACTTGCTGCATTTATTTCACTTCTTTATCACTATTCTCTTCTGTATTTTTGGTCAGATTAAGTCCAATGTATGATTGTCCACTATTTCTTATAATTTTTGCTTTACAAAGTACAATTTATTTAATTTAGTAATTTTTCAAATCTTGTTTTTACCTTGTTGAAACTACTACAGAACATGCAATTTGAAAACTCCTTTTTTTTCAAAAACACATTTTACACACATATTTTTAACTGTGGTAGAAAGGCACACACTCCGCCTACCTAAGCACACTGTATTGTGGTCACATATTAATAGTTCTACAATTCTCACTTACCCTTTTCCTCCTTTCCTTTTATAACTTCTAGAATGCATTATGTCTGTGGATTTCTCTATCTATCCTCCATCTATGTATCTATCTAAATATGTATGCATGTATCTATCCCTCTATCATCTATTTATCTATCATTTTTTACTTCTATGTCCTCACTCCAAATAATGGATGAGTTATTCTTGGGAGAAAATTAATTTTCTATTATCATATTTCTATAAGGAATTCCACATACTAGAATCATTTGCAAGACTTATCTGGTGGATGGACCCATGAGTTTTGGCATTAGCTCTAACCTAGGTGTGAACATTAAGTTGCTGAACTCTAATGTGTGTATTTGTGTGTGTGCATGCATGTGTGTGTATATATGTACACACATATATATGTATATACTATTTATATAATTATAGATATGTGAAGTGTGTAGTATGTCAGATGACTCCAATAAATGTGAACAATTTTTATTTTCCATGATGTCATTGTAATATTTCTTTTATTAAAATCCCCATACAAGGAAATATTGAAATCTGGAACATAAAAGATTTTACCTTTTTCCTGTTATTTTCATAAAAAAGATTATTAGTCGCAATCTTCATTTCTAAATTTATGTATGCATTTATTTATTCATTTGGAGAGAGAGACAGAAAGAGAGAGAGAGAAGGGGCAGAGGGAGAATCTTAAGCAGGCTTTGCACCCAGCACAGAGCTTGATGTGGGCTGGAACTCACAGATCATGACCTGAGCTGAAATCGAGCGGACACTTAACTGACTAAACCACTGAGGTGCCCCTCATTTCTTTTCAATTCCTGTTTCAATTCCTGTTTCCTAACATGTTTAGATTCTTTTTTTTTTTTTTTTTTTTTTTAAGATTTTATTTATTTATTTGACAGAGAGAGATCACAAGTAGACAGAGAGGCAGGCAGAGAGAGAGGAGGAAGCAGGCTCCCTGCTGAGCAGAGAGCCCGATGCGGGGCTCGATCCCAGGACCCTGAGATCATGACCTGAGCCGAAGGCGCAGCTTAACCCACTGAGCCACCCAGGCGCCCACATGTTTAGATTCTATTTCTCTCTGTTCTTTAGCTTAAAATTCTGTTGATCAGAGACAAAAATAGTAGCTAAAAATTCCCTTTCAGATTTTGTGTACTTCAGCCCTTACCTACAGATTATACTTTCAAAGTAATACCTTTTATCTTATTTTACCTAATATAAATACTTTTGTGTGCATTTTAACCAATTTCCTCTATTTTTTTAGTACTAAAGACTAATATTGAAGTGATTTGTATATATAAACTCTTATTATTTACTCCTAAAATTGTTCTTTTTTGAAACAAAAAAGAGAAAAGAAAATCAAAACAGTAACAACTGATGATGCCTTTGAAGTTTGTTTGTTTGTTTTTAATCAAAGAACTTACACATTTTGACCACTTTTCCAACATTTACAAAATTCTTTACAGTTCTTTAAAAAATATTTATAATTTTGTACTATGGATCTAAGAGCTGGAAAATATACTCATAAATGTTAATCAATTCTAACTATAAATGGTAGATTGCTTTATAGTACCTGTATTTTTTACTCCCAATTAATGTGTTACAGAATACATTTTGTTTGTAACTGCAGAGAAATCATTCACTGAAGTCAAAGCAACAAGTATTTTTTATTGTCTCCTCAGTAAAATGTACAATGCCACGTTTTGTAATCACTTCTCAGTGATTTATGAATCATGTATATAAAATACAATTTAAAATTGCATAATAGTTTCTGTAGTACTTTCAAATATAACATGTCACTTAATTCTTAAAAGCTCTTGTTTAGACACTCAATATTTAAAAAAAAATAAAATGAATTTTAAAAATCCATCTTATATTACAAGTAAGAAAATTGAGCAACAGAGAACAAGTGATTTTTTTTCAATGAACCACAGCTAATAAGTGGCAGATTCCCTAAAAATCTGCAAACTATGAAGTTAGATGATAGGGGTTTTGTTTTGTTTTGTTTCCATACTCATTAAATGTATTGTTTGCTAAAAAGTTGTTAAAATTCTGAAGTTCCTGATACATATCATTGTACTACATTCCTTTGTCTCTATACCACAGTTACTTTCACTGTTTAACTGAATTTTTTAGTTACCAAAGAATCCTTTTGTCTTTCAGCCTTTGTGGCTGAGTATTGCTGTTCTCTTTATTTATTTATTTATTTTAAAAGATTTTATTTATTTATTTGACAGAGAAAGCAAGAAAGCACAAGCAGGCAGAGCAGCAGTGAGAGAGGGAGAAACAGGCTCCCCACTGAGCAGGGAGCCAGATGCGGGGCTTGATCCCAGGACTCTGGGATCATGACCTGAGCCAAAGGCAGACACTTAATGACTGAGCCACCCAGGTGCCCCTGCTGTTCTCACTTTCAAAACCTTTGCCCACAGTATCTATACATGGTAAGATAAAACAAGGAGGCAGGCTTCAGTATCATATAGTAAGAGATTTTTAAATGAGTGTAATCAATGAACTTGGAGTGTTCTGCGCTGTATTGAGACAAAGTATCTAAGGGCATTTTACTAAGAGTTCCGGTGTTGGTTAGGAAAAAGTTGGGCCGAAACTTTTAAAAAAATATGTTTCCTTTTTAACCTTAAAACAATTATCTTATTCAAATCTGTATTATAGTACTTGTTTTATTCATCTCATTCCCCTTCCAAATTGCATGTCTTTATGGAGGGAAGGGAGAGAATTCGCATATCTTTGCATCACTCATGGCAGCTAAAGCTATTTTACTAAGTTCGCTCATTCCATACATTTTTGCCAAATACCTTATCTATACAGGAGTGAAGTGAGTTAAAAGCACTATAAAGAGGATGTTTTAAAAAAATAATCTAGTGGAAATAGAAAAAGAAGATAACAGATAACAAGACCCAGGTAGCAATAGAGTAGAGAATAATATGGAAAAATATACACACATTTAATAAACAGAAGTGAGATAATTATTGAACAGATATTACTCCCCAAAGCATAGTGGTCATACTTACCAGAACATGTCACAGTAAATTAAATTGTGGATGGTGGTACTTTGACATTATTGGGAAATCTATATTTATCTATTTGTAGTGCTTCTTGACATTAAACATTTCATAGATATTAGGATACCAATACTCTTAGTTTCAGGGATATTCTGCAGATTCCTTTTTTTTTTTTTTTCCTTCAAAATTTACCCATGTTTTTTATGAAAGCAGAGCTGTCTACTAACCTTAAAAGTGCTTTTACTGTCACAATGACATTTAGACACTAAATTGTCTTGCATGACAAGAAAATATATGATATTTTGTTTAGTTTTTTCTATTAACTTTAGAAACAATTACTTTTGCATAGTGATTTTACTCAGTCATCCCTTTCTAATGCAATGTCAGTGTATGTGTAATTTTTTTAAAGTTTTCTAGAGAAGCAATGTTTTCCTTCTGCAATGATTGCATCCACACATGTTTCAAAATAGGAATTAACTGTAAGTTTCCAAAGAATTTGAGATGTTTCTAGTACTATGCTATAATCATGCCACATAGGGTTTTTCCCCCTGCTTTACAGTTTGCAGTATGCATATACAGTTTGTATATATACTAACATATATATAAATATATATGTAATTTCTATGAATAAAATAATTTTCAGAAAAGAAATTATTCAGCTAGCACCATCTTAGATGATGATATGGGGATGATTAGTCTGGTTTCCTTTGTAGATGCAGTTCTTTAAGAAAAAGGAGTAATTGCTTCTTTAGACCATCCTTGGAGAAAAGAACATTTTCACTAATTTCTTTCTATTTGAAATATCCAGAATAAAGACTCTTACAATAACAGGATGTCAACTAGTACATGTACTAAAAGGAGTGGACCCAGGGCATAGAACACTGAACCTATAAATTTGAAAATGGTTATAGAACCCTATTGCAAATGTTGACCTCAGAAAATGGAAAAATGAGACACAGGTAATCCACAGCCTGCAAAGGCAGCAGCATTAGCACTTCTGAGGGAATCTGAAAATGTTTTAATATGAACAAATACTTAACTTTATATGTAAAGGATTTTAAGAGGTTTATCAGGTAGTTGAAAGGAAGGAGACAGAGAAAGACTCACTATAGGAAAAAGGAAAAGCAAGATAGATGGAAGCTGAACTATGAGACATAACCTCTGTATTCACTATTCTTCGACTTTGCACTATTGCATGACCCACCTGTCAATGAGCACCCACGCTAAAAAATGGTGTCTATAATTTTTTTCTGCTTCTCTGTTCATTTACAGATGAGCACATAGTTCCTAAATTTCATTTTTAAAATAGCTACATTATATGGACACTCCTGAAATCTTCTTACTGGTGAAAAACTAAGATGACTTTTATATGGAATAACATAACTTCATAATAAGTTTTGTCTTCTTTCTGACTTCAGCTTTTAGAGTTCATAATTTCTTTTTTTTTAACTTCATATTTTTATTTAAATTCAAGTTAGTTAACATATATAGTAAAGTTGGCTTCAGGGGCAGATTTTAGTGGTTCACCACTTACATACAACAACCTGTGCTCAACACAAGTGCCCTCCTTAATGTCCATCATCCATTTAGCCCATCCCCCACCCACTTCCCTCCATCAACCCTCTGTTTGTTCTCTATAGTTAAGAGCCTCATGGTTTGCTTCATAACTTCAATGTGTCAGAAAAATCAAAGTAATTTTTCTCTTTTTTTTCCCTCATTTATTCAGTAGTATTTGTCTTCCTCTTGCCAAATTGAGCCAACCACTTTCCCCAGGCTCCTGGGGGAGGTTTAGAAAAAGGGAACATACAGGGAAAATGAGACATCAGAGAAAGGCATCAGAAGTGGAGACAGCTCCTTTACATGGTGAAGAGGATGAGAATGGTCACCATCAGGCAAAATAGCTCCATGGTCTCCAAGAAGGTGAAGTTCCGAATGGTTTAGGAGAAGAGCTATTGCTTCAGAGAAGGGCTCCCAGCAAAACCAATGATGAGGCTCCCAAACACAGTCCCGATTCCAGCCCATAGCCAGCCACCCTTACCATGGCAGCCCCAACCCCAATGAACTTGGCGGCTATGTCAGTGTCCCTTGAAACGGCACTTGTTCAAAAGATGCATCTAGGATTAAGTGAGGTTAGAGGACATGGGGTTGCCAAGCTGCTTAGATTCTCTTCTGACAGCGTCTCTGGTGGTTTTAGGACCACTGCAGACAGTGATCGTCTCAATTGCTGAGAGGAGTTCCTGATCAGGAAGAAAGAACTTTGCACAGGCGTACAGTTTCAGGGGACAAGGAGCTGTGGCAGGAGAGCTATTCCTAGTGCAGAGAAGATTGCTAAAGTAGTTTTTCTGATACATGTTAATCTGACAACAAGGAAGAACTCCCTGCTATCACAGGACAGGCACTCTAAATAGTACCTTTATAGCCTTTATCAAATCATTAAGCATTCTGGGAACTCTTGCTGTACATGACAGGTTCAGAAATATTCAATTTTTGAAGTTACCTAAAGATGTAGAGACCTTTCTGACTTTGTAATTGTATGGTCGTGCATTCTGATTTTTTCCACAATATGAGATGCTCCCTGTGGTGTTTGTTCTAAACTATCAGTGATGACGACCACATGGACTGACAGTTAATTTTACTGACCATTTTTAAAGTCCCCATGAATGGAAAGAACTTTACATAAACTATTTAGAGATCATTTAGCAAAAGCCTTCTCAATAAAATAATTTTGAATTGTACATTATTACTCTCAGGTTTTAAAACCTAGAAACAAAATGCTGTGTTTGATTCACTAATACACAAATGACAATGGTGGTAGTAGGATAGTGTGGAGCAGCCTGACTTCCCTTTGTATTTCTATAAAAACAGAAGAATCAGGTAAATTCTAACAAACGATTTGAAATTTAGCAAGCAATATTTATTATTTCTGTTTTGCACTTGATCTTAGCCAAAAGGCAAAAAAAAATCATTATTATTACTTCTGCTTTGCATTCATCATCTTCTGCAAATGCAAAAAAAGATCTGTGTATAATAGAAAAGTATCTTCAGTTCAACTGTCAAATGCTTGTCAAATACAAAAGAACAGAGGAACTTTTTCTAAGGTCTAGCTGAGAGTGTCCAAATGCAATTTTATTGAAGACTGCTTTAGTCATCATTTTCTCAAGCCAGGTTCAAAAGGGCGAAGTCAGTTTTTTGAACAAAATTTTAATTATTGCATATGCCCTTTCAAGTCAATGAAAAACAACCACGTTTCCACTCATCAGGTAATTGTGTTCGATGTCTATAGAGGACACTAAGCTCCAATAGTTCTAGCCGATTTCCAGACAAGTTGTGTTTGTGTTGAATAATGTTCTTATTTTGGATGTGTCAAGGCCAAAATAGCAAGCTTAATTTAAACATATAGCAAAGCATCAGTTTGTTTTCATTTTAAAGTGGAGTTATGAAATTGAAGACCTGTTCTATAATAAAAGTGTTAAAACAAATTGACAGTCAATATTCTTAAACTTTAATTTGATTAATCCCGCTCTTAGCAAATGCACTATTGCATTATATATGATCCTTGGTTATTCAATGAAACAATGAGTAGAGTGTTTCCATTAGTAAATTTTTAGGTTCATATAGAATTTTGCAATGTGTCAGTACTATTTACAGATTTTATGTTCAACATGCACTATATTATTGTATTTGTCATGACTAAAAGAAGGATGATATGAACATTCCCAGGTTTATATAAATATAACTTTAAAAGGTATAAATAAGTAACCCAATTTGTATTATATCACAAAAAATCAGAAAATCTTTAATTTTAAAAATAATTAACTTATGTTCTTAATCATACTATATATTGGTAAGTAATTTTATTTAACAATAGCAAGAAAAATAATCTTAACAAGTAAATAAGAAATCTGTTTCTTAAGTGATCAGAATAACTTTAATTCTTAAATATAACCGGTTCATGAATCTACTGTAGTTTGTTAATTAATATTGATTTATAATGATAGGAGGAACTAAAAATACAAGTAATCTTAAGATGCTAAAGTAACATGTTTATCATAACTATATTCATAAAAAATAATAATATGATGCCTGTTAACTAATTAGGTACTCTTGGGATATTATAATATTAATGATATATGCCATTTTCTGTATTTGATATTACCCAACTTAATAAACTACTGTCTATTCAAAAAAACTAAGTATAGTTGCACAAAAGCCTAAGGCAGATGTATCAATATGAATATTTTCAACTTCAGAGCAATGATTTTGACAGATTAGAGGAGTAAATTCGTATAATAGAGTGTCATGATCCAAATAAAATCTAATCACTTAAGGTAAAATTTTACTCTATCTATGGAAGGAATACTAGAATTTTAAAACACTATTCTTATAAAAGTTAATTTACTTTCAGGGTGATTTTTGTATTTATATTTTTCAGTATATTACTGAACTAATGGAAAACAAAACTGATGTGTGGGTGATTAGTTACAGTTTTACTACATTTGCCTTCAAATTATGGATATTTGAAAAAATAGACTGGTGTGCAATAAATTGATTTTCGAGTCTTTTTGGCATCCTTTATTTAATAATTTGTGTTTTTCATTGATATATGACTCTGTTACTTAAATTCTTTAGCTTTAAGTCAATAGGCATGTTAAGAAGAAGGAGAAAATAAACAAGTGCTTGAATTAAGCATCAGCATTGTCTCTTTCTATTACCCCTTGCTTTTGTCATGCCACCTGAGCTCCTAGTTCAGCAAAGTAATGCAATAATATATTTTGGACTTACAAAAATACAGACATAAGTAAAGTAGCTTAATTTAGAGATATTTCCAGATTGGCTATTAAGATATTCAAAGGAAACAAAATCATCTTACAATAAATCTAAATAGATAGATGATAGAGAGAGAGAGAGAGATGGAGAGAGATAGATATATCTGAACTGACCATTCACAGCAGCTCAAATATTTGTAATATATTCTGCTATATACATATTTATATTTAATAAAGGGAATATTTTAGGTTGAGAGGAGAGATAAGACTAAATCAAAATCAAAGTAAAGATTTGAAAGTGTTAATTCATTGGTAGCTTATTCTTGAAATGTGAACAAGGTGAATGTGAGGGCCACATCAAGATAATCTGCCTTGTTTAATGATGGGTAGAATTAAGCTGCATTAACACTGTGTATAGGACAGAGAAATGAAAGTTGACTCATGTGCACAGTATTTTTTTCCATTAGTCAAGCCAAATAATTCTTTGTTTCTTTGTCTTTGGGAGGGTGGTCTCCTTGGTAAGAGTGAATACTTAGCTCCGACTTTGGCCAATTATTAGATGACAGTGTAGTTAGCTATAGTCTCCATAAATCTTAGGCATGTCTGGCCCTTTGCTTTCAAACCTATAAGTGTGTCCCACTCTGCTTACATATACTCCTAAATATCAATTCCATAGTGATAAGGAAGCTCAGCAAAATCTCATACAGCGCTTTTGCTGGGTCAGGTGATGATAGTTCTAGATGAACACCTTCAAGCACTTTCATCCCACTTCATATTGTATGTTCAGTTCATAAATGTTTGGCTTTGTATGCTTTCCATGTTGTCAGCATTCTGGGAGACAAACTGATACCTTGCTTAGAAATGATCAAATTGACTGCCATCTGTTACAACGAAGGGAGACTTCCAGATTAATTATTGAGTGTGAGTTGGCATTTTCTTTGTAGTAGCAAAGTTGAGTAGTAGTTCTAGTAGGCCCAAAGGGTGTAGTGTTTTTCTCTCTAAAATTATTTTTTCTTAATTTTTATGGCTTCTTTCCTCAAAAATTATTGCAAATGACATACATAAGAATTTATTTTCAAATTAAATTAGCAGTAAATGATTGCCAAAGTAGAAGAAAAGGTATCTAATAGACATTTCCAGAAATCAAGGAACTAATATTTTAATTATCAAATAATGTTGTAGGACATCTAGGGTGAAGCACTATGGAAAATTGTTAACAGTACTTTATCAACTTTAAAAAAAAGTCTTTGCTTATCTCATTGATATTCATGCTTATATTTGGTACTCTATTGCAGGACCAATTCTTTAATGGATTACCATCTTATAAAACACAAATAATTTTTTAAATAAACAAGTAATGTAATAAAATGCAAACTACCAATCCTGATGTAATAAACACTATCTTTGAGTCAAGTCTTGTTCAAAACTGGTAAAACATTTTAAGTCAATATCTTTTATAGCATCCTTTTCTGCTCTACATAGGGAATTTTACATGTAACTTTACTTGTTTAAAAGAAGAAATGTGTCCTTAATCAATTTCTTTAGTAAGCATATTTGAACTACTTTCAAATAAATAAACAAGAACAGAGTTCTTCCAGATATAGCCTAGATTCTGTTTCTTTGAGACTTATTCTGTAGGATCTTGTATTAGTAGTTTTTGACTAGGTGTGATTTACGGAGTTTGTTATGATTCAGTGCTCCCAGCACCCATCCTGAATGAACAACACAAAATTAAATAAACAGAAATTAAAATAAAGAACAACATGTTTGATGAGATCATGGGGCATCTTTCATAATTCAACCCTGCTTAATGTTACCCAAAGCAATATACTTCATTCAGGTATATTTATAAATTGTATAATTGTGTGACCTAACATCTTTTTTGTAAGACCTTTATCCATATTCTTTTGCTAATAATTACTTCTTTGTTGGCCTAGCCTTTGTATTTATAATATGTTAATAATTTTTGTTTTTAAATTGCATTTGTGAGAACGAAGATGATTTTTTAAGATTGAGGAAAAAATTATTTTTGATGTTAAGGAGATGGGAGTAAAAATGGGGAAAATATTTTTTGTTCACAGGCAGATTAATTTTGTGACTGATCTTTCACAGGAGAAATCAGAATAAGTGTAGGGTGAAAAATGTAAATGATTTAATTGAAACAGATTTATGAACTTTTAGTAGTTAAATTGAGAATTATATTCTAAATATGATAAGGGCTGTTTGGAAAAAAATTAGAGAGAGAGAGAGAGAGAGAGAGAGAGAGAACAAGCTCAAAATGGAGTCAGTTGTGCTAAGCCCACATTACCAAACTGAGACTTACTACCTAACCAAATTTCAGTGTTAGCCTCTACCAGAAATGTAATCTTAACTAGTCAGTCTAGAATTTCCTGGTCAGCACTAGTGAGGTAATGTGTCTGATAAGACACTTGCCATCTCCCAAAGCAAGGTAACCCTGCCTGAAACAATTTACTCTCTTAGTAACTTCTTTGTCTCACCCTTCTTCTGCCTCTAAAAGCCTTATATTTTGTATGGCTCTCTGGACCTCCCTTCTAATTGCTAGATGGGATGCTGCCTGACTTATGAATCATTGCATAAAGCCAATAAGATCATTAAAATTTACTCAGTTGAATTTTATTTTTTAACAAGGATTTTTCACCCCCAGGATAGCATTGTACTTCAAGAAGATTCGAATAGGGAGCAAGTATTCCAGGAGGTCCAAGAAAACTGAAGGGAATTTAAGGAAGTAATGTGGCAGCTACTGACATTTTGAGGTGCTCCAAATGTGGGACCAAGGTGCCCAAAGACAAAACATCAAAGAGAAACATTCCTGCTGGCCTAGTGCTGCAAATCCCAGATGTATATTCATGTGAAAGAAGGCAGACCCCACATTATTAAGAAGCTTAAAAACAGATTGAAATTGATCTCCTTTAGGTTATCTGACTTCTTTTATATTCTGTTCTCTCCCTTGTGTTTAGTTTCACTGGGCTTTAATCAGATAACTTAAAAATTTTCTGAACCTAGGTTAGGATTTAGCATGAAAACAAGAGAACCTGAGAGAAGGCAAGTTTTCTGAGTAGGGTGTTTCAAATAACTCACCACAATTAAGGTGATGAGGACTCCTGAAGGGCAGAGAGAAGTGGAGGAAACTTCTGCATTTGACACAAGAAAAGCTGAGTAGCCATAAGAGTTAGTCAGAGGGAAGGCACTGGGGATAAAAGGTTGGCAACAACTCCCTTAGGAATTGCACTCTGAAAAATCCAAGGTTTAATACAAGCTTCTTTCATTAGTCTAAGTGTTTCTGCACAAATAACTTGTCATTACAATTCAGTTTAATCTTAGAAATTGGAGGGGCAAAAGACCTGTTAGGTCATAGTGCTTGTCATTCCCGTGCAAAATGGAAACAATGGCTCTCAGGTATAGGATTTCATAAATTAACACAGAAATAGAAAATATAGAACTATTTTTTTTTCTATAAAATGATTTAAGAAGTGCAAGGTTTTCTTTAGATTTGTTCTTTTTTAATTGAGTTCTTTGGGCATAGGGCTCTTCAATAAGGGCTTAGACCAAGGGTTTAAGGACAAGATAGAAGGAACAGTAAATGGCATTGTGGTATAAGGACCCATGGATAAGAGACTGACCCCTGTAACTTTGATAATGATGCTTAATCCTTTCCTGCCAGAGTTGCAATTAAAAATAGCAGTAGGATGCTGTCTCAGATCTTTGCTATGGAGAGCGTTAAGCTGCAAACTATATTTTAAACTACTCTTTAAGTGTATTCTGTTCAGAGAAATCCAGATGGTGTAATTTATTTCCGTTCATATAGAGTGGAAAACAATTGGTGTAACTGATAAGAAAACATGACTGATTGATAGGCATATTCAGATATGCTGATCCAAAATGCTCTGATCTCATGGTAGCTTTTGTTTATTGTTTTACATTCAGAGAAAAAAAAATGCAAAAGTGTTAAATCACAAACAACAAACCACTCAGCTCCCAAACTGCATAAATATTATAGAAGAATAAAGATATGAATTATCTGAAAATCGTTTCTATGCTTTGGACTATAAAGCAATGTGGCATTCATAAATAATTTTACCTTCAGTATTGTTCTGTCTTTGAACATTGAAGTTGTAGAATCTCTTTTCATTTCTAATTTCAGATTCCATTTATTTCACTTACCTCTTCATTTAGCTGACAGTGATAATATGCCTGTAAAATATCATTTTTTTGATCATGTATATTTGACAGACACGTTTTTGTTTCTTTTCCCTGTTTCTCTAGGCTAGCGCTCTGTCTAGATGATGTACCCCTGCTGGTGATGTCAGTCATCAGACACTATAGCAAATGATGGGAAATCAAAGGAAACAGGAGATGGTTTAAGTGATCAATCAATTTAATATGTAGGTTGTTGAGGCATGGAAACATTCCACCCAACTGTAGCATTCCTGGCCTGATTTAGATATATGTATTGCATGTGTATAAGCTTAACTGAGAAATATGATTTGATAATTTATATACTATTTTTTTTTCTTTTTATGGCAGTTTAATTCAACTACTATCTTACTGAGATTTCTGAAGCTTTTCCTTTAGGAGATGTATGGATGACACCATAATTTACTTTTTATGGTCTATTGAAGAGAATAAGACAGCCCTGAGTTTTTATTTGTTAATCAACAAAATGTATGATACTCTTTTTTAAATAAAAGGCAAATCTCAAAAGTGTCAACACTCAGTTTTCTCAGCAACTAAATAATATGAATCTAAGAAGCAAGATTACAGAGGAGGCTATACAAGAGAACTGTTCACAAGACTTTGTATTGAATTCTCATAAGATGGGTGTGAGTAACAGGGAATTTTAACTTTAGAAAATAATAGCAATTGCTAAGATTGTTGAGGTAAAGCATTATAATTACAAATGGAATAAGTGTTTTTGAGCAAAGACAAGAATAATTGTGAGTTTAAGTGATTAGGGTCTGCAAACAGCATCCCTAACAGCATATCAAAGCACAAGTGTAAACTGTGTTTAGCCTGGGATGGGTGGTTAGTAGTTTATCACTCTTTCATCTTCACAGAGATAATGATCTTCATCTTAAGTGTTCTAGTTGGATTTGAATAGCTGCAATATACAAAATAAGCCTGTACATTTAAAATTATTGTGTGCTAATTGATTAATTTGAGTGCCTTTTGTTGTTGTTACTGTTGTTGTTGGGATAAAGTCCCCCTCTTAGTTTATTAAGATCTCCACCTAAGAAGATGTTTACGTTTATTTACTATTTGCATAAGGTTCTTTGTGTGGAGCATCTCGGAGTTTTGTCCAGATCCTAACTGCCTTTACCCACCTTCTCCTCTTAAGAATTATTATGTATCAGAGCTTTTGCAAAGCTTGAATGGGAAAAGCCATTTCTGTTCTTTTGGTCTGAAACTCTATACTTTTCTAGATGTGGTTGTGGGATCTTCTGCCTGATACAGTGAGCTTGGACTACTAAGCTAGTAGTAGTTGGTAGGAATTTCCCCCTCTATACTATGTCAACAATTATTCTGGAGTGAGGATTGACAGATTTATGAAATTTGTTCCACATGTACTTTGAAACATACGCTAAAAATATTTATGTGAAATTCAAACTTAAATGGACATGTATTTTATCTGACAACTGAAAGGACAAATACAAATTAAAAATAAGGGGTATAATTCTATCTGTTGAAAATAAAGGAAGAAAAAAGAAGAAAAAGGGAGAGATTTCCCTCTCCTTTATCTTTGAGCAATTTCCTTAGACAACATGTAATTGTAAGCACTTTCCCATCTCTTTGAAATGTATGTACTTTCTTTTGAAGACTTGAGAGGTCCTATTTTAGCTGGCCTTTTGTCACTTTTTTTATGTCCCAGCAATGTCTTTCTCAAGAATCTGGGAGTCATCTCACTGAAACACAAACATCATGGGAGATCGCAGTTTCTGTGGGAAGGCAGAAGCTTAATTTCTGTGGGCATCTTGTTCCATATTGCAAAACTACTTTGTATCATGAAGATATGAAAACGTTGTTTCTCTTCTGGAGAAAGGCACCAAGTTAACACAGATGGTGCCTTCTCAATTGCCAGATGAGTCTAGGATGAAGTATGGTGTTGTCAAGTCCTCTTACCTGAAGAATACTTAAAAGAGGTACTAGGTTAACAACTAACCTGAAACCAGGGTTGACAGATTTACCAAATTTATTCCCAATATGGCATGGGACATACTCATACTAAAATTTTATTATTGTCAGAAATTTGTCTTCCTTGTTCAGTATTATTTGTTGAGATTAATCTTTGTTCACATGGGCAATGGTGATTTATTATTTTTCACTGTCATGTAGGTTGCATTGAATGAATACGCTTCAATTTTTATACCCTTTATTTGATGATAGAGAGTTGAGATCTTGATTTAACTTAACAATTAATTTATTTATATTTTAAATATTTTAATATTAAAGAAAACCCATGGAAAAGCATGTGATGTTTATAAATAAGGTTATTAAGCATTATAAAACATTAGTTCTTATAATACCGATTTATAGCTTCAGTTCAATTTCAACTAAATTCTCCCCAAAATTATTCATGGTGTAAGGGATCAAAATAATTAGGAGAATCATAAAAAAATAAAAATTAAAAAAAAAGAAGCAGTAAGGAACTGGCCTTTCAGGTAATATAATTTTTCATAAAGATTTTATAAAGTGCTACAGGATTAATGTGAACAATGTGATGTTAAATAATTAATGTGAAAATAGAAATAAAACAATTGAATAGACTAGGGAGTCCAGAACGGACCCATGCTCATATGGAAATATGCAAAACAACCAATTTACTCTACAGAACACTGGGGAAAGGATAGCTATTCACTAATTGTTATTGAGAAAAATTACTGTTGGGAAGCAATGCTTTGTGAATATTTTCACATTTTAGTGTAGTCTAATATTGAATGACAAGCACTCCTTGAAATTTAGAGATAATGAACTGCTCAGGAGAGATTTAAAGATTCATCTCCCCTTAATCCATTGGCATAATTTCTAAAGGTAATAGACCTAGAAATCTTTTCCCCTAAGAATGAATTAGCTATTTTATAGAGCAAAATTTTCTGTTCTTCCCTTCAGAGAGGCAAATGTACAGATCTGACAGCTGCTTTATAAAAGATATGAACTTCATAATTTTAGGGTTCTTCTTCTGTGGTACAAACCCCACTATACATATGGGTATGTCTGAGCCTCATCACATCACTCTGAGTGGGAACACATGCTGCTAAGATGCTTTGTGAGTAAATGGTGTGATACGTATGTGTATGTGTGTGTACATGGATGGTCATGTACATGGTACATGTTTACCTGTAGCAGGTAAAATTGTTAACTTGCACACAGTTTCAGACTTAATAGTTATCCATTAATTGTAAAAAAAAAAATGGATTCTAGCTCATTTTGTATACAAAATCATATCAAGGTAGATTATGAATTAAATGTGAAAGGCAAATCTCTAGTGTTCTAGAATGTATGGATTTTCCACAAAGTAATTTCCTTAAGTTTTGTTGTCATGGAAGTCTGACAAATAATCAGAAGTAATACTGTCATTGAAGAAGGTGCATGGTGGTATGTTTCCGAATGCCATGTAGCTTCAGTCTTTTAGAGCTTTTAGTGTGTTCATGAGACAAGAACAAGAGTTTAGACATACATGACATACCTGGAGTTTGTAACTAAAAATAAATAGAAGAATTGTGAAAATCGATGTGACAAACTGGGTATAGGATAAGGTCAGAGTACAGAGAGAATGGTATGGGATATATAAATCAGTTGCCTATTGAATTAATATAAGTAAAATACAATGATAGCCTCAAAGTGTTTGCAGTAGTAATAAGAAAGAGAAATAGAGACACAATTCTAAATGAAGTAGTAAGTGTAAAGGATCAACATCTTAACAATTATTCCAAAACATGAGACCTCATTTGCAAATAAATTCTTTTACTCTTGCATTTTCTTTTAGATAACCAAATGGAATGATTACTGTGTAACTCAGATTATATGTAAAATAATGATATAAATTCTGAAATTATCAAAATGAAGACTATGGATATAAATGGTATTATTTAGGAAGCATAATCTATAGTAGAGATGAAGGAACTGAGAAAAACTTGAGATGTTTCATTACTAGAAGGCCAGGAGTTTCAAGTTCATGAGGAAAGATACTTAATTTAGGTATATTATTAAAATAAAAAATTTAGTTAAGGAAGAGTAAGAAAAATACTTATGCTATCAAAAACAAGGTTAAGAAGTCTGAGGATTGAACTATTATTAAAATAGTTCACAAGGAAGGGGGGGAGTAGGGAGAATTGGAACAGGATTTTATTACTTTATATTTTAAATACATCTGTACGGTCTGGGGTTTTTTTGTTTTGTTTTGTTTTGTTTTGTTTTTTTACTCTTTGCAAATATTTTAAGATTTTAAGAAAAATAGAAGAGCAATGTATGATTTGGCAGAAGCTGGCAAAAGAACATTGAGAAAAACTCACATGAGCATAGTACCATGGAAACAAAGATGGAAGAATTCTTCCTGGAGTAGGAAGTGGTTTTCTGCTTAATTCCTCAAGAATAATAGCCTTCTTTTCTTTTTTTTAATTTAATTTAATTTAATTTTTTTCAGTGTTCCAAAATTCATTGTTTATGCACCACACCCAGTGCTCCATGCAATATACGCCCTCCATAATACCTTCTTAGGAAAACCTTCCTCTTCTGTATTTAGGGCTCCATGGCATTCCTGTGGAATAATGCCAAAATGCTGTTAGATGATTTTAAAGCTTTCTTCACCTCAGAATAACTCTTACCTAAGGTTACTTTAATATCTCCTAAGTTACAATTAATCTTTCCCCAGGACTGGTTTCTTTTGGGGCTTCAATTCCTCTTCTTTCACAGAAAAAATGACTAAATATTTTGTTAATTATTTTATTTCAGGATGATGAGTGATATGGCAAGATGTACATATACTTGTTAATTTAAACAAGTCTAATACTATCATGACTGAAAATCACATAAGGCCACACTTTTTTTTTTAATTAAGGCTATGTTTTAGGAAGAAAATAAATACAATTTATCTAATGATAAATGTAATCTTAAAATCCTTGAATGTTGCAATATTGAGGCAATAGTCAACATTTTTTTTCACAGTGCTATGACATCCTTTATTCAATTCACTTAGAAAGCCTTGCAGAATTAATGTAAAACAGTACAGTATTAATGTAAAATGTTCAGTTCACACAAGGGGTGGAAATTAAAATATGTCCAACAGTCATATCTAGGTAAAAACATAAAAAGTGTCTCCAAGACATGGATATAAATCACAATAGTTCTCATTTATTGAGAGCTTATCATGTGCTGATATAAACCATTTACATATGTGGAACTCAATTCCACAATGCTATGAATCTGATAATATCCTTATGTAAATATCCAATTTATAGAGAAAGAAACTAAAGAGCAAAAGGGTTATTTATCTTGAGAAGTCACAAAACTATTAAATGAAGGGAACCAGCTTTTCAACCAAAGTCATCAGGCTTCAGAGGCCTCACTTAAACTGCCTTTCAGATGAAGATTTATCCTCTAGTCTAGTCTCTACCTACAGATGGATACTCTAGAGCAGCATGTCACAGACTTTAATATCCATTAATGGACATATTTAATATCCATGTGAATTACCTTTGCTGCTCACTAAAATTCTGGTTCTGGCTCCATCTCTGTGAGGTAGAGCTTGAGCTTCTGCATTTCTGACAAGTTTTCAGGTGCTGATATTCCCCTTGCTGGTCTAGCTTGAGTCTTTCCCAGTCAAGTTTCCTCAAGTGAATGAAGAATGAATTTAGCAACCATTCTTTCAATTTTCCCAAGAATGGTATACATCTAGTATCTTCTAGATGCATATAAGAGAAGTTAATTCATTATATACAATGGAATCAGGGAACTATGATTCAGAAAAGACTTGATGAGTAATGTTGTTGTACTCCTAACACAGAGCGTTAGAATGATAAAATAAGAGGGCAAAACAGATAAAGACACAGGCCTAAGATTTTGATAGCATGTGTTATTTTGGGTGGAGGGGAAGTATCATCATTTACCTATAAGTTGGTCATTGATAAGCTAAAATTCATTTTTAGCTATTTCCTACCTAAAAGAATAGAGAACTATTTTATGCTCAGTTTTCAAAATATATATATACATAGATAAACAAAATGATAGCTAACACATATATAGCATTTAATTATGTGCCAAAAATTGTTCAAAGAACTTTAAATATATTAACTTGTGGAATCTTCTTAACCATAAGTGAGAAACATCATCTGAAACCTGAAAATAGGCCAAAAATGACTAAATTATTATTCAGTACAGTGGTAGATTAGACTTTCTATTTATTGGACTATTTTACATTTCTAGTGCCAGAGCTTATCCTGACCATGTTGTGGTAAAAGGCCAAAAATTATGATTTCTATTCCAAGTCAACATTAACAAGTTTTTTATGCAACCCAGGAATCTTATTCTTCTATTAAGTAAACCTAATTTCTCTTATGTTCTTTAAAGGAGTCACAGTGATTTACCCATTACTTTCTTAATGATTAAAGGGAATCTCTGATACATTTTCATTTTATATTGGTGAAAGAGTCATGTATTTTAAACTTCTGAAACTTAATGCTTTATAGCTTTGGAGATCATCCATAAAGATGCCGAAGAAGACATACCTAAAAGATTCAAGGAAACTGCATGGTTAAAGAGAATGCCCTTGTCAAGAAATGTGAAGGGTGTGATATTTTATCCTACAGGTTAAAAAGTTAGCCAGACACAGTTTCACTGACACTGGTAGAAGTTATAAAATTCCTGGATCACAGCAAAGAACTTTCTTGTAGCACAATAGGCAGCATCAACTTCATGTTTGCATGGGTTCCCCTTGCACTCCCCAAGTCTATGAGGTGATGCAGAGATAGACCCAGGTGAATCCACACATAGTGATTTAGTATCAGCCTAGGAAACACAATTTCAGATAACTCTAATCTTTTGCATTGGCTCCTAGAAAACCTGTCCAAATTTTGACCGGAAGGGGTGTAATATCTTCTTATCCTCCATGGCAAACAGATCTGTAAACTAACCGAGTGAAAGAGACACCCTATCTTCCAGGGCCTTTACCTCTACAAACATCCTGGACTATTAGTGCATAAATAAGTTATTGATTGTGCTGAAGAACTTTGAGAACTCATGGAGAACTGTTTCCTCAAGGTCTTTTTGGGGCATCAATGTTTTCCTTCCTTCCTCCCTTCCTTTGTTCCTTCCTTCGATCCTTCCTTCCTTCCTTCTATCCATTCTCTCTCTCTTTTTCCTTCCCTCTCTTCCTCCTCCCCTCCCCTTCTCTATTTTTCCTCCCAGAAAGTATTTGGAGAAATAATAGAATTTTAATTTTGCCCTTCTCCCCCCCTGACTTTTGAGTTTCTTCATCTTTTTTCAAATTTTTATTTGCATTTATTCTATGCAGAATTTACTCCTGGGTCATACATTTTTGTTTCTTCAGTCTTTTCTGATATATCTTTTTCTTCTGTGCAACCTCTTCTGGTTTAGAAACAATCTGCTCTTTTTCAGTAAGGATCATCTAGATGTGGCAGGGAGAGCTCATGTATGGGGTTAATCTGACTGTGAGACCTATAAGTTCTATGTTGCCTCCTGGGGGTTTTGTTCACCTGGATGTGCTCCATGACAAAAGAATCTATATCTAAACCCTTAAGTTCAGCATTACTCTCTACAATTTTAAGCATGTGAAGTAAAAATTCAGTACTCTTCTTGGACCATGAGCCCTGTGTCTAGCCCCACTCTTTGGCCTGGGCACACCTACCAAGCCCACCGTTGTAGCAACAGAATGGCACACTGCTTCTGCAAAGTGATATCTTACAGATTCTTGGTGGCTTTTCAGATATGCATACCCTTCATGGCCGGGGCAGTTTCATGTGTGATCTTAGGGTGAACACTAAGATTTGAACCTCCTGATTCGCATGATTTTGTAGGGTTTTCTGGGTCAAGTGAATAATGAACCATTTTCAGAGGTCATCTCTGGATGCTTAGGGGAAGAGCTCTACATCTTTTTAAGCTCATACTCTGTTAATAACTTATTCCTCATTGATGGTAGCAATGATTGGGGTTTGGTTTTTATGATAGAGAATCCAGTCTGTCTTTTTTTTTTTTTTTGCCTATTTATGAGCTTGAATCAATTAATAATTTCATGTCCACTAGAAAAGAAAATAGCCCTTGGCATCTGGAGTAAGCAGTTACTGTGTTTCTATGCTTGTTTTTGACCTATGGATTATATTATAGAACAGAAATATAAACTCTCTATGTGTCTGTCACCTGCAGATTAAAAGTGAGGGGATGGAGAATTATTTCTCATGCTAATGGAGATCAATAGAAAGCTGGCATGGCCATACCTACATCAGACAAACTTGATTTAAAACCAAAGTCTGTAACAAGAGATGAAAAAGGGCGCTATATCATAAAAAAGGTGTCTATCCAACAAGAAGATCTAACAGTTATAAATATGCCCCCAACGTGGGAGCACCCAAATATATAAAACTATTAATAATAAACACAAAGGAACTCATTAATAATAATAGAATATTAGTAGGGAACTTTAGCAGCCCACTTATATCAATGGACAGATCACCTAAGCAGAAGGTTAACAAGGAAAAAATGGCTATGAATGATGCCCTGGACCAGATGGACTTAACAGATATATTCAAAGATTGTAGCAGAATATACATTCTTTTCCAGTGCACAGGGACATTCTACGGAGCAGATTACATGTTAGGTCACAAATTAGCCCTCAACCGGTACAAAAAGATTGAGATTATACCACGAATATTTTCAGACCACAATGCTATGAAATTTGAAATCAAACACAAGAAAAAATTTAGAAAGACAACACATGCATGAAGGTTAAGGTACATCTTACTAAAGATTGAACAGTTCAACCAAGAAGTTAAAGAAGAAATAAAAAAAAAAATACATGGAAAAAATGATAATGAAAACATGACAGTCCAAAAGCTTTAAGATGCAGCAAAAGTGGTCATAAGAAGGAAGTATATAGCCATACGGGCACCTACCTCAAGAAGCAATAAAAATCTCAAACCGCAAAACCTAACCTTACATATAAAGGAGCTAGAAAAAGAACAACAAATGAAGCCTAAAGACAGCAGAAGGGAAATAATAGATTAGAGCAAAAATAAATGATGAAGAAACAAAACAAAACAAAATAAAACCCAGTAGAATAGATCAATCAAATCAGAAGCTGGACTTTGAAAGAGTTAATAAAATTGATAAATCACTAGACCTTATCAAAAGAAAAGAGAACAGACATAAATAAATAAAACCATGAATAAGAGAGAAGAGAGCACACCCAACACCACAGAAATATGAACAATTATAAGAGAATATTATGAAAAATCATATGCCAACAAATTTTGCAATCAGGAAGAAATGGATAAATTCTTAGAAACATGTAAACTACCAAAACTGAAACAGAAAGACATAGAAAACTCGAACAGAACAATAATCAGCAAAGAAATTCAATCAGTAATCAAAAACACAACAAGCAAAAATCTAGGGCCAAATGGCTTTACAGGTAAATTCTACCTTTTATTTATTTATTTGTTTGTTTGTTTATTTAATTTATCACAAGTAGGCAGATAGGCAGAGAGAGAGGAAGGGGGGGAAGCAGGGTCCCCCCTGAGCAGAGAGCCTGATGCAGGGCTCAATCCCAGGACCCTGGGATAATGACCTAAGCTGAAGGCAGAAGCTTTAACCCACTGAGCCACCCAGGTGCCCCTATTTATTTATTTAAAAGAGAGAGAGAGAGAAAAAAAAAAACAAAAAAAAAACAAAGGGTATGGGGTGAGGGGCAGAGGGAGAGAGAGAATCCCAAGTAGACTCCCCACAAAGCACAGAGCCCAAAGTGTGGCTTCTTATCACCACCCATGAGATCATGACCTGAGCCAAAATCACGAGTTGGACATTTAACAGACTGAGACACCCGGGAGCTCATCTAGCAAATATTAAAGAAGAGTTAATACTTATTCTTCTCAAAGTGTTCCAAAAAATAGAAATGGAAGGGGAACTTCCAAACTCATTCTATGAGCCCAAGATTGCCTTGATTTCAAAACAAGACAAAGACCCAAATAAGAGGAGAATTCTAGGCCAATATTCCTGATGAACATGGATGTGAAAATTCTCAACAAAATCCTGGCAAATCAAATCCAACAGTACATAGAAGAATCATCCACCATGATCAAGTGGGATTTATTCCTACACTGTGAAGGTCATTGAATATTTGCAAATCAATCAATGTGATGCACCACATTAACAAAAGAAAGGATAACAACCGTATAATCTCTCAATAGATGCAGAAAAAACATTTGACAAAGTACAGCATCCATTCTTGATAAAAACCCTCAACAATGTATGGATACAGGGAACGTACCTTAACATCATAAAGACCATGTACAAAAGACCCACAGCTAATACCATCCTCAATGGGGAAAAGCTGAGAGAACTTTTTCTCTAATGTCAGGAACATGATGGGAATGTCCACTCTCACCATTGTTAATTAACACTCTATTGGAAGTCCTAGCCTCAGCCATCAAATGACAAAAAGAAGTAAAAGGCATCTAAATAAGCCAGGAAGAAGTCAAACACTTTCACCATTCACAGATGTTATCACATGATACTCGATGTAGAAAACCCAAACAATTCCACAAAAAAATTTGCTAGAACTGATACATGAATTCAGTTAAGTTGCAGTAAACAAAATCAATAGACAAAAGTCTGTAGGATTTCTATACATCAATAATGAAGCAGCAGAAAGAGAAATCGAAAAATCAATCCCATTTTCAATTGCACCAAAACCATACACCACCTAGTAATAAACCTAACCAAAGAGGTAAAAGATCTGTACTCTGAAAACTGTAGAATACTTATGAAAGAAATTGAAGAGGATACAAAGAAATGAAATAGCAGTCCATGCTTATGGATTGGAAAACCACATATTACTAACATGTTTATACTACCCAAAGCAATCTATCCATTTAATGCAATCCCTATCAAACTACCACCAGTATAGAGCTAGAATATGAAAAGATGCTCAACATCACTCCTCGTCAGGAAATACAAATCAAAACTATAATGAAGTATCACCTCACACCTGTCAGAATGGCTAAAATTAACATGGGAAACAACAGGTGTTTGTGAGGATGAGGACAAAGGGGAACCCTCTTATGCTGTGGTGAGAACGCAAACTGTCGCAAACACTCTGGAAAACAGTATGGAGTTCCTCTAAAAGTTAAAAATAGAACTACCCGACACCCCAGCAACTGCACTACTAGGTATTTATCCAAAGTATGCAAAAATACAGATTCAAAGGGATACATGCAGCCTGATAGTTATAGCAGGATTTTCAACAATAGCCAAATTATAGCAAGAGTCGAAATGTCCATGAACTGATGAATTGATAAAAAAGAGGTGGTATATATATGCAATGGAACATTATTCAGCCATAAAAAAGAATGAAATCTTGCCACCTGCAACAATGTGGATGGAGCGAGAGTGTATTATGCTAAGAAATAAGTCAGTCAGAGAAAGACAAATACCATATGATTTCATTCATATGTGGAATTTAAGAAAAAAAAAACAGATGAACATAGGGGTAATAAAAAGAGAGAGGTAAACCATAAAACAGTTTCTTAACTATAGAGGAAACAAAACAAAACAAAACAAAACTGAGGGTTGCTGGAGGGGAGGAGGGCAACGGGATGGGTCAAATGAGTGATGCGTACTAAGGAGGGCATTGGTTGTGATGAGCACTGGGTGTTATATGAAAGTGATGAATCACTAAACTTTACTCCTGAAAATAATATTACACTATATGTTAACTAACTGGCATTTAAATAAAAACTTGAAACAACCAAAACCAAAACCAAAACCAAACCAAAACAAAAAATTCTGTATGTCTATAAGTCCGCATGTTTGTACTTGAGAAAAGATTCTCCCTTTTGTTTAAGTTTGAAATGCTTTCCAAACTAAAACATCTCTTAAATGAAAGGAGCTCTGTTTTCATTGATTTGTCAGTATTAATAAATGCTTAAGTAAATAAAACATCCTCAAATTCTCAGAGAATTAAAAAAAAATGAAATCTTAATACTTTAAATGTACAGGATTTTAAGGAAAACAATCCTTAGATTAACTGCTGGCTCAGAAACATTTTGAGAATCTATGCTCATAGTTAAGATAAATCTTATACTGTCATAACAATTTTGTGTGCTTCAAAAACTTTAAATAGCTATGTATATTTTCCTTGAGGATAATACATATGTATATCTTATTTACTTATTTATCTTTAACAAATTTGTTTGCTTTAAGTGAAGAGTCAGTTTAGTTGCATCTGAACTTCCTAAACTTTTTATACTGGTTATCTGTTCAAATATGCTAACATAAATCATAATAACATAATAATTATAATAAGTTTTTACATTTTTTGCTGTTGTCGGTTTTTGTGTGTGTGTGTGTGTGTGTGTGTGTGTGTGTGTGTGTGTGTGTTTTGTTTGTTTGGTTGGTTGGTTTTGGTCAGCTTAAATTACTTCCAAGATCTTTAGGTAATTTAAAACCTTGAATTAGGGGCGCCTGAGTGGCTCAGGTCACGATCTGCCTTTGGCTCAGGTCACGATCCCAGGACCCTCAATCTAGCCCCCCGCCAAGCCCCACATTGGGCTCCCTGCTCAGCAGGAACTCTGGTTCTCCCCTTCCCTCTCCCCCTGCTTCTGTTCTCTCTCTCTCTCTTTCTCTTTGTCAAATAAATAAATTCTCATAAAACCTTGAATTACTAAATTGAGTTAATTAATAATCTTGGATATCAATGCTTTCTTAGTAAAAGTGAATTGAACATTGATCATGAAGCACAGATTTAAATTTATGTACTTTCTCTTATTTTTATATGCTATAGTGTTTTTTTTCTTTTAGTCATGTTAATGAACATGTTCATTTTTACCACTTCAAAAGAGATGTAAATAAGAGGTATACGTCTATAGAAATTTGTGTTAAGTGTATTTTTAAGCCTTGATAACCTGTTACAATACTTGATTATGGCACAGTTCTGAGCTTTTTCTCTCCTACTTCTCTTTGAGTTAGAAGTTAGCTACTTTGGTTAAAAGTTATTCATGTGGGTGGGTGGTTTAGCATTCACAGAACAATAATGACAAAGAAATAAAACCATGCATGCAAGATAATAGAAAAAATTAATTTTTCAAGGGTAGAGTATATAGTTTTGTCCTACGGTATAGATACAGATTGTTTCAGAATATATAAGAGCATGATGAAAGACAAAACTTGAGGAAGTATGGCAAGTTATAAAAGTCATGAGAAGAGTGGATATTATTTGCCTTGATTTATAAAACTTTGTATTAGTTTTCTAATCCTGCTGTAAGAAATGATCACAAACCAGTGACTTAAAACACCCCAAATTTATTATCATACAATATTGGAAGTCAGACTTCCAAATTGAGTCTCACTTGGCTAAAATAAAGATGTCAACAGGGCAGCGTACCTACTGGGACTCTAGGGAAAATTTTGTTAACTTGTATTTCTCAGGTTCTAAAGACTATGTCCACTCCTTGGCCCATGTGCTTTTGCAGCTAGCAATCACATCACTCTGACCTCTGATTCTGTAGTCAGACCTCCACAGCCTGGAAACTCACTTGTATCAGGGTATAAGCTAGAGTATTCAGAGGGCTCATTTTATTTGTTGTCCCTTCATCAGGGATCAGTCCTGAGCTGCCAGTTGTTCAAATTCTAAAAGCTATTTTGGGAAAAATCCTGATGTTTTCATTGTTTCATGTGAGAAACTATGTTGAATCATTGTTATTCCATCTTGGTCCAGTGAAAGTTCTGGAATACTGCTGGTAATATTTTTAATGTTCTATTTCATATGGGTATATAAAGAAGCTCTTCTTTTTTTTTCTTTAAAGCTATCTCTAACCCACAGTTTAGTAGATTGTGTCTTTTTAAACTTAGATTACCATTCTAACTTCAATTCTGATTGTCACTATCCCTTCAAAAATCAAAAACCATTTTTTTTGCTGAGTCTTTCTTACTAATAATGGTAATCAATTATTTGCATACAACTCTGTCCTCTGTCTTACCAGAGCATAATTGGATAAATTACTAGTGCAGCCAAGATTATACTTGGAATGTTACTTATGGGAAAAATCTCATTTAATCAGGTTTGACAAGCCCATATTAAGAAATAGGGGTCAACTTAATATTCAGAGCCAAAATCTATAATAGTTTCCCAAGAAATTTGACTTCTTACCTGGATTATAAAGTCTTAGTTCCACAGTTTTAGAATCTACAGGTAAATTGCACAGTAAGAAATTCAATATCTAGTAACCCAGGGACCCTAAAATATCTTAGAGAATCTCAATTTAAGACAAACTTACCCAAATATATTAGTATAACAGTTGGAGTCTAATGGAGAGTGTGTATTGGGCTTGGCTCCTTAGCCTCAGGAATAAAGAGAAAGTCATATAATTTTGAGAGTCAATTTATGATTCCTCGTAAAACTTTATAGACAGAAGTTAATTATTTGGCATTATTAGTTGCCAAAATTATTCAAGTCTGATCTGCAGAACAAACTCAGAAGTCTTACTGAGTTAAGTAACACTCCTGCTTTACTTATGCAAATAATCAGGCCAAATCTAATAAGATCAGCTTTTTGTGAACAAGAATAATCTTTGGAGATTCTGACCACAACCAGGAGAAACCATCAAAACAAAATATCCACAACTTTAATAGAGGTAAAAGAGATTACTAGACATTCTTTTAATGCAGTGCTGGGTTTATTTACTGTGATTTTCAACCCTCTAGGGGTAATGTTTAACTTACAGAATTTTGCCTGGTACAGATGTAAATAATTTCTGTCCAGTAGAAAAGATAACATTAAATATTGCAGTATATGGATTTGTTGGCCGTTAGCCAGCTATGCCTTTTACCCAGCAATCTACCAAATTTCATATTTATATTATCTATTTCTATTTGTAAGTTTAAATGCTCTTTAACCTGCTCATAACATGTTACTGCTCCCATTATTAAATAATAAGTTAAATATCAACTTTGACAAATGTTTATTTTATATTTCTTTGAGGGTCATGTTTTTTAACCTTTTGTAAATGACACATTAAAAAATTCTAGTAAGAAGTTCCTATTATTACTCTGGATTTAAAGATGAATACACTTATGTATTATTAGGTTTTTGTAACTATCGTATGGTCATATGTTTATGGATAGATAGAGTAGGGTTTGAACACAAGCATCTGGTTCTATGGGATATATTCTTATTCAGCATTTTATATAAAGTCACATAGAACAATAGATCCCATTTCATAATGCTTCCCTAATGAAAACATTGAGATCAAAACAAGAATGTTTGCAAAATTTCCCCACATCTAAATGATTAGAATATTCTATACCCTCAACAGAATGTTTTAAGCTTAGCTTCTAACATGATTCTGAAAGCTATCTGCAAGAGAAATTATAAAAGCATAAATTTTGTTTGATGGTTAAGTCTGGTACTTGAGCTCAAACAATACTCTTTATATTAATATATTTTTGACTATAAGGTCCTCTTAAAAGAACATGTATTACTTTTGATAAACAACTTAATAAAGATTATCAATTAGACTGAATACATGTCTTTCAGCTACAACCAATAGGTTTTGAATGTTTTTATTATTTTAAATCAGCACACATTTTATGTAGATAATATTAATTATATCAAACCTAAAATTTCATATCTGGAAGACTTTGAATGAAGAATCATAATTTAATTATCAAATAAATAAAACATTTACCTACTTAAGATACATTATACCCTAAAATCATCACAGTGGTCTCATAAAAATATAATCATAATATATTTAAAATCAGACATTATAAATATCTTCAAAGGAAAGCCTCATTAATTAACACATTTCACTTAATGAAATTAATATTTATTAAGCCATTATATGTTGTATTTTTCATTAAACATAGGCTATAACACTGATATTTAAAACTAAGTTCAGGAACAAAGCTATATAAAATTCAAATAAATATATCTATACATACTCCTTTATTTACAGTCTTATGCATGAGACCACAATTATGAGCCCTTGCTTTTACATTTATTTTTTAAAAAAGCAAATTGCCTTCTCTTCTAGATGAACTGGTGGAGTTTTGGAACTCTGACAGCACCCACATAACCCACATTGCCAAAATAGTGAACACATATTACATTGATTTGCTGAATGTACTTTGAAGTAACAGTAACTTCTGAATGGCCTCTGCAGTATATTTCTTATTTGAAGTGAATGGGATATAGACTGTTCTTGTACTATATCACAAGAATTAGTTTCTTGGGATTAGCATAATGCAATTCTCTGAATCCTCCTTTCCACTTTACTGTTTCTGTGTGCCTGTTTGTTTATAAGAAAGCACTATCATTCACTCCAATTCATTAAAGAAATGCCTAAGCAGCATAGTTCTGTATAATTTTGAGCATCACTTTAAAAATTGTGCATGAGAAAACTGTATCAGTGCAATTTTTTATTCAGCTTTAACACTTTATGTTGAGACATATACCAGATTTATTTCAGGACTGATTTTGCCAAAATATGATCAAACTGCCATAAAAGTGTATAAAAGCAGCTACACATTTTATTAAATAGGTTCATTTTGATATGAATATTGTTTGTTATGGGCTAACAGGAAGATATTTTGCTATTTCTATTATGGAAAAATTATATCCAACTTCTATCTAGAATTTCATTGCAAAATGTAGCTCAAAATGGAAACAGATAGTGCCAACTGGAGTGCATACTATGCCTTACCTACATATTTTGATCAGTTTGGACAATAAGGGCCTGAAGTGCAATGCATTGTCTAGAATATTCAGAACATCACTTTGCATTGATCAATTATCTGGAACATCTTTAACATTCACTGTTTTATGTAGAGTTTGGCTTTGATCATGTATCTGTCATTTAATCTGTTTTATTATCTATCAAGCGTTCTACACATAACCTAATATTGCATTAAACTATCTAAATCAGATTTTAAAACTGTCCAAATATCTGTATAGTCTGTGTTTAAAGCTACACATATTTTGGATGAAAGGCCCTTTAAATTCAGTTGGTAGATTGTCAGTAGACTCAAGCCAGCTACTTCAAAAAGTAGTGGAGAATTTGAAAAAAAAAAAAAATCTTTGAATTAGGTTCAAATGAGGATAATGTTACAATGTTACTCACTGACATTTTTTTCCTAGTATCTCTGTTGATTGCTAACCAAGAATCCTAACTAAAAATCTAGCTTTAAACCAATCAGAGATGACTTAATTGTTGTCTCTCCTTATTTCTGATTTAAAATATTCTGCCTGGATTTATTATTTCTTTCATGATCTTCTGCTGACCTTGAGTGACTAATTCCAATATTAGCTCATTTGTGTCACAGGTTGATTACATTACTGTATACATTTGAGCATATACATACATTTGTGTTTGCTAGAGCTTTACCTCTAGAAACACTTATCACATGCATTATATGGAAAACAATATTTAACACTGGTCCTATGTTCAATAAACTTACCATCAAGAATGAAAAGTGTTTACATATATGTCATATGTGAAATGACTATACACACATAATTGCAAAGAGCACAGCTATGAATAAGGGTTATAACATGCTGACATAAACTAATCTGTTAAAAAAATCATTAGTATCTATTCTCTGGCAGGCATTGTTTTAAGCATAGGGGCTAGAAAGATAAACAATTACAAAAACACAGAAGAGGATTTACTCTGCATTAAACAAATTTATAGAGATGTTACATGGTAAATGACATTTTAATCAATCCCAGAAGATAAAGTAGGATTTTTCTGGAAAATAACATAGTAGGGTGAAGGTTCTTTCAGGCAGATGGAAAAATAGAAGACAAAATGATAAAAAGGGATAAAATCTTGAATTTTCATAGATTACATGAATGATAAGTAAGAGGGTAAACCAATGGTGTAATTGCAAAAACAATGTTTTAAAAGAAGCACTAGGAAACCAGAAGATTTTGAACCCTTCTTTCTGACATTTTAATGCATGAATTACAGAATGGAGTCTGGGTGACTAGAGAAGAGAAGATTTAAATAGGAGAAAGAGAGGACTTGTGTTAAAGGCTAAATATTATCAAAGAATAGAACTAGATGGAGAAAAAAATTGTGGAAAGTTAATATATGTTTAAAAGAAATACGGAAGGATTTCCTACAGGAAGAGGTTAATCTATTCAGAGAAAGAAAAAAAAATGTTCAACATTATCAATTAAAGGTAGACTAAATAATTAAATATTACTTCACCATTACATTTTCAAAATTCTATTATATGTATGTGGTGAAATATTTCAAACTATATTGCCAAGGTCTAATAATCAATGCAGTATAGTATTTGCATAAAACCAGACACATAAGCAATGGAGAATAGAGAGCCCAGGAATAAATCCATGCAAATATGTTCAATTAATTTATGACAGAAGAACCAAGAATATACAATTGGGGAAAAGACAGTCTCTTTGATAAATGGTGTGGGAAAACTAGACAGCCATATGCAAAAAAGCAAAACTGGACCATTTTCTTATAATCTTTAAAAAATTAGCTCAAAATGTGTTAAAGCCTCAAATGTAAGACCTGAAACCATAAAACTCCTAGAAGAAAATATAGGTGTTACCACTTGACATCAGTCTTGGCAATAGATTTTTTTGGATTTGACATCAAAAGCAAAGGCAACAAAAGCAAAAATTAATAAGTGGAACTAAATGAAACTAAAAAGATTCTCCACAGTAAAGAAAACCATTAACAAAATGAAAAGACAACCTGCTGAATGGGAGAATATATTTGTAAATCATATACATGATAAGGGGTTATAACCAAAATATATAAAGATCTCATATAACCCACCAACAAAAAAGCAAACAATTAAATTAAAAAAAAATAGGCAGAGGATCTGAATCAACATTTTTCCAAAGAAGACATACAGATGGACAACAAGGATATGAAAAGATGCTCAACATCAGTAATCATTAGGGAAATGCAAATCAAAAGCACAATGATTTATCATCTCACACCTATTAGAATGGCTTTCATCAAAAAAACAAGAAATAACAACTGCTGGCAAGGATGTGGAGAAAAGGGAAACTTCATATGCTGTTGGAATGTAAATTGGTGCAACCACTATAAAACAGTATGGAGGTGACTCAAAAATTTAAAAATAGAACCACTATATGATCTTGCAATTTTATTTCTGGGTATTTACCCCCCAAAACCGAAAATGCTAACTTGAAAAGATATAGGTACCCCCCCTGTTCATGGCAACATTATTTACAATAGCTGAGATATGGGAAAAACCTAAGTGTCCACCAATGGCTGAATGGATAAAGAAATTGTGAGATAGAGAGATGATAGATAGATAAATAGACCAATAGATATGGATATTATTCAGCCATAAAAGGCAATGAAATCTTGCCCTTTGGAAAACATGAATGGACCTGGAGGGCATTACACCTAGTGAGATAAGTAAAACAGAGAAAAACACGTGATCTCACTTACATGTGGAAACTAAAACAATAACCACAACAACAAAAGTAAGCTCATCGATACAGAATACAGAGAACAGATTGGTCATCACTAGAGGCAAGGGGTCAGGGGTAGGTGAACTTGGTAAGGAGATAGAAACTTCCAATTATAAAATAAATAAGTCATGAGGATGTAATATACAGCATGGTGATAATAGCTAATAATACTATATTATTATGTATTTGAAAGTTGCTAAGAGAGTAAATCTTAAAAATTTTCCTCACAAGAACATAATTTCTGTAACTGTGGGGTGATGGATGTTAGCTAGACATTATGGGATCATCTTGCAATGTACACAAATATTGAATCATTGTGTTACATACCAAAAACTAATATGATATTGTATGTTAATTATACCTCAATGAAAAAGTGTAGTGAATACACTTAATGATTCTTTTTGGAAGGCAACTTTCATATAAATATTTTAACATGTTCATATTCTTTATGCCAGTAGTTTTAGTTGCATGAAAATAACTTTAAAGGTAATCAGACTCAGCCAAATATTTATGCACTGTGATTTTTATTCAGCTTTACTTACCTCACAAGGAAATTGAGAAATAAAAAATTAAATATCCTAAATACATGATAATATTTAGTTAAATATGCTATAAGCACGTATGGAACTACTATGTAACATGGACAATTATACAAAAATTAAAATTATTTTTATAATATTTTATCTTACATATAATAAGCTGTGAAATGCAAAAAAGTAGGATCCAAAATTTTAAATATGGCATTACCTTAAGTACATGAATATGCATTTGTTACACATATATGTTGATAATAATTATTTATTAGTAATAAGAGTATAGGTAATTTTCATTTTTTAAACTTTTTATGTATTTCCTTAATTTTCCACATGGGATGTATTTTTTTTTTTGCAATCGGATTTTTTAAAATTTAATTTTATTTTTTTCAATGTTCCAAGATTCGTTGTTTATGCACCACACCCAGAGCCCCATGCAATATGTGCCCTCCTTAATACCCACCACCAGGCCCACGCAACTCCCCACTCTCCTTCCCTCCAAAATCCTCAGTTTTTTTCTCAGAGTCACAGTCTCTCATGGTTCATATTTCTAAAGAAACCAACTATCATTTTTATTCTCCTGCTGGTGCCCACTGGCTGGTATCCTCTACAAAGTATCATTTTTAAAATTTTCAAAATGATTTTAAAATGTCTGACAGTGTTGAGGCAGTTGAATTTTTGCTTTTTTATACAAGTGAGGCAGGATATTGTAAAGCAGATAGGAACACGAGCTGATTCCCACAATGGAGGAGAGGACACAATGGTGGGAGAGATAGATATGCCTACAGCTCTAATTATAACACAGGGGGAGCTAAGGGACTGTGCTAGTAAATATAACAGGTTTTGAAGGCAGCAAACTGGAGAGCAAATTTACATATGGAAAACGAAATGTTTGGAGCTCTTACCACTCTAAGATGTACTCTCCTCATCTGTACAGTGGCAATAAGTAATAAGGCAATGAAGGGACATTTGATACAGGATGGCCCCAGATTATTACAAAGTGATAAGGTATGCTGCAGAAATACTAAGATTAAGTATTTTATCTTATTTATTCTGTGTCCCACAGAAGAAGCAAATAATTTGGTCTGAGGAGGCTTAATGAAAAGGTTATATTAGCTTGGTCCTTTGGAGGTTCAGATGAAAATCAAATCAAAGCAACAAATAAACAAGGTTTTAAAAGCATTTGTCAGACTCGGGAAATATTTGGGTCTTTAGAGGTGTGGGTATGGCAGGAAAAGATGAAATCTATGACAAAGTGGGCTGAACCAGGATATGAAGAGTATGTTAAGTTTGGGATTTATTGTATTAAATACAGAATTCACTGTATATTTTAAAGCAACTTGTCTGTTTTTAAAAGTATGATTTTAGTAGCTCGAAGACAGAAAGGCTGAAGTGGTGGGAGACTGGAATCATACACCAGTTAGGGGTACATTACAACAGCCCGTGCAGCGGATAGCTAAACCTTAGACTAAGTCGGTACAAATAAAAATTAAGAAACAAATGGAACAGTCAGTAGTTGGAAATTAAATATGAGTAAAACATATTGCCTAGGTATAGGAGGAAAAAGTTGAATGGTTTTAAGATGCTTTTGAAATATCCAGAGGATGTATCTTATTGGTAGTGTGTGATGAGGGCAGACCTGACCCTAATGGCTGTGGAACTGTTAGGAAAGAACTGAGAATTGAAAAATAAACCACATCTTCTATAATACACCATGACTTTCAAAATCATAAACGAAGTCAAACCAAAGCCATAATGTTCTTCACAAAATATCTAAACTCAATTAAAACAAACAAACAAAAAAGCAACAGTTTATTCAGAGCCATATGGTCCAGGTTGATCACAGATCAATGGATCTGAAATTTAATGTGCAGACGTTCATGTGTTCTGAGAGACTGAATATAAAAATGGACAAAGGCCAGGCCCTAAATGACAGTAGAGCTTAAACCCACAACTTCTGCCGCAACCAGACCAGGAAGTCGAACTACAGCACTTGCTGCGCTCGGTCCAGAACTGTGACTGCCGGCTTCCTGAAGTTTTGTCCCTATTTCCAACTCAGGACCAACCAGAAAAAAAACAAGTGGGCTTCTCAAACCAATCACATAACATTCTCCAGTCGGAGGATATCTGAAGCTTTCTCTTTTTTTCCTCACCTAAAAAACGAAAACAAAACTTTCCTATTCTATTGCTACACCTGTCTATGAGTTTCTGAAACTCAAGTGACAGTGGCTGACTCCCTTGCTATATAACAAGCTCTGAATAAATAACCTTGGTTCCTATTGGGTTGTCTTTGCTTATTACTACAGTTTTAAAGGTAAGATCACTGACTTCTAGAGTTTACAAAATCTGAACCATCCTTTCCCAGAGTCCCCTATACATAACTCCTGCTTAAAACCAAAGTGCCATTTCTAACTTACTTCTTATTAAAGAGGGCCCACAGTTATCAAATTAAGTGATCTGACTTGTTACAGCAAGTAGTAAGTCATTGTTGATGACAGTTGTGTTCCTGATGGTCTCTGTCTGATAGGCATCTATGGTTGATTATACGTATGGAACAAAATACAGATATTGGGTGAAAAGAAAATAGAGCAGAAGAAGTCAAATGTAGAGATCACTTTAGAAAGAAAAAATAATGAACATTTCTTGAGCCTTTGATAGGTGTTAGATACTCTAAAATATTCTTCTTATGTATCATTTCACTTATTCACCCAGACTAACAAAGGAGTGGGTCGTACTAACCCCATTTATTTATTTTTTATTTTTTAAAGATTTTATTTGTTTATATGAGACAGAGAGTGTGAGAGAATGAGTTGGGGGAGGGGCAGAGGGAGAAGCAGATTCCCTGTGGGGCAGGGAGCCTGATGTGGTACTCTATCCTGAGACCCTGGGATCATGACCTGAACTGAAGACAGACACTTAACCAGCTAAGCCATTCAGGTGCCCTATCCCCATTTAACATATGAGAAAAATGAGAATCCAAAAAGTTAAAGGACTAAAAACGTATGTACAAATAATAATACAAGTGGTTTTTGCAGAGACTGACTCCAAAGAATTTAGCGGTAAGACTAAAACACTTCAGGAAGTCAAAATAGAATGAAATCTGAAAAGATCACTTTCAATTCAGCTCTAGATAATTAGTAAATTTGGTGAGAGCAGTTTTAGGATTGTGGAGGTGGCCGAGGCTAGATTGCTGTTGATGACCAAAGGGAGGCAAGAAAGTAGGGACAATGGATACTGACTAATTTCTCAAGAAATCTGGTTGGATAGTATCTTGAGGAGAGGCATGAATATGGGTAGTCATTTCCAGATGAGAGTTGATTATAAACAGAAAAAAAAAAATGGAGCCAGCCAAAAACGGAGTAACTGAAGATACTCTTTAATAAAAAATGAGAGTGTTTAATAGAGTTAGGCTTCGGAAATCTTACTGTCTAGTCTTGTTAAACAGGGACAAAACTTAGTCCTGTGAGACTAAATTTGATTTTGGGAAATGGTCAAAGTACCAGCAGTTAAGTCCAGTGAATGTATTTGAGGATTGTGATAAATATTACCATTTGAAGTTCAAATTAAGATTTGATAACACTGTGATGTGTATTATCTTATGACATTTTCTACTTTCAGAAATCAAAAGTAATTTCAGTATTTTCAGCATCAGAGAAGCACTATGTATTGTTTCCTAACAAGCCAACAATTGATATTGATATAGAAACTCTAATATAGTCCCAGTTTATACCACGAATTTAAGGAAACACAATATGTGTGTTTCAGTAAGGGTTTCAGAAATATTCATATAAGAGGATAAGTAATGAAATATATATATAAATACATATTTATCCTGTGTGTGTATATATAATACATATATACACACATGCATATATAAAAAGTGTGCATGTATATAGTCAAGACAAAAATTCTGCATTTCATTCATCTTTGTGAAAAATTGTACACACTGCAAAAACCATACTCAAACCTTCAAATTTCAATATTTAATTTATTTTTATGAAAAAACATGAGCAAACATAAATTCTAATATCATCAATGCCATTACTTCAACTTACAAATCTATAGTGTATAAAGATTGATAGCCTCTGACAACCTGTGGTCCATACCTTTTCTAGATGATCTAGGGGATCATTTTCTTTTTGATATAGATGTAAAAATTTCTGCTTCAAGTTTTCTTGGTCAGAAGGGAGTTTGTGGTTTAGTCTTTTTGACATTCTTTACAACGTCCCTTGTCTTCATCAAAAAGAAACATTTATTGAATTTCTAGGTTGTGTTAAATTTTAGTAAAGATAATAAGAATCTGAAAAGGAAAGACACCTTTAAAACAACAACAACAACAGAACAACAGGGAAACATTTTCATTTTTTATGGCCCAAACCTGGTTCTGTTTATACATTCATTGTGAGTATTTATTGTAGAACTAAAAAAGCTTACTGGTGAGTCGGAGTTTCTCCTTTCATCTTATTGATTGTAAGAAAAACTTAAAATGACTACTAGGCTGCCAAAAAATCTTTATTGTTAACAATAATTTGTTAGCATAATAAACTATGAATATTGCAAGCTGCAATTTCCAGAATAAGCATAAAAGATCATTAAATAAAAAAAAGCAACTAAATAGAAAGATACACTGCACTGATAATTGGAGAAAACATTGTGCTTGAAATGTATTCACTTTAGAATGAGAATATACTTTTACAAAGTTACACTGTTTCATTTTCAAAGGGACTGATTTTAATGGAGCATTGTGTATCATAAAACAACATTGGGATGTACTCCTCCTGGCATTCTAAAGTGCCTTAAGCATGCTCTAGTCAAAATAACAACTATCCACAGATATTGCCATAGGTCATTTACTCTGTTAAAGAGTTTGATCTCCTTCAAGATTTTCACATTTCACTCTTATTGATACCTGTTTGTTTGTTTTCCTATCAATCTCTTTGTGCCTAGCTTTAAGCTAGAGGTGTGATTTGGGAAAAAAGGCAACCATAAGTGGCAACAATAGAACTTTCTTTGTGTGAGTTAACAAAGCTGAAACAACAAATGACATCAAACCACTGTCCAAAGTGTTTTTGGCCAAAATCAGCAAGCATCACATTTGTTATGAGATTTATTTTCATTTGTTATTACAAAATATATTCTTCTTTATGTTGATTCTCTTTCTCAAGTGCTACTGTATAATTTTCAAGTAAATTTAATCTTTGTAGATGATCTTTTGATTTAAACTTTGTAGATGATGATGATTTTCTGAGATTAATATCATACTTGGAGGCAGAATAAAAACTACACTAGGTATTATGGATAGTTCTCACATATGCGCTCGAAAAATGCTTGGAGAGATGACAAATTGTTATTTAAATTTGAAAGTTGTTTGTTCTCTGTCATTATCCTTGCCACCTCTCACCTTTGGGTAGGGACATATTATGTCAATACTAAATAATGTATCCAGGGATGACTATAACTGAAATGCAATCTTCTAGAAAGATAGGGAATATTTTTTTTCTCTTTGATACATATAATATCTCCAGAAAAGCATTTAGCTTCCTAGTAAAGAATATCCCCAAAATATTAAATCCACAAAGTAAAGGAATTTCTTATATTTCAACATAGTTGATTTTCATTAAAATTTTCATTTATGAAGAGAAGATTTAGAGCAGAAAACATAAAAACATTTAGGAAAATAAATAAAAATGCCTTGTGCATTAATATTCCTAGAAGTAATCAACACAGTATTGTAAATCTATTTTTATGATTTGGACCAGAAAACTTAAACAATATTCTCAGACTCACACAGCAAACTTACATGGGTGAAAGAGACAGGACAAATGTAGCAAATACTCTGTTTCTCTTTGTCCTTCTTTCCTTTCATTTCTTACCTCTTATGCCAAATGATTCTGGCCTCAGGAATGAAAGTTTGAGTTAATATTTTTGCATTTTTTTTAGGCACGTTTTAGGATTTTGTGTGCCCAATATCCTGAAACCAAACTACTATTTCATGAGAAAAATGTGTTTTGAGTTGTGGACAATCAAAATGCACACTTATTGGTTATAATTCATAGGTAAGACATGGTATATGCTCTGATTAAAAGATGGACCCAATATAAAATGTCAATATAGGAAATCAAATAACCCTGAAAATTACATCATTTGAGAGTGAGTCATCAGCAGGTATGTTTCACAGGGAGTGGATTTTAAGCCTTTGAGCTATAACTTGTTTTATGGCAAGTTGTTAATACTGTAAGCACATCAGAGACAATATGATGCTATTACGAATAAAATCTTGGCAGATCCTCAGCATTCAAATTTCCTGTTTAGAAGTCAGTAAGGTATTTTTCTTCCATGCGTATTAAAGAAAAAAGAGACATAACCACTTATACAGAAAGAGAAAAAATGCTGAAATGGAGGAATACGGATAATGCTTGCTGAGATAGAGCAAGGTTAATCTAGTTTATTTTCAAACAATATCTTTTGAGTACAATTTGCAATTTTACTGAAAATAAATTAAATTTGTCCTTACCAATATTTAGTTGGGCTATAGAATTATGTCTCAAATCCCACAAAACCCAGCACAAATATAAGTTTAATGCAGGTATTTAATTTTGAAACATACATGTTGTCTGAGTATGTTACTGAAACTAAAATTTATAAAACCTAAATTTTGGGGTGCCTGGATGGCTCAGTCAGTGGAGCATGTGACTCTTGATTTTGGGGTCATGAATTTGAGCCCCACGTTGGGTGTACAGATTACTTAAAAACAAAACCTTAAAAAAATAAATTCTTTCACATTTAACTGTTTCAGGTTTCATTAGATAAATCTCTCTTAACGGTTCTGTGTGTATTTCTAGTAATTTTTAGAAATAAAGTTGAAAATTAAGAAATGTGATTATCAGTTGATAAAATGTGAATTCCAATTTGCACTGTGTAAAGGTATTGATAATCAAAATAATAACTAAAATTAGAAAATATTTAGTATCCTTTCTCTTTCTCTTACACACAAGCATATGCAATATATTCTCATATAGCTAGCTACACTTCAAAATCTCAACATATTTACTTTGTAATTTTAACCCTTAGAATTAGGAAGTCTTGGGGCACCTGGGTGGCTCAGTGAGTTAAAGCCTCTGCCTTCGGCTCAGGGCATGATCCCAGGGTCCTGGGATCAAGCCCCACATTGGGCTCTCTGCTCAGCAAGGAGCCTGCTTCCCCTCCCACCCCGCCTGCCTCTCTGCCTACTTGTGATCTCTGTCTGTCAAATAAATAAATAAAATCTTAAAAAAAAAAAAAGAATTAGGAAGTTTCATAACAAATTTAATTGATTTCAAGACAGTATAGTAATCTTATATGTATTTAAGTCATCCATTAAAATGTAAAGATACTGTCACGGATATCACTAATCTGTAATTTTTAGAATTACATATTGGACAATAACAGTAGTCAGAAATCTAATTAAACAGAATTAGTAATTGCAATTATACCTAATATAAATTAAATCCATAGTTAAATAAATAATTATTTTTGAAGGTGATAAGGAAATCCCCCTTAATTCTATTAACTTCTTGAATGCATGTATTACCAATATAGTTATCTTCATCTATGTGGTACAAATATATAGGCCTTAGTAAGAAATATGGAGTTAATGGTCACAAAGAAGGGCTGCAAAAATATTATGTTAATAAAATGAAAACATAGTAATTTACTTTGTTTTCCAGATTTATTGAGATATAATTGACATATAACATTGTGTCAGTTTAAGGCGTACAATGTGATGATTTGAAATATGTATATATTGTGAAACAGTTATCACAAAAAGGTTGGTTAACACATCTATCTAACACATCTAACACCTCACACACTATATTTAAATTTCATTTTTCAAAAATATACTTACGGCTGTATTTACAAAACATTAATTCCTGATAAATATTAACACCTATAAATGTAGAGATACAGAAATAAAAAAAAAATAAGTGAATGAATATTTCCAACATCAAACCCATTTCTTCCCATAGGCAAGGAATATGGTAATTGGATACATACTCTTTCGGACATTTTTTTATGTTTGGATTTTTGTGTGTGTTTTTGTGTTCTTAAGTTTAAAAAACATAGATAGAATTATACATGCTCTTAGGTAACTGGTATTTTTCTAACCAAAATTTCTTATGATTGTCTTTCATGTCAGTCTGTAGATATATATCTCTTTCATTTTAACCATGGCATAGCATTCTATACCATGAGTATAACATTTTCTTTTACTATTTTTTTTTATTAAAAGCAATGCTGCAACTAGCACCCTTAAATATATATGCAAGTTTGTCTGTAGGATAGATCTCTAGATGAACAACCTCTTGAATCAAAGGGCACATGGGTTTACACTTTGATAAGATATGGCCAGTATGCCTATCCACCAACGGCTGTGCTACTTTACATGTCCACCAGCAACATTTGATAGTCAGTTCCCTTACCTAATACAAACTCAGGTAGAATGAATGACTCATCTTATAACTTCTGACAATCGGATAAGAGCAAAATCACTGCTCCAACAACAATCATTATTATTTTCAATTGTCTCTGACATTAATGTGGTTATTTTCAATGTACTTTAGGGTTTATATATTATGCATATTTGTTGTTCTTGGATGATTTATTCACTGATTTTTGTTCACATTTTCATTAAGTTGTTTCACTTACTTTGTTTTAGGATCTTTCAAATACTGTATCTTGCAGTCCTCATCTAAAATAGAGTTTTCATGTATGTGTGTGGGTTTTGGGGTTTTGTTTGTTTGTGTGGCTTTGTTGTTGTTGTTGTTGTTCAGGTTTGTCTCTTCCTATTTCTCAGGCAATCCGATCCCCCTGCCTCCTCACTTCAAGGAAAATTCCCTAAAATTTCTGGCAAACTAGTGGTATAGTTTCACGATTTTCCATGTCAATTATATGTTCATTTTTAAATACACACACAAACATATTTTCTATCTCATTAGGATCTCGTGAAGGTAGGGAGTTACAAATATGTATTCAAATACACATTTAGACCAAGCTTGACATTAGTGATTTGTTTAGAGTGACATGTTTTCCTGTTGAAGGACATTTGCATGGGCTCTTGAATGAGTCAGACTTTGCCTTGAATAATACTCCTTTCATTTCATAGCATGTATCCTAATTAACCTAAGATTTATTTTTTGTATGTATAAAAGATACAATAATTGTTTCATAAGGTTGTAAGGACTAAGTGAAATAAGAAACACTGATACTTATGAAGTTCTGGAAATAGGTAAATTCTTTACTATTTAGTGTGTTTTTTGTATATGTTTGGTGGTATGTACATAAAGGGGATGTGTGTGTCCATGTTCTTTGCCTTATTCAGCACCAGATGCAAATATTATATATGAATTCCCCCTAAAGTATGAAGACACTTAATCATATCCAATTTTTGATTACATATACTCTAGTTAATAAAATAATAATCTTTTATGAACAACTCATCTAGTCTTATTTACAGCTACACCATGTCTTCCCTTCTTATCAAAAATTTACATCTTAACCTATTTACTGTGCAGCAAGGAGGATATGTGCTGTAAAGGAACATGCAGAGGACTGAGCATGAGACAAGTCACATGTGAATAGATCACTAGTTCCTGGGAACTTAAAAAATGAGGTCTAGATTTTGATGGCAAAAAGCTGATTGCATAAGGAAAGGAGAAAGACACTGTGCATCTATAATTATAGCTCCGTTAAAGTGTTAACTATGTGCTACTCTTCATCTTGGGCTCATTTCCTATAGCTCATATTTTCTCTGTTAGCACATAAATGCCTGTAAAATAATTAATGATTAATGGTCAAAGAAATTAAGAAGCTTTACGTAACTGCATGCAACTTCATACATTTTAAATATAAACAGGAATAAGGACATTTATTTTATAAACCTTATCTTACTTGACTGAATTCTACCTACCTGTAAATATTACTACTCAGAACTTTGATCTATGTTTCCCGACTACACACAAGGCATCTATATATTTTTTTTAAAGATTTTATTTATTTTATTTTATTTTATTTTATTTATTTTACTTATTTGACAGAGAGAGAGAGAGAGAGAGAACACACACAGGCAGGGGGAGCAGCAGGCAGAATGAGAAGCAGGTTTCCCACTGAGCAGGGAGCCAGACGCAGGACTCAATCTCAGGACCCGGGGATTGTGACCTGAACGGAAGGCAGATGCTTAACCGACTGAGCCACTCAGACATCCCAAGGTATCTATATTTCTCACCTTATAGATTTGAAGGTAGCAAATGGAAACGCAAACTTTCTTTTGTCCAGAGTACAGGAAATCCTCAGTTTGTACAATTTGTGATATGCATGAATTTTTGCTTATCAAAGTTTAGTCAAATAACATCAGTCTCCCAACAAGGTTCAGATTTCACTTATAGTGATAGATTGACTCTGAACAATTGCAGTAAACACCAGATTTGCTGCTAGCTCTTCAGTCATCATGTAAATGACAGATGCACAGCATCATGATTTGTCATCTGCATTACTTCTTTCAGTCTGTTGGTGACTGATCACTGTGCATCTGGTATTTGGTACATACACAGACAGCAATGCATGCAGTTGTATTGCCTCCTTGTAACCCAGTGAGAAACCAAGGTGGCATTTTAGAAAAAAGAATAATTAATAGAGGAATCTGTCCAAAACATGAAAGTAAAGCAGTGAAACAGAAAGTCAGAATTCTGAAAATGGAATTTGAGTCAAATACAAATGAAGTTATTGAAGACATGGATGTCATACAAATGTTGGCATTGCCACCATTTGAGAGATTCTAGATTTCAAGCCAGAGAAATTTAGTGAGGGTGAACTTACCATCATGACTGAAAAAAGTGATTGTGATAAAAAGAAGGAAGATACACCAGAGTCACTGACACTGGCAAGAACTTGTTAATGAAACTCCTGGAGATATTTTACAATGTTGAAAGTGCAAAAGATAAAATATCGGAAGCTGATGTAAACTTATATTTGATGAGAAGAAGGGAAACACTGTTCAAACTGCATTAATGACTCATTTTCTCTTGCCAAAAGAGGACACTTTGATTCCGAATATTTCCCATTTTTAAGTTACAGTGTTCTACATAAATATTGGCTTTTACACACTAGTTTTTAATTTCTCTAAACATTTATAACTTGCAGTACCAGACATTTTAATAGTTGGACAAAAATTTTTAAAGTCATGCAATAATCCTAGTTTTCCCATTGATTATGAAGACAGATGGTAACTAGAATTATTGTGGAGATCATTTTATCATGTATAAAAATATTGAATCATTATTATGTACACCTGATACTAAAAAAATACTGTATGTCAATTATACTTCAATTAAAAAAAATATTGCTTTGTATGCTTTCAGCTTGCAGGATAATTTTCAGTCCCACACTACAGTACAAATCAGGGACTTGTTGTAAACAGTCACACTTAAAATGTCCTTAATTTCCAAATATAGTACATCAGCAAATCTTGTTGACTCAATCTTTGAAATCTATCCAGAATATATCCACCATTTTTTTTAAAGATTTATTTATTTATTTGACAGAGCGAGAGAGATCACAAGTAGGCAGAGAGGCAGGCAGAGAGAGAGGGGGAAGCAGGCTCCCTGCTGAGCAGAGAGCCCGATGCGGGGCTCTATCCCAGGACCCTGAGATCATGACCTGAGCTGAAGGCAGAGGTTTAACCCACTGAGCCACCCAGGGGCCCCTATATCCACCATTTTTTACCACTTTTCCTCATATCAACAGCAATGATAATTAACTTTATGTCTTGATTTTTTTATTACAACAACCTTCTAACAAATGTCTCTGTTTTCATCTTCTCAGACTATTTACACTAAGTCAGCCAGGATGTTTTTTTTTAAACTAGATGCTGACCATGTTATTTTCCTGCTCATAACCCTCCTATGGCTCCCATTCCACTCAGAATAATAGCCAAGGTCCTGAAAATGGCCAGCAAGGGTTTACAAAGATCTATCCTCTCAGGCCTTTAACTCACTGGTCTTGTCACTACTTTCTGCAGAAATCACTTCTGCCACATCATCCTCATTGTGTTTCCTCAACTTCAGTACATAAAGTACAGCCTTATGAAATTTTTACTTGTTGGTGCTCCTTACTTAGAAAGCAGTTCAATCACCCATTCCCAAGTTCCTCTTTCTCTCTCATTGCCATCAACCTTTTACCTAAATGCCACCATCCTCATAAGGCTTCTCTGACCACCTTTTAAACTGTCACTCCTTCTTCCCAAGAGTTATTTTCCCTTCTTTGTTTTCTTTTTCTTCAAAGCATTTATCATTTTCACAATGTGCAGATATTCTGTAATTTACGCACCAAAACCACGTTATATTGTTATGTTAATTGTACTTTGTTACATTGTTTTCTTTTTTCTCCCATGAGAATGAAAGGTCCACAGCACACAGCTTTTCTTCAACCTATATTTGAATACATGAATAAAAGAATGAAAAAAAAATGGTTCCTCATGGGTGATTTCTCAAATGACATTAAGAGCACTGATAATTCTGATTGTCTACTCTAAAGGTGCTCTAAGATGTGTCTTGTAAAATAGGGTAATTGACATGGGACTCTTCAGTTGTGGTCAGAGATATCTGTAAAATATGCTAGGAAAACCATCTACCTAATTCTTGTTATTATTCATTTATGTAGCCTAAGGTTGCACCTTGGCTTTTTTTTTTTTTTCTTGATATTATACATTTTTGGATCACACTGAGGTTGCTGTTGACTCCCAAGGTTATTTGTTTGTGCATATAGTGTTTTTTTGGTTTTGTTTTGTTTTTTTGTTTTTGTTTTTTTGTTTTTTTTAGTGTTTTTAAATTAAATATTTATTGGTGAGGGAGTGAAATCAAAGGCAAAGATAATTTATCCTGTTGGGGAATGCTTAACTAACTAGGGATGGTTAAAGCATAAGCATACCCAGGTGATTCTGAATCAGGTTCTATGGTTGTACTAGAAAGTCTGCTAGAATTCTATCGATAATTCTCTCTAAAATCTCTAGAAACCGAAACACTCATTTCTGACTTCCTTTTATTTGTACAAGCATACACAATCAATCACATGCACTCAGTGTGTGAATGCATATGTATACTTGTAAAAGAAGGTATCATAACCAGTAAAGACTTTTGGAATATTCAGATGATAGTTCACTCTTTTTCCAAAGGAAACTGTGCTGACACTTACTAAAACAAGTACATGGCAATTATTATTTCATTACATTAGCAAAAACTAGCACAGAAGGGATGGGCAATACTTTATCTGAAGTAGTGTGGTATAAGACCCCCAAGAAGAAACAGGCCAGGAATAGTGGAAGTTCCAAGGGGAAATCATGATAGACACTAATTTAATTTGATACCTTAGAGGTTTAGACATCAGGGGAACTGCTCCATGATCATTAAAGTATGTGCTAAGTTTATCCTCTCAAGAAAGGACTCACCAAAAAGATGTATGCTTTAAAGTTAAATTAGTCTTAGATTTAAAAGAAAGTGACAAGATTTAGGAACTTCTACTTTATTAAGAAAGGATGACGATATCTTTAATAAAATAAAATAATTTAAAAATATTTTGCAAATGCAACTGTGAATTCAGGATACCTTTTTGTTGACACGGAAGAGAAAAAAAAAGCAGAAGAAACATATACTACTGAGGCTAAATAACATACACTTTAAGAAAGGCAAATTCAGATAATTTGAGAAGTAATACTTCAAGTAAAATAAACAACACAGAATACAGAATCTGAACTGTGAAAAAAAAATATTAATTTGACCATGTACAAGGGTCATGATCTTTTTGTTGTCTTATTGTCTCTGCTAAGAACAAGAAGGCAAGAACAGCTAGAAGGCCTGCTATCTTCCTGGGCAGATATACCAAGTCATGATTAAGAGTCTAAGGATACAAACATCCCAGTCACTACTGTGTATTACTGATCCATGATGCAATGAAGAATTCACTTCAAAAAATATGTAATATAATCTCATTATTTTTAATTTCCTGGTTACATAACTGGGGACACTTGAGAAGTTATGCAGTAATATATGTATCTTCTCCCCCAATTGAAGTTTTTATTTAAAAAGCAAGGTTGCACTGAGGAAATTAAAAGATAACTGGATAGGTGTTATTTAAAAAGTGGTTTGATTTTCCAGACCTATAGCAAAACCAGAATTAGATTCTAAGAGATATGTTGGGGGAAAAGGTTGCACATATGACTGGTATCTTCTCAAATCTATCTGAGGATAAAAACAATGGTGTCATATTTAACAGTAACAACAATAATTCTCTCTCTATTATGTAACCAGTAGATAACTCTCATAAAACTTTCAGCTAATTATTTCTGAGAGACTCTAGAGAATATGTCATAAATGCATGCTATTTAGCTACACTGTGATATCTATTGTTTTCTTTTTTTCTGATTCTGTCTCTTTTTTTGAAATCTAATTCAAAGCTTCAAATACATACAAAGTCAGATTTGTGCCGTGTTTATGCAATTGTCTATAGTATTGTCACCTGCTGATGCTACCAAAGTCTACTGTATTGACCTCCCAGGAATATTACCACTCTGCAGGCAGGCTTCTGATCTCTGCCAACTAATAACACTCATGCAGCTAATCAGTTGACAGACTCACGTAGGTCATACTATTTTCTTCCCACAAAAGGGCAGGTATGTTTTTGTCTTACTTTTGTTTATATCCTTGTCCCTCGAGGATATTTTAGAATGTTACAGAATTGTTCCTGAACCTGCTCTTTCAAATTTATTTTACACTTCTCCTTCTTTATGACCAAACAGGAGGTAACAAGGATAAGTCCGACATCAGTGTGAATTGTGCTATCAGGCACTTAAAAAATTTCTTGCCTGTCATAGTTGGGGCGTTGCTATGACACCCACCTTCTGAGCCTTTCTCTTTCTTCTCTTAGCATACTGTTTACCCAAGTAGCTGCTTAGTTTATTATATAAATAGTTTCCAAGTAGGCATACCCAACCAGTCCTGCAGACATGTCCAGACATGGTTAATTTCACACTTGAACTCTGCATTATAAATTGCATTACCTGGTTGCAATCTGCCAGAGAAGAATTTCACCAGACAATGTTGAATAGGCAAAAAAGACTTTGTTAAAGACTATTGCAAAAGAGGAGAGAGAGTCAACTCAATTCTGCTGAAACAAAGGTCGGGCGAGCTGGTGGAAAAGCAGTGGAGGACATTAGAGGGGAGGTTGATCAATATAATTAGGTCACCTTGTTTTCTAATTATTCCTTATTGGTTAGGTTTCTACATTTCCACAGAGCCTGGAAGATCGGGGAGGTGTCTTTCTTTATAATTACACTTTGAAGAGATGGCTCCTAGGCCCTTGGGAGAGACATTCTTGAGCTATAAAACTTCCAAGATGCTGAAAGAAAATTTATATCTCAAAGGGGCAGAAAAAGAATTTATAGTTGCAAGTTTCTAAAGCAAATATTCTAAGAAAAGGGTGGTTTGAAACCCCCAATCAGAAGGAAACCTGTCTAAAGTGTGGTCATGGTGAGGGCAACATTAAGGCTGTCTCCATCGTAGGTAGGATCCTGACCCTCCAAATTCCATTATGCCGTAGCAACCTAAGGAGAAGTCCTGAAGAAATATTAAAAGAAAAACAATGAAGGTGATGATGTTGATGATAATGATGATAGAAAAGCTGCTTTTTGGTTTATTTCTATGTGTCGAGTACTCTGCTAAGCTTTTTACACGGATACTTTAATTATTTTAAAAAAACCATTGAGATAGTGACTATTTAATTTCCATTTTCCAATAAAGATACTGAGTTTTAAAAGGTTACCCAAATTCACACAAACAATAGATGGTAGAGCCAAAATTCAAACCCAGGTATCTCGGTAGGTGAGCTAAAGGAACATGCATTACCAATTGAATGTTAACCATACATATTTAGTCCTGATAAACTAGGTTGGGTCAAATGAGCTGCAAGGATTCAATTAGAATTTACTTAATCTAAATCATTTATGTCCTAACTTCATGATTTTTGTCATACCAACTTTGTAGTTTATAGTGTATTATTATTAACTTATTTTCCTCTCTCTCTTCCTCTTTCTCCCCCACCCTCTCTCTCTAATTTAACCTCATCTTTAGCAGTAATCCCCCCCCCCAAATTATCTTCAATATGGTATAAAAGCATGCCACTAGATTCTAAGTTCAACAAAGGTGGGTTTTTTTTTTCTAATTTATTTCCTGTTTATACTATTAGTATCATTTTCATACAAATAAGTCTGATAAATATATACTGAATGGAAGAATGAATCAATGAGTGACCCAATAGTGGTAAGTGCAAAAAACTTGGAAAAACAGTGGTCTAAGATATGTCTGTAGGAATGAAAGTGGATTTAATAGCTTCTTTTGTTGATATTCCCAAATTCACATCCTAATGCTAAATCTCTAGATCTGAATATTTTGATGCTGAGAAAATTTGAAAGTACATGAATGAAAAAGAGTGTAGTCTGTAGGAACCAGCAGTAATAATTTTATTAGGTTATAAGGTAAATGTAGGTGTGATTTAGTATCAGAAACCTACTTCAATCTTAGGTTGTATAATCAGTGTTTAGTATAAATAAAATAAATGCAGATTTGAGGGATGGGAATGAAAGGCAGTGCATAACTGTCTGTTTTTAAATATTTGAACATTCATCACACGAAAGCAATGATGTTTATGTTATGGGACTAAAATATCAGAAATAAGATTAATTAAATATGTAAGCTGAAGAATATCTGATTTCATCTAAGAACAAAGACTTCAAAAATAGCTTAATTGCCTAAAATAGAAATAACTGTCTTTGGAGTCAGAAACTTTTCTATTATTAGAGGTATTCATGAGATTCTAACTAGAGATAGGTTGTATAGGATATATAAGATAGAGTGGAGAATAGAATGAAGAGTGATATAAATATGTATTTTAGATTTGTGATTTGTTGATTCCGTGATTCTGTATGGTCTCACATTATCATCCAAGATGCATTTCCTGTATTTTATTCTCTCCTAGAATATGTCAGCCAAATCAACTTCGAACAATTCCATAGTACTGCAACGAGGATAACACTGGGCCTAGGAACTGGAGAAAAGTAAAAACTGTTGTAGGTACGAGAAGCATATATGCTTTATACTATTGTATGAAGATTAGAATATTTTCATATCATATCCATTATCAAAGTAAGAAAAAAAAGGGACTGCTCCTGGAAAGGGAATGAGACTTAATACAACAACACAGTATAACTATAAGTGACTTTTAAATTCAACTTTTAAAATGAAGTTTTATAATGAGAAGTTCTGCTTTGATTTTTTTGTTTGTTTGTTTTTGTTTTTGTTTTTTTTTATGAAATTTCACGTGGAATACCAAATTAATCATCTTTGGAAGATTTTGCAGAAAAGATGAGCAAGGACCTTTCAGAATTTTTGTGACAGAATTCTGTGATTTGGTAGAATACTGACTGGAATAACATCTAAGTTTTTGCTCTAATATTAGAATTTGAATTTTGTGGTTTTTTACATTATAGAAATAGATATGTTTCAGACATTTTTTATACAGATAAGAGACTTCCATGTGTAATGATTTTTCAAAACATCATCTGCCTTAAGATTCTATTACTGTGTATTCAATGATATATTGATGTGGAAATTAGTATGCCACCTGGCTCATACAGTTTTGAATGAACTCTCCTGTACTACGTTATGAGGACAATGGACCAGTTGTGCTAGACAGCCACAGTCCATGTCAGTAATATGATGTGGCTCTTATATCTCCTGCTTTTATTTAATAGAATCAAACAAAATAAAAATGATTCTTATTAGTTCGCTAGGTCAATAAAATGAAAAGACCACTTGTAGACTCAAGTATTATTATCCTATTATGTGTTTGTTTTCTCCTTTCAATGTTTTAAATCATACAAGGTATTATGGGAGTCTTTCTGAGTGTTCAGTTTGATAAGTTAATGATTATAATCTAATGCCCTACTATTAAATTTATTAATCACAATTTATTTTAAAAAATTGTTCATACTATCAAAACCATTTTTTAAAACTGTTTTAAATAGTTTAAATATGGGTAGGATGGTAGTAATATATAATAGATTTTAACAATAAATCATATTACAGTAAGAATATATATTTTTTAATTTGTCTATTTGTATATATATTCTCCACTTTTCTGGGGATTACACACTCATATGTCTTTTCATGATGGCAGAAAAAATGTAAATAAACATATTGTAAATGCACTTTGACTTAAAATGCTATATTTTAATGAAAATGTAATATTTGTCACATTTTCAACTTATGTTTTTGATACTTTGTTGCCATGGAACAGATGTGGAAATGTAAAAAACTTGAAGATATTTAAATGTAGCATGTTAACAGTGACACAACTGCCCTTTTTGAGAAGATAAATGATTTGAAAGTTCCAATCACGATATTAGCTGTGTGGATTTTATCATTAACAGCATGACATGGGAATGGAATGGTCACAATAATTATGGCTAGCTTTTATTGAGTTGTTATTACGTGGCAGTCCCTGCACACAGCACTTTACATATAGTATCAAATTCTCAGAGAAAATTTAGAAATAAATTATTTCCTCCATTTCATGCTCTGTCCCCTGTCTCCAGTTTATGGATGAGGATATTGAGCTTAAGTCAAGTAAACAGAAGCCTTTTGCTATTGGGTAGGCAGGAAACTTGATTGTGAATAATTGCAGCATGAAGTGAAAGGGGTTTCTATATGGAAGGATGGCAATTAACATAAAATGAACAAAATGGAAAGAGGTAAGGCAGGATAATGAGGAGCTTATATACCATGGTAAAAATTTCAGACATCATTCTATACATGATTGAGAGCTATTTTAGTACTATGAAAAATGGAAATGCAAGATCAGATTTTAATGAGCAGGACAGACCCATCCTGATATTACAAAGTGATAAGTGCCATAAAGAAAATAAAGCAGGTAACAGGACAGAGAGTGACAAATGGTGATGACATTGTGGGTTAAGGAGGTTACATTTGGACTGAGACCTCAATAATGAGAGACATTTGAGCTGAGATCTGAATGCTGAGAATGAATAAGTCGTCTGAAAAATCTTGTGGGATGATGGTCAGGAGAATATCAAATATCCTAAAATGGGGAATAGTTCAGCAGATCTTTTTAGGACAAGCAGGAGCCCAGTGTAAATAAAACAGTGAAAGAGGGGAAATGTGATAGGACAAAATGCCTAAGATGAAGGGCCAAGTCATGCTTATGTCTTTGTGACCATAGTCAGTCGTTTGAATTTTATTCTGATAGCAGTGAGAGTGGACAACCATTGGGATGATGGTTTCCCAATGGCTCCCCTAACCTAAGCCATCAGGCCCATGACAGACTCATTAATCAGAAAAATGTAATGTAGGAAGAATAGCAGGTATGAACATAAGTGAGTACCTGAGAAAATGAGTTTAACTTTGAATATATTGAGTTTTAAGTTCCACTAGAGCAATTAACTGGAGATATCCTAAGGAAAAATCATGCTCTCTGTGGGTCTGTAACACAAGGAATGAAGGTTGAAATCTTGGAAGTAGATGAGGTCAAACCAGTGAACTAATACAAAGGGAATGAGGCCTAAAAACGAAGCTCTTACAGATGCAATTATAAGAGGTGCCGAGAGAAGTGGAAAGCGAGTAGTCAAAAAGATGCCAAGGGAAACTGGAGTGTCTAGGGTGGAGGAATACAGCGGAAAAGTACATTTCAAGAAGAGAACATAAAAGGTATCAAAACTTAAGAAACTTCAAATAAGATGGAATCTAAACATTTTTGTCATTTTTGGTAATGGAGAGTTAGGGACGGGGTGAGTTTCAATATCTTAAGAGAGTACTGGGCACCGATAATGTTCATAAAATACCATTTATTCAGAAAACTTTTAGAACATTTTAAAGCTTATAGGAGAATGCAGAGAGTTTCTGACACTGTTTTATCTAGGGCAGAGGCGTGAAACAGGAATCGCCGAAGTTGTTCTCTAGCCCTGGAAATGTGGCAAACCTGCTCCAGCATTATGCCACAGAGATCATAAAAGCTAAAAGGACGTCAGTTTACGTTTTCAGTGTCCTTAATCACTCTTCTACCTCTGCCCTTTTGCTTAAGCTACTAATCTCAGTGTTTCTCCCTACTTCTTTCACTCTTCCCTTCTCTCTTTTATTTCTACAATTCTCTAGTCTCATATTTTGTTGTCAATGTAATTACCAAGTGTGGGCTGATTTGGGTCCCCTCAAAATTCATATATTGAAGCGCAAACCCCCATACTTCAGAATATGATTGTATGGAGAGGGGGCCTTTAGAGAGATGAGTAAATTAAAATGAGAGCCGTTATGGTGAGTCCTAATCCAAACTGACTGCTATTCTTTTGTTTTTTTTTTTTTTTTTAAAGATTTTATTTATTTGACAGAGATCACAAGTAGGCAGAGAGGCAGACAGAGAGAGAGAGAGGGAAGCAGGCTCCCCACTGAGCGGAGAGCCCAATGCAGGGCTTGATCCCAGGACACTGGAATCATGACCTGAGCTGAATGCAGAGGCTTTAACCCACTGAGCCACCCGGGGGCCCCTGACTGCTATTCTTAAAAGAGGAAGAGATTTGGACACACAGAGGGACACCAGAGATAGATAAGCAAGGAGGAAAGATTATATGAAGAGGCAGCAAAAGGGTGGCCATCTGGAAGCCCAGGAGAAAGGCCTCAGAGGAATGAAACTTGCTGGTACCTTGATCTTGAACTTCTAGCCTCAAAACTGTGAGGAAATAAATTTCTGTTGGCTTAAGCCACTCAGTCTGTGATCTTTGTTATGGCAGCCATAGCAAATAATACAGCACCCTTCCTTACTTGTGTCAGTCTTCACTATCATCTTTGGTCTCTGCCTGTAGCTTTCCCCATTTGCCTCCCTCTTTTAGGTTTTCTATTCTTCATGTTCTCTTAGTTCTGATAGTCCTAAATAACACAGTGATATTTCAAACAATGTAGATAGATTTTAAGTCTCCCTAGTAATTCTAGAGTAATCATCCATAAATATTTTAAACATTGATTTAGATGAAAGTAAAAACGCTATGATGATAAAATCTGCCAGTTGATGTAATTAGATAGAGGGGTTTGGTGAATGTGGTGCATGACTAAAGGAATGTCTAAGAAAAGGCCTAAAAAGAAGCCAAATCCAATGAAACAAAATTAAATACACATGAACGTAAAACCTTGAATTTGCCTAAAAATGACATTTATAAATGTGGAGATTATACAGTCAAAAACACAACATGAAATACCCCCCCCAAAAAAAACTTAGCTATTTTAATTGACTGTTACTGACACACTTATCAGTCGAGTTAAGTTTCTAATAAGTGCTGATGTAAAGATAGAGGTGAGGGAAGTAACTATGTCATTTTTCCCCAGGTTGTTTATACTGTACTTATATAATTCCAGCCACCATGATTTAAGAGGGATATTAACTAACCTGATTAGGTCCAGAAGACAAGATACTGAGTAGACTCAGTAATGTTGTCTAAAAAGAGAGACCCTGAAGATTTAAAAAATAAATAAATAAATAAATAAATAAAAAGGAGAGTCTTCATAATAGGTATCCTAAAATATTTAAGGGGTGTTTTGTGAAGAAGAAATTCTTTTTTTTTTTTCAATGTGATCACAAAAGAAACACAGCCCATGGACAAAAATTATAGAATATCACATATAAGAATTTCTAAAAAAAATAAATTTGCTTAGAAAGTAAAATGGTCTAACAAGTTAAGAAGTTCTGCCATTGACAGGGCTCCAATTTGGGGGGAGCAAACTTACGTTGCTAGTGTTACATGAAATAGTAAAGCATTTACTGGGGATTTCAAAATTAGGCTCCATGATACTTGGGTGATTTTCTGGAGTTGCTTCATGAACCACATACCACAGCAGGGGCAAAATGAAAGGGGCTAAGTAGTTGAGATTCTTCAACTCTGTCTTATTTCAAGAATAAAAGTGTTGCTTTTAGAGCACCATATACTACCCTTCTCAATATGACGATTTCATACCTTCTCTTCCTCAGCCTTCATCACAGCAGCAACTGTCAGGATTTAGGTAATAAAACAGAAGCTGCCACTCCATCTAGCGCAAGCACCAAAAGATATTGTAGAGGGAAATGGGTTGCAGAAGTGTTAGAAGGACTAAAACATTTAAAAAGGGGAGGTTGCGTTACCTGGAAGTCAATAACTTCAGGAAACTACTACCCCTGCGCCCCAAAGAAATAGATACTACTCTGGAGCAATTGCTCCAGGAACCCAAGCTTATGTTTTGCCCCTTCAAAAACCCTCTTGCTTTCTGCTCTTCTCATCAGCCCTGGGGGCTTCCAACTGGCAACATATCCCAACACTCTGACAATAAGGCTGCCTGAAAAATGCAATTTCTGGGGTTACAGCACTTCTGACACAGGGAATAGCATCATAGGGAGCAAGAATTGGGCTGAAATGTTAGAAAATCTCAACTGATGATACAATCTCATCCATTATGAGGAAAATCAAAGTTATCAGACAGGAGCTACTTCATATGCCTACCAAAAAAAATGCAGTCTATGAACACCCTTATTCATACATTTGCCTTCTTTCCTTTTACAATGTAAGAATGGCCTTAGCTATAACTTTTTGCCAACTCTTCCTCTGCTGCTATAGAGATGAGTCTCTCTCTTCTTTTCCAGAATGTCTCTCCCTCAATTATCCCCATTATCAATATTTCAATACCTCACTGAATTATTCATATAGGAATACAACATACTTTAGAATTTTCTGTATTAACAATATCCCTTGACTCGATATCCCCTCTCTACCTCCCATCTTTCCTTTTGTTCCCCTATATTAAAAAAAAAAAAAATCTTGAAAAAGTTGACTATGTCATCATTTCATATCGCATCCTCTCCTCAATCTACTCTAATCTGTCTTCCACTCCTTTGGCTCTATCAAGATAAAACAATTATGTTTCCAAATTCAAAACTCAATTCTGTTTTTATTCTTTCTCTATCATATATGTCAGAAACAGTGATTTTTTTCAAGTTTTTATTCTCTCGGTTTCCTTCACACAAAATTCAACATTTTGTCTGCCATTTTTCTTGAACTCCTACCCCATCTTTGGTGCTGGATCCCCTCTCTTGACTCTTAAATGTTGTATTTCTCATTCTGAGTGTCCTTCTGTTTTCTATCTTAGCATAATTTTGAGATTAGCTTCTCTAGTTTCATATGTTCCAATACTACCACAATCTATATGCCTAACACCAACCTCTTTGGAATAGCAGATAAATATCAAATTAATTACGCAAGCTCTTCACTAAGACAAAGAATATTCTGATTTGACATTGTTTTAAAGAGAACCCTTGGCTTCTCTCCACACCTATATCTTCTCCAGTTTTCAATAATGTACTAAAAGGGTTTGATTTCCATATCTACTGAATGTCTCTTTCAAAACCAAAAAAGTTATCATTTGTTCATATATATTTCTCATCCTTGCTTCATTCCATTAGCAAATACCGTTACCTCCATTACTTAAAAAAAAAAAAAAAAATCTAGAATCATTTCAATTTTCTCTCTGTCTCCTGCCATCCACCTAAATCCGCACCATTTTAACACTGGCCTTGAAAATTGCAATAGCATTCTAACTTGTCTCCCTGTTTCTACTCTTGTGCTTACAACCTATTCTCCACCTGTCACCCCACAACTCCAAATAGCAGCCAGTGATTAGTTAAAACTAAAGTAGTTGACTATTTCACTTACTTTAAATAATTTAGGGGGTTTCTGTTTTAATTGAAGATTTACAAAGTGTTACATGAATTATCTTTTATCTTTCTGACTAAACTATTCTAAAATTACTCTCCCACTTGTCTGATAATTCCAGGGAGCAGACCCACTTCCTGTTTCTTAAATATGTCAAGTTTGTTTTAGCTTTAGAGTCTTGTCTTTAGTCCCTCTGCCTGGAATGTGCTCTAGTGTATTGGGATCTCTCCTCTCTCTTTTTACTAACATACTTTTTTTTTTAAAAAAAGATTTTATTTATTTATTTATTTATTTGTCAGAGAGAGAGTGTGCACAAGTCAGGGTGGGCAGCAGTCAGAGAGAGAAACAGGCTCCCCGCAGAGCAAGGAGCCTGATGCTGGACTTGATTCCAGGACCCCAGGATCATGACCTGAGTCAAAGGCAAATGCTTACCTGACTGAGCCACCCAGGCATCCCTGGATCCCGTTTTTATGCTGAGGATGCTCCTCTGAGGCCCATCTCAAGTAACTAACTCCTCTTCTCACCATTTTTTTTTCCTATGTAGTATTTAAAGCTAATTATCAATTGTACTTGCTGAATTTTCCTTTCTACTAAAATGTAAACTTATTAGGTGCATAGACTTCCTCATTTTTTGAAAGTTAAATATTCAGTGTCTAGAAAATAGTCTGACACTTTGATTGGACTCAAAATTATTCATTAAATGAATGAGTTGCAAGTTTGTCTGAAGAATTATTTATGCATCCAAAAATTTTTATTTTGAATATAATCTGTTACTCTATAAATATCCTCACAATTTTAATTTAGATTAGGTATAATACACAAATTTTTGTGTGTATATTTTCAAATTGCAAATATTTTTGGTTTTGAAGGCCATATAATTTTTGTTGCAACTTTTTTTTTTTAAAGATTTCTTTTTATTTGACAGAAAGCATGAGCAGGAGGAGTGGCAGCCAGAGGGAGAGGAAGAAGCAGGCTCCCTGCAGAGCAGAGAGCCTGATGTGGGGTCCTATCCTAGGATCCCAAGATCATGACCTGAGCTGAAGGCAGGAGCTTAACCAACCCTGCCACCCAGGAGCCCCTGCTGCAACTTTTCAACTCTAGTGTAGTAGCCCCAAAACAGCCATAGATGATATGCAAATAGATGGACTTTATATAAATATGTTCCAATGAAATCTTATCTACAAATATAGCTGGTAGTTCATTTTGGCCCATGAGCTTTAGTCTGCCAACCCCCAAACTAGACTTATAATTAAAAGATATGCAAAATTATGTCAGATGGACTAATTTAAGGGGGGGAGCACATGAAATTCTGTCTTTTTATCTTATATATTTTTTCAAATATTTCTTTTCATTCCTTTCATTTTATTGATCTTTTACAGCTATTACTCCAGTTTTTACATCATTTCTTTCTTCCTCGTATTCCCACTTTCATCCATTCTGACATTCTTATTTGTACTTCTTGCTCTTCCAAGGTATATATCACTTGCTTTTTCGAAAGGTTTCTTACTTTTGTTAGAGATACACTTGCCTTCTTATGTGAAAAAGCAGCCCGTTTACTTTCTTGGCAAAGCTCTAACCATAGATAGATTCAGCCGTCTGCTTTTGCAATAAATGAATGAAGCAGCGGAACAAAGTTGGAAAAGATAACACTCTCTTCTCTGAACATTTGGGTCCATTTCATAAATGGTGATTAATATTTATAGGACCTTCATTATTTCCAGCCAATTTTACTCTGTTTCTCTTGCCAGCCTCTTCTCCAATTCTTCTGAGTAACAATATAAAAAAATTTTCAACCTCCTCTTATATCTTATCTCCCTTATTCCCACTCACTCTTGTCAGATGATTTTTGTTTTCATCATAGACAACATAGAAGTCATCAAATTGGGAATTCCTAGCCCTCTTGATACCAAATTTAAAGTAATTCCCATTTTCAATCATCTTCTATTCTGATATAAAGTTTAGATACCATATCTGTTATTTTGATTCTATTCCTTCCCACCTCTTAAATTTTGTACTATTGATTATTGTCTCTGTCACCAATGTTTCCCTCTCCACTAGATCTTTCATTTCCACATGTTCTAGTTTATCATATCAATCAATAAATAATAAATTAATCATATGTTGATGATAATAAATAATACATTATAATACATGATAAAAAATTAAATAAAATATAAATCACTCATTTGTACACATTCTTCCATTTACTGTACACAACTCTAACTACTCTTTTCTTTCACATTTAGTTTAGAGTTAACTTTCTCAAAAGACTTTTCCAACTCTTAATAAACTTTTCTCTTCTTTATTTTCCCCAAATATTCCATTCTGCTTTTTTCTTTTAAAGTTGCCAACAACATCCAAGTTAGTATACTGAACTAATATATTTCAGATGTAAGGCTGTATTTCCCTGAAATCACTTGAGTTTTCCTATTCTTACAACATTTTCCCAGGCCCCATTTACCCCAGAGGGAAAATTCCACTCCATCCCAAATTAAAGCAGTTATTAGAAATAACAACCTGTAACTTTCACAAGGAAACTGCAGAGGTCATTTTTTTCTTGCTCACACCAATTGGTGTCTTATTTTGCTGAAAGTTTGTATTTCAGAATGCTTAAAGACTTGCAGTTTATTTTTCAAGAATTGCTCCTACTTGTCCTTAGCATGGCTTCATCTGCAAAAGCCCTATAAATCCCTTTCCTTGTTTAATCTCTTTGAAGCAATTTCTTTGGAGACTGTCATCCCTGCTGTGCATCAGCTTACAAAATGAAAACTTTGTTCTTTCAGATCTCCTTGTTTATTTTATCAAAGGCTTAATTATTTTAGTTTAGTTTAGTTTAGTTTAGTTTGTTTAGTTCCATCACATTATTAGACATTACTAGATACTCTTTTCTTGATGCATTTCCTCATGGAAGAAACAATATCAGACTTTCCTGACTTCCGTCTTGCCTCTAGTTACTATTTTGGTTTCTACTTCTAGTTTTATCTCTTTTTACCCAATTTCTGTATTTTGAATTCACCTTAGTTTGGCTTTAAAATTGCTATATTGTCATTTTAATTATTCTTCCTAATATACATTATTCATCATAACTTCAGGTATAAAATATATCTCAGTGAGTAAAAGAGTATATCCAGAGCATAGTCATTGACATTGGATGTCAGAATCATGCCCCCTCTGTTTCACTTATATCCATTCACTATCCTTTACTTTCACAGCCACTTCTCTAGATCCAGCTACCATCATGCCTATGGAACAAAATGCTTTTCCCTGGTCTCCCTATAGTCTCTCCAGTTCTTCTTATACCAATCCTCATAGATCATCCTCTATTAAAATCCCCACAATGTTTCCATATCTGCCTTGTTTATGCTGAATTTCCCACATTGAAAGCAGGATTGGTATACAGCAGGCACTCAATGAGTTGTTAAAATAATTAAACTCAGTGAATGAATGAATGGATGGATTTATGATTTCTTGACAGCACAGAGAAAATTTTAATATCTGGATGCTAATGGGAAATGCAATCATTCAACCAGTGGGTAAAGTTCTCAGTGATCAAAATTTGTACTCTTTGCAAGTATCACTTCCACATTCATTTAGTAAAATCTCTGAGAGTAGAAAACTGCATTTATGATTTAAAAAAAACTTTTATTATAGATGTTTTTCATTACCTTCATGAATAGTATTTCATCTACGTAACTAGAATAAAACACAAAAGAGGATGAATTTCATGTGCTCACATTTAATAACAATTATTTATATGGAAAAAATTCTAACAGTTCTGCCATTTTTACTCCATCTCATTTCAACATTTATGTGCAGGATAACAGTGCATTATATGCTCATGACCTTAGATTCAAATTTTAAATTTCACAAACCCTTAAAGCAAAATGAAGGAAGAATTTGTGTATAAAGCTGACTTCAGTGCATTGTGGTTACATGTTCAAGCCATCTATTTTCCATTGACTTGAACCCACTTTTCTTTGGCCAAGAAAGGTATCGCCAGACGAAGTGAGTAGCAGAAGAGTACTGCCCTGAATTTAATGCTGATCAAAATGCATTTGCCATTTTCAAAACTACATTTCTTCAGCAGCTCCCGTTGAAAGCCAAACTGTCGCAAAGCAGAGAAGGGGGCTCAAGACTCTTTCAATTCAGATCAGGATGAATAAAACCTTATTCTGCCACAAGGGAGCGCTTTGTTTTTTCTATGGATGACATCGTATCACTTACTCTCTGCATTACCCATTAATGAATTCCCTGTACTATAAGTGAGATTATGCATTATTTGAATACCAAGTTGTTGTCATGCATAAAACTAGGATATGGGGAGGAGGGAAAACAGTTTTTACCGTGAATGTACTGAGTCACTTAAGGGGCTGTCAGGTGTCCCTCAGTTCAACAAAATCTCTTCTCAGTGTCCCTTGGGAAATTCAGAACATTCCTTTGGAAATGAAAATGTTTTTCTTCCCACTCCTACTGCATTTCTTTGAAGCCCACATACAAGCCATTATTCAAAGAATGAATAATCCTGAAAATTCTCCTGGGAGTATTATCCTGATGCATACTGAATATAATGCAAGTCAGAAGACAGAATGAGGTGTCTTTTTGTAAATAGCTGGTGCAGTAAAAAAAAAAAAAAAGGTTAAAATTTTAAAAAAAGTTTTGCCTCAAATTATGTGTGTGTTTATTTCACCATTAGACTGCCAGTTTCTTAAAAACATCTGAGGCTGCTAGATTAATTTTTAACTATCTTTTATAAACATCATAATCTGTACCGTATTTCAATTTCACATTTTCACCATCCTGTGCCATTAAGTTGTTTTATGAGGCTTCATAAAGTATTACATGAAATTGACTGGACAGGAAGGTACTGGGACTGTTCAGAAAAAGGAAAAGGATGTTATCAAATCGAATCTAAAATATGCTATATTGAAAAATAACTTTTAACAATTCAAACCTCATATGAATTAGAATAAAATGGGAGAGATCTACCAATACTCAATCATTACCTTGATTAATACAATTTTGCTGAATGTAAGAGTGTAGTTTTTACAATAAAATATGAGAAAAAGAAAATTTCTCTAACATATTTGGAAATAAAGTAAAGGTTGCATTCTACAGTAATGATAACGACTAACATTGAATTTATTTCTTTATTAAAAATATTGAAAATGCCAAAAAGTTCTTTCAGAAATAACTCTTTCAGGTTCTTGCTTATGTCATTTAAAGCTGGCCATATACCCCACTCCATGTCCTCTGTACCCCCTTTCCTGCTTTATTTTTTATCACAATAATTATCTTAATGTGACATACTATATTTGCTTTATATTTTTGATTGTTGCTTGGCTGTATCTTCAGCACTTAAAGAATGTACAGGTTCTGATTCATAGAAAGATGACAAGGAGTACATTGATATATTGAGATTTCAATGGGGCTTCCAAAGCAGGTCAGACTTTGAAAACATGATGAACTAACTTATAGTGAGTTTTTGATCTCTCCTTTTTATAGCAATTGTACGATTTACTTGGTAGCTTTTTGTAGTTCCATCACAATGGTTATGGTATTGGGATGCAGTGTGGCTAATGGAAATGTCTAGAGTTTCAGACACCCATAGAATACTATTTCTTTTATCATTTTGGGCAAATTATTTTACTGTCCCATCACAAGAATAAGGGATTTAGACATGGTGATTTTTTTTTTTAAAGATTTATTTATTTGACAGAGAGAGCACAAGCTGGGGGTGCAGGGAGAAGGAAGAGAGGAAGAGAGGAAGAAGGGAGAGGAAGAAGGAGGCTCCCTGCTGAGCAGGGAGACCGACGCCACGCGGGGCTGGATCCCAGGACCCTGAGATCACGACCTGAACCAAAAGCAGACGCTTAATCGACGGAGCCCCCCAGGCATCCCAGATCTGGTGATTTTTAATATATCCCTAGCTTTCCTTGATTCTTGATTTCTTCTATTCCTTTGTTTATCCTTCAGCAAATATTTAATAAGAGCATGCTATTTGTCAAGGACCTAGGAATAGAGTAGGAATAAGACAGGAAAATTCTGATCTATATCAAGTGGAAGAGTAATTAACAATATAAATAAACATATAAGATAAAGATAAAGAAAATAAAGCACAATAGGAAGATAGGGTGTGTGGAGATTATCCTAGTGTGGATGATATCAGAAGACATACATAAAGAGGTAATGTTTGATCTGCAACTGGAATGATGAGGTAGCCAGTAATGTGAAGGTCCCAGGAAAACACATTGCAGCATGAAGAAACAACAAATCCTAAATCGCTGGGACAGAATTAAGCTTAGCATATTCAAAGAACAGAAAGAAAGTCTATATGGTTGGTGCAGAGCATGGCAGTGAAAATACGAAAGATAGCACTAGGCCATGTTAGACATTCCACTCTAGAATAAAGAGTTTGAGATTTATTTTAAATGTAAAGGGAAGCCATCTGACATGTTTTAACAGATGGAAGATTGCTTTTGATATCTGGGGATAATGGATTGCGAGGCAGGAGTAGAGGCAGAGAGGTTAGTTGAGAGGTTGTTGCAATAGAGTTTGAACTAGGGAGGTAACAGTAAAGATGGTGAGAAGTGATCCAATTTAGAATACGTTCTATAGATAGAGTCTATGGAGTTATCTGTTGGATTACATGTCAAGTATAATGGAAAGAAAGGATTCAGGAATACCGGAGTGTGACTTACAGGACAGGGGTTTTAGTTCTGAGATTGGAAAAGAAGTAGGCTGGGTAGAGCTGTTGTGAAGGCATTGGCAGTCACTGACACTGTCTCATAAGAAGGTGTTTCATGGCCAACGAAAGAAGCGTAGGTGAAGTACTAGAATAAGTCTGAATGGCAATTACTATAACACTTTCAACATTATGGGACATTCAAATATGCCTTTTCCTACAATAGTCACTTCATTATTGGATCTTCCCTCAGCTTTTATTTCCTTTCCTTTCTTTTCCCTCCCTTTTCTTTGTTCTATCTTACTTTGTTTTGTTTTGTGGTACTTGTTTAAAAAAAAAAAAAGATATTGGTGATTTTAAAAGTCTGAAATATTGTCCCTGTCCTGACAGTTCTTCTGATAAATACCTCTCATCTCAAGGATGGCTAGGAGGTCCAAAGCCAGAGGCTTCTCTGGGAAACCAATTTAGTCTGATGTTTTATGAGGAAAAAAAATAATCATATTTGAAGGTAATGGTTCTTTCTGGGAGAAACTGTGTTAAGCATATGGATTCTAGGTGGATATCCTTTCTATGACCCAACAACAGCAACAAAGGAAACAAGATATATCCTAACACTGATGAGCACACATTCTCAAGGTTACTTTGATATGTGTACTTGCCAAGAACCACAGTTGACATATTCTCAATTTCAGACCTAATTTTTCTTCTTTTTAAAAAAGTGAGCCTTAATTTTTAGGAAAACAGGAAGCCTGGTGACTCAGCAAAGAAATGTTTTGCATAGGATTTAGATTTTACACATCATTCATAATTTACATTAGTCTAATTCCTATGCATGTGAGAATTGTTGCTTGTTGTTTTGGGGGGGAGAGAAAATCAGGGGGTGAGGGAAGAAACAGAAACATCTGCTCTAAAGGAAGGGGGGTGCTCATGTTCTATTCATACCCACTATGGAGACGAACATTGTTAGCAATGATTAAATGGAATTCTGGCTTAATAACATCTTTTGAAGTATGATCAACAGGCAGGCCTCTCCCTGAAAAATAGCTCACATTTACATAGCGCTTAATACTTTTCAGGGATCTTGATATGAGTTCTGCATACAAGGATTCATTTAATCCTCATAATAACCATATGAGGTAGGTGTTATGATTATTCTAATTTTAGAGAAGAGGAAACTGAGGCATAGAGACGTTAAACAAACTGTGCACAGTTACGTGGTATTAAGTATAGAATTGTGACTAAAACCCAGCCTGACTCTTAACCAGTATGAAATTTAGAAACAATGGATAACAACTGGTACCAGTTCACAGACAACATTGTTCCAGAAATCTTATAAGCATGACATATTCTTTTAGTAGTAAAAATATAAAATACCTTTCTAAGATAGTACACACAGGCAATAGCATGACTTTGTTTTTAACAAGAATTTTTTTTTCATTTTATTTATTTCTTTAACAAAGGTCTATTGAAATCTTTGTTGCAGACTTTTGGAATTCATCAGTGAATGAAAAGATTCCTATCCACACTGAGTTTACTTTCTAAGAAAGTGAGTTGTTGAGAGGCAAGATTTGTTTATTTTCATCTTTTTTTTAAGAAATAGGGAATAACCAGCATTGACCCTATAGTAAGTGTCAGGCAGTAGGGAGTCTGTAGGGAGGGATTTGACCAAATAGGTCTCAGAACATTAAGGCATAATCCATTTCATGGGTTTTGGCCTGACAGCCCCAGACAAGCAGGCAATATTTTCTCTAGTGCCTGCAGAAGTGAACTGAAGTTTTAACCCACTGGAAATCTGTGAAAACTGCATGGAGGAGGCCATTCTCTAATTAAACATCAATATTGTTTTATGGGAAAGGATTTTTGTTACTTTTTTTTTTTTTTTTTTTTACTTTCACTAACACTTTGCAGTGTCTACAGGACATTAAATCAGGTAAGAATTTCTACAGCTTTTGGTTGGTTATGCTTCAGAGGAAAAAATCATTAATGACAATAATCTTCTGAGACTTATTTGGAGTGAAGAAAGCTACATTTCAGCACTTCTTTGAATTCTTTCTATTTTGGGCTAAGCAGTACAAATGGGCTGCTGAATGGTGTTATTGCATCTTCAGCCACGGAGAAAATGGTATTCTGTGCTGCTCACTTAGATAGGATACTGGGATATCAAATAATCAGACAACCTTTGTGTCTGGATTCTCTTCCTTTAGGTCTTACACAATGAACGATTTATTGTGCAGATTAGATAGTGGGTTCACGTAATGTTTTGCTGTTGTTTTGAAGCGATAACTTTTTAATGTGCTGGTTATTTGTCTTGTTTGGAAGAGGGTGCTTATTTATGAATGTTTTGCAAAGACTAGATAGAAGAGGTTGTGTGGTTTATACAAATCAATAAAAATACACATGCATAAATAAATGAAGCACATCTGTAAAACTCTTTTACTATGACCTAGTTAAGGCTTTTGTTTTATCACCTTTAAAATGTTTTCAAAACATTTATGATCATTAGAATTTGATATCTGAAACTTGCAGGTTTTTATGCTGCCGCTTGTTTGAGAAGGATAGTGTGAGTTCTTAGCAGCACAAACTCAGACATCTCAGAGAGCCATTTTTAGATCTCTTTTCTTCTCTATTTTTATTAGTAACCTTGTAGCTCAGTATGAGATCTCCTCTGTGTAAACTGACAGTGTGCCAATGCTGTGGTGTGAAATTGCACTATGCAACTTTGCCCCAAGGAATTTAGCAGCCTGTAGTTGAACTTTGATCAAAAATGAATGGATTATTTCTCCCCAATGGGAAAAGCTGAATGGCCTGGCATGCAAAACATTAGATGGTAGTCAAAAGTCACAGCCTTATCACTTACTTGCTGTGTGACCTTGGGCAAATCAATTAACTTCTCTGTGCCTCAGGTTCTCCATCTGTATAATGAGGACCATGATACCTACCTTAAAAAGAAGGTGGAAGGATTAATGAGGCAGTGTCTGTAAAACACATTAAGCTCCATGGAAGGGAGATGCTCTATAATTACAAGCCATTATTACTGAATTTAAAAGACAGTAAAATGGAACCATTATTTTATCTTCACCTGTAGGAGTTACTTCACCTGAAATAGTATTAGAGAAAATCTTAAAGCTAAATGGCTTATTTAAAATGCCTGAATTTTTGAAAGCTTTCTCTCAATTATACAAAATACCAAAACTTCAATGAAATAGATCTAAGAATTAAAACAATTCTGTACATTGGCAGAATACAATTCCTGAATACTGAGCTTCAGATGGTTTCGTATTTGTTCCACTGTATAGATAATACTAAGCCTAATTCATCTCAGGGAGATCACTATCTATTTGATCTTTTGCACCTTAAAAAAAAAGTATTTCTAAGAACTCCTCTACTAATCTGCTCCACAGTTTAGCAAAACAGTCTTTTAAATTTAACAAAAGAGTTCTTGCTCAATTTAACTGCAATTTTTTAATTCTCTATGGAAAAGAGAATAGTCATTTTACATATAACATTAAACTTTTGTATGCTTCAGGAGACTTATTAAGTTGTATTTGTGTCTCAATGCTAAATAACTATAAATAACTAACTTTTTCATTATTGTTCAGAAGTCCTTTTTTTTGTTTTTACAATATTGGCATCTCTTTCAAATCTGTATCTTCTTCAATTTTTCACAATACTTCGCTGTTGCAAGGTCCAAACTATGAATTGATACAGCTTCTATTCGTTTTGCCACCAAGTTTTTTAGCTTTTCAAAAGTTAACAAATCTTCTGGTTGTTTTACTTATTAGCAACCCAAAAAGATAGAACGATATTATAAGGGTTGCTTCCAGCATTCACATCCTACATTGCTATAGATTTTTATTTTTCCACTATTTTATTGAGTATCAATCAAGTATTCCAGACCTTTCATATGACTTACATATTTAGTTATTTCTACAACCCTGTTAAATATATTACCTCTTTTTTATTGGTAAAGGAACAGAAATCCAACAGGAAGCCCCATGTTGTTTTTAGTTAAGTCTCTGGCCATTGAAGTCAGGCAAACTTGGGGCTAAATCCAATGAATTCAATTCCCTAGGTTTCATTTTGTCTATATGGCCTAATTATACTTATTCCAAAGTTTTAATGAATACTAAACAAGATAATATGTAAGTACTTAACATAATACCTGGTATATTAAACACCTGATCATTGGTAGCACTTTGGTTTGTGATTGGGATTATGGTTAATGTTCCTGATTCATCATCCTAGGTAGTGCATCTAGTAGAGCCATAATTTTTAGGTAAGTTTGTCCAAAGCCAACTGTGGTCACTTTTTCAAAAGGTATTCAGCTAGGTTTTAAGGTGTCAACAATGAAAATCTTAATAGAAATAATAGGTAATTTCTCAGTTTCTTCTTACCTTCCTTCAAGGTAACTGAGAATACATAAACCAGTTACTGGGTTAAGTTCTTGTTGAGAAATTTGCTTTATCCATTATACACATGTACATATACATGTATATTTATGTATGTTTATTACTCAAAAATATCTATGTATATATTTTAAAGATATTTTTAAAAGCCTGATATTATTAATGGACAATCAGTTAATAAAATATATAATAATAAACAAGCTACATAACCAATTCATTTTCTTCATCTGCAGGGTAGTATTTTTTTTTAATATTTTATTTATTTATTTGACAGAAAGAGACACAGCGAGAGAGGGAGAAAAGGAGCACAAGTAAGGGGAGTGAGAGAAGGAGAAGCAGGCTTCCAGCAGAGCAGGGAGCCCAGTGTGGGGCTTGATCCCAGGACCCTGGGACCATGACCTGAGCCAAAGGCAGACGCTAACAAATGAGCCATCCAGGATCCCCTGCAGAGTAGTATTTCAATGATTTGTTATCACCAACACCGTGCTGGGAGTATGAAGACTACAAAGTTGTCTCTTTCTTAAGAGGGATTCCACCTTTTTGTTGTTGTTGTTTTCTTTTTGTGGATCTCAAATGACTCATATGAATCCTGACCTTTAGAAAGATGTCCATGAATTCTGAAGAAAGCTAAATTCTTGAGGAGCACATAGCCAAGTAGGAGTGTAGACATGTACCAATCTGACTCTGTTACAAAATTAAAAAAGTTATGATTTTACCATAAAGGAGATGGAGAAATTGGCTTTCAGAGCTCAGCAGTGAATAGATCTCTTCTAGAATACAGAAACGAAATTTCCTGAATTTAAGTGGAGCACAGAAGGATAAAAGGACTCAGAAATGGAGAGATAGAATTTTACTCATTTTGTCCTCTATGCCAGGAACTGTACTGTTTGCACATTTCTATTATTTCACTTCTGTGAAGTAAGCATTATTTTACAAAGGAGAAAAGTGGGATTCAGAAAGGATAAGATACTTGACTGGTAATGATGAAACTGGATTTGTTAGGGGTTAGTTTGACTGTCTACCCTTAACCTATAGGTCCAGAGGGACTAGGAATTAGGTGGGAAAGCAATGAGGATAAGAGAAAAGTTCACTTTGACTGGAGAAAGTTGTTCTGGGTCCCTTTAATCTTATCCCTATACATAAAGGGCCAGACTAGAACTGACTTTGTCCTCAGATAATAGAAAGCCAGAATACCTTGCCTTGCATTTAAGGGATCACTGTGTGACCATGGATCTCTTGCTACCTCTCCTTGGCTTATTTTCCCTCCGTAAAAAACAAAAAAAAAACAAACAAACTGATACTCATATTTAGTTATAAAGTCATAGATATTATGGCTCTTTTTTTTTTTAGAAGATTTTATTTATTTGTCAGAGAGAGTGAGAGCATAAGCAGGGGGAGCAACCAAGGGAGAAGCAGACTCCCACTGAGCAGGGACCCTGATGTGGGGCTCCATCCCAGGACCTGGGAATCATGGGGAAGGCAGACACAACTGACTGAGCCACTCTGGTGTTCCTCTGGCTCAAATTTTTTTTTTAATCACAATTAGAGATGAGTGGCCCTGGGGACTTTTCGAAGCTTTCTGAACTTTAGTTTCTATATCCATGTAGTTGTGATAGTTTTATTTACCTTCTACTATTTTATGAAGATTAGAAATGCTACATGATAAAATTTGACAAACGTTCTGTCAAGCGGGGATAATAAATATCCTTAGATTATTTGGGGGATCATCAGATGAGGTAAATGAGGAGGGTGTCTTGTAACAAAAGTGTTTGCATACTGAAAAAAAAGTATTATGACCACAAAAATGTATAAATAATATATATGCTGATTACATATGTAGAAAGTCACCCCATGCTGCCTAGTGCACAGCAGCTGCTTAATAAATATTAACTGGTAGGCCATGCAGCTCTATATTAATGCTAAAATTAAGAAAATATTTTATCAGTTTTGATATTCTATTTAAAATATAATATGCATATAAAATCAGTTAGTGATTTCTCAAGTAGTTTTCAGAAAAAATGAAGCTCCATAGTTCTATCATACAGACATACTATAGTATAGCTGACACACATAAACACAAATGTGCTGAAACACATGTGCAACTGCTGTTGTATCTGATTTAAGTGAATTTTTTTACTTACCATTTGATAGTATTCACTTCTCTTGACATCAAATTGTCCTATATGACATATCACCTTAATTTAATTAAGAAATCATTTATTCTTGGAACATTTAAATTAAGGTGATAGATAAGATAAGATAGATAGATTAGATTTTATTTATTCATTTGACAGAGAGAGATCACAAGTAGGCAGAGAGGCAGGCAGGCAGAAAGAGAGAGAGGAGGAAACAGGCTCCCTGCCTGATGCGGGGCTCGATCCCAGGACCCTGGGAACATGACCTGAGCTGAAGGCAGAGGCTTTAACCCACTGAGCCACCCAGGCACCCCGAGAACATTTAAATTATTAAGAATTTTTTTTTTCTAATGAGATTGTGAATAAAGCTTGTCTGTTCCCCTCATTGTTTATTTTTTTAGGAAAAAAACTCCATCTCCAAAAGTAAAATTGCTGTACTAATAGATAACTATATTTTTCAAGTTTTTTCACACATCATTTTATTTTTTAAGGATTTTATTAATTTATTTGAGAGAGATCGAACAAGAAAGCAAAGCAGGGGCAGAGGCAGCAGGAGAGGAAACATACTTCCTGCTGAGCAGCGAGCATGATGTAGGGCTCCATCCCAGGATTCTGGGATCAGGACCTGAGATGAAGGCAGTTGCTTAACCAACTGAGTCTCCTAGGTGCTCTTCACAAGTCATTTGAAACTGCCTTCCATGAATGTTGTCCTATCATTTTGGTTAGCATTCTTCACATTTAAAAAAAAAAATATTTAAATTTCAGTTAGTTAAGATACAGTGTAACATTAGTTTCAGTTGCACAATATAGTGATTCAGCACTTAGGTGCTCATCACAAGAGTCCTCCTTAATCCCTATCAGCTATTTAACCCCCTCCCCCAATCATCAGTTTACTCTCAATAGGTCACCTTTTCTGTATAATTTGAAAAAAGCATTCAATTTTCTTCCTTTTATTATTTTTCATACTGGTAGCTACTCTGGAATCTCATGTAAATTATTCTGCTGAATGTCAAAGCTCTGAAGATCATTCACACAATTTTCTGTGTATTGAAGAGCCTTGTCATTTTATTGGAGAAGGGTAAATGGTTTTATTTTTATTTACTTATATCTTCTTTATTTTCATGATAGTATGCATTTAAAAGTATGAGAAAAGTTTCTCGGGAACTGTGAGATTTAAATTCATCTTCCTAAATCCAAAAGTGGTTTAATATGCCAAATTTAGCAAAGTATACACACTGATTTATATCCACTTTTATTGAGCTTAGGTTGAAAAAATTTCTGCCACTAAAATGCCTATCAACATTAGTGCCAAAAGCTTAAAATTACGATAGGAAGAGTATTTTGGAAGTTGGGATTCCTGAAGCCTTTAAATCTCTTTTAGCATTAACTTAAATTTAGTCTTTTGGGATACAATTATTTTGTGTGCTTGTGTCACTCTTCTAAAGCCAGCTACTTTTATCTATAGCTCTCCAAAATTAACTTTGCATTAGGAGCTAAGAAAAAATAATATGAGTAACACATTCACCAGGTCATTGAAAATAAAATTATAAGAAGTGGCATCATTAATATATATTAAAATTTTTTTAAAAAATGGATTTGTATTTATTATTTTGGTAACTAACTGCTTATGATTTGTATGTGCTAAAATAATCAAAGATAGCATATAGAAATGTAATGATGCCATTGACTGAATGTTTATGACCTCTCAAAATATAGGTTGAAACCCAATCCCCATTGTGATGGTATTTGGAAGTTGGGGGGGTGGTCTTGGGAGGTGATTAGATTGTGAAGGCAGATCCCTCAGGAAAGGAATTTGTGTCCTGATAAAAAAGATCCCAGAGGGTGCCTGTGTAGCTCAGTCGATTATGATCTCTGGGTCCTAAGATCAAGCCCTGCCCAGTGGGGAGTCGGCTATCTCCCTCTTCCCTTCCCCCCCCCCCCCCCGCTCACTCTCTCTCTCTCTCTCTCTCAAATAAGTAAGTAAGTCTAAAACAAACAAAAAACAGACCCCAGAGACCTCCCTTGCCCTTCCTGCCATGTGAGGACATGGAGAGAACACAGCTTTCTGTGAATCAGGAAGTAAGCTTTCACCAGATAACAAATTTACTGGTGACTTGACTTTGGACTTTTCAGCCTCCAACATTGTGAGAAATAAATTTCTGTTGTTTATAAGACACCCAGTCCATGGTATTTTGTTTATAGTAGACCAAATGGACTAAGAAAGTGATAATTTCATAAAAATAACCTTTTTAAAACTTAGCATGTTCAGAAAAGTAGAATTGTGTATTTGTAGTTTGTAGTAATGATGCTGAATTAATATTTCTGTTTTATTTATACACAATCAGTATTAATTAATTTGGGGACTTTTTTTCATTTTGGTTTCAATGAAATTCAGTCATGTCAGACTTTCTTGTAAGTCTCTTTGGCTTCATTATTAACCTCTCCTTTTTGCATGAAAAGCTCATAATTCCTAAAGTCAAATTCATAATTCTTCTGGAGAAGAAGACTCTGTCTTAAAAACAGAATAACTTTATGGGATATATAGAAATGTAAAGTTAGGACAACGTGCAGGTTCATGGAGAAGAAGGTTTATCAAATAGAATCTGAATCAAACTACTTGAGTGAGAATACCATAAAATTGTGCAAGCTTTTTTTTTTTTTTTTCTTTCCCTTCAATATGAAACCATTTGTGGCTCAAAAGAATTCGAGAGGGGTGCAGGGGAAAAGCTGGATAAAGCCCACAAAAGATAGAAGATTAGAGCAAAATAAGAAAGGCAGAATTCAGTTATTTTCAATGCAAATTTGATAAGTGGGCAGTGTTCATTATAAAGGAAACTTTAATATCCACCACTCTCTTGTATTTAAGTAAAAGTCAGCTAAACACACTGTCAGTGTTATTTTAAAGAGAAAGATTTATAAAGGAACTCTGTTGGGAAGGGGAAGTGAAACTATGTAGAAGGGAAATAACATATGCAAAAGGCTAGACATAAAAGCAGAAATTGAGAATTCAGTAACATCGTGGATGTGAAAACAGGTGTTAAGGGTAAATGTCAGTCCTCCAAAATTTCCCATACTCATTTGGAAGTATAGTAAGTTTCTTTTGAATGCATTGGATGAGGTTGTCATAATTGTACTTAAATTTAAAAGATACGGTGACCTCAACATATTGAAGGAGTTAGGGCTGATATTTGAATTTTGTCATAAAAGAATACCTTATGCCAAATCCGGCCTTACAGAAAATCATCATATCTGTTTCTGACATATATGATTTGCTGCATAGAATGTTATAAGATATTATGGTTCTTTAGAAAATATTAGTATATGTTAGTTTTCTGTTTTGATAACATGTGAATATAATATGGCTTTTGTTAATCTATTTACTTGCTTAACTTTTTATTTATTAAAAATAGGCAATATGTACATACTTTATATTAAAATATTTAATAGGTCATTCAATAATTATAAAGGACTTATTAAGTATCAAGAACTGATCATAAAATACTGAGGAAAATAGACATGACCTCAGGTCTCATAAAGATCACATTCTGCTGAGACAGACATTAGCCAAATAAGAAAATTAAATTAAAAAATGTAACCCATGCCAAGTGCTACCAAAAAAAAAAAATACATCTGTGTTATGAGAGCATCATATTCAGAAGGTCAGGGAAAGCTTCCCTAAATAAATTTTGCCTGGGCAGAAATCTTTGCTGTATAGGAGGTAACTGATGAAGAGGAAAGTGGGGAGTGCTATAAGAGGAAGGAAGCAGAAACATAAAATTGATGCTACAGAAGGGAGAAGGTAGAGCTTTCCAGAACTGTAAGAAGTTCTGTGTTATTAGGGTAGGTAGTGAGAGGGAGCAAATAAGATATAATATAAGCCTGTAGTTATCAGGAAGGGTAGGATCCAATTTCATACTGTGCTTTTCTGATCTCTTTCAACAGCTTTGGCTTTATTTTATTCTAAACCATTAAAGAATTTAAATGTACCTAAAAGAAGCAGAAAAGTTGATATGAATAGATTTGTATTTAAGACAACCCCTATTTCTGAGTTGAGAATGTAGATTGAAAGTATGAACAAGCAAAATAATCTAGGAGTTTATAATAGAAATCCAAATGAGTGATATAGTAACTTCTGTTATGATTATTGATGCAAATGGCTACCATGAACACATTTGAGGTAAACAGTTAAACTTTAAAACATAAAAGTAAATTGGATAATTGGAGGGGTGGACAAAAGAATGTAAATAGTTAAGAATGACATTGTGTTTCTTTCTTGCAGTATTCAACAGGGTGTAGAGTCATTCCGTAATACAGGCATCTCTGAAAAAGGGGCAGATACAAGAAGAAAAGATCATGAATTTAGTTAGAATGGGTTGAATAACTGGTGGGTCTGGGCTATTTAGAAGGAGATATTAATAGGGAGTTGAACATAATAATCTGAAATAGAAGAAAAAGTCTAGGCTAGCTGCAATGACTTCTGACACTGATTACCCAGATTTAAGCCACACCTCACAGATCAAGGACAGAGTCCTCCACAAGACTACCCTCACTTCAGACAACAACTGCAAAAACAGGGGTCCCCAGATCACACTTACTTCTGACTAGCTAACCTTTAATTTAAGAAATCCCATTATTGCCTCAGGTTCAACAATTTACTAATACAGCTTATGTAACTCAAGAAAATGCTATACTTATGACAATGGTTTTATTATAACAAATTGATTCAAGTTAGAACCAGTCAAAGGGAGAGATGTATAGTACAAGAGCTGGAATGACTCCAAATGTGAAGCTTCTACTGTCCTCTCCTCGTGGAGTCAGGACACTTTAACTTCCCAGAACACTGATGTGTGACAGTACACAGAGTACTGCCAACCAGGGTTTACCTAACCTTCTGTATTGAGTTTTTATTGATGTTTCATTATGCAGACATGATTGATCGGATCATTGGCCACATGATTCAAGCTCAAAATTGGCCTTCCTCCCTTCCTCAGAAGTCAGACTGATATCACTTGGCTCAAAAATCTCAACCCTTTAGTCACATGGTTAGTCTTTCTGGCATAGCTAGCCCCATCCTGAATCATATCATTAGCGCAAACTATCCAGGGGTCCATCCAAAGTCACCTTGTTAGCATATGCCATTAGTTGTAGTAAAAAGAGGCCACCATGAATAACAAAGACACTCTTATCACTCAAGAAATTCCAAGGATTGGGATGCTTGGGTGGTTCAGTTGGCTAAGCATCTGACTCTTGTTTTTGGCTCAGGTCAAGATCTCAAGGTCATGAGATTGAGCCCCAAGTAGGGCATATGCTGGACATGGAGCCTACTTAAGAATCTCTATCTTTCTTTCTCTTCCCTCCCCATCTTGTAAAAAAATTAAAAAAAAAAAAAAGAAATTCTGAGGATGTACATGTTATCACCCAGGAACAGGGGACAAAGCTCAGACATTTTATTATACATTAACAATATAACTTTGTGAAGAATCTAGATAGTTGTCACAGCTGGGATAAGGATGCACTTACTCAGGTGTTTGCATGTTGAATTTGGGAAAGATTTTAAGACAACATTGGAGTTTCAGAATCTCCAGCACTGAATGCTTTGTTGAAGAAGGTGAGCCACTGAAGAATGGAAATAAGGAATAAAAGAGATAAGATGGTTCTAGAGTGAGTCTCCAAAAGTTGAAAGAAATCAGACATGGAACCATTGCTGAGCCATCTTACAAGAGAAGGCCTAAGATTTTTTTTTCTTTTTTCTTTTTTCTTTCTTTCTTTTTTTTTTTTTTTCCGACTTGGATGTAATGTTCACTTTTGGCAACATGGTTTATGTAGCTATTTGGGGGCTGGAAAGTAGATGAGATGAGTGACTAAGTGAGATTCAGCAAGCATGAGCAACTACTCAAGGACATGTCACTATGAAGGGGAGGGATAAAATTACTCTCATAGCTAAAATAATGTGAAGAGTCCAGAGTTTAGATTTTGTTGGATTTAGTTTGTTTTACTGAGGGAGAATTGAAATGATTTAAAAGCTAATGGAGAAGAACTAGTAGGAGAGGTTGATTTAAAAAGAAAAGCTGTAGTTAGTTCTAGAGGATTTGGAAGAGTAGGAAATGAAGCACAGATGGAAGAAAAGCTTTATGGTAGAGAAGGAACAGGAAGAGAGATTGGGATACATAAAGACAGAATCATTCCATGATAGGCCTTCATGTGGATCTTGGGCCCCAACAATGAACAAAGCAGAAATAATTCTACCCTAGTGGAGCTTACCATCTGGTTAGGAAACTAATATTAAAGAGGAAAATAACCAAACACATACATAATTACCAATGAGAACAGTGTTACTGAGGGAACAAATAGTATAAGGAGGTAGAAAGCAAACAAAAAAAAACAAGTGGGCCTACACAGACAACTTTGAGAGTTGAAAGTTGAAAGGGTGCCTTGTAAAGAGATGGGATTTGGAGAAAGAAGAGTCTAGAGAGTGAATATGTCATGTGTAAAAGCTCTACCCAGGGAAAGAATGAGGCTGATATATTTGAGGAATTGAAAGGAGTCTCATGACATTAGATTATAGTGATTATAGTGGAGGGGGATGGAGTAGAGATGGGGTTATTTAAATACATGATGAAAAGATTAGTCTGTTATATGTACCCATATAGATGCTCTTCTCTTCCTAATGCTAAAAAATTCTTTTATCATTTCTTTTTCTGTTCAAAGAGCTTTCTTTAGCCATCCCTTAATAGTAGATTTGTTAACAACAAATTCTTTTAATTTTCCCCCATATGAGAATTTCATTTTCCCTTCATTCCTGAAGGTTAGTTTCTCCATATATAGAATTTGTTGTTGGCAGTCCTTTTATTTCAGCACTTAAAGGGGTTATGCTACCCTTCTCTGGACTCCATGCTTTTAGAGGAGAAATGTGCTGATATTCTAATTGGTATTCCCATATAAGTTGTCTTTCACTGGCTTTCAAGAATTTTTCTTTGTCTTTAGTTTTCAAAAGTTTGACTAAGCTATATCTTGGTCAAGATTTATTTGAATTTATAGCATTTGAGTTGGGTTTCATGCAGTTTCTTTTTTTTTTTCTTTTTTTTAAAGATTTTATTTATTTATTTGACAGACAGAGAGATCACAAGTAGGCAGAGAGGCAGGCAGAGAGAGAGGAGGAAGCAGGATCCCTGCTGAGCAGAGAGCCCGATGCGGGGCTTGATCCTAGGACCCTGAGATCAGGACCTGAGCTGAAGGCAGAGGCTTTAACCCGCTGAGCCACCCAGGCGCCCCTCATGCAGTTTCTTGAATCTATAGCTGAGGGTTTTTTGTTTTTGTTTTTGTCTTTGTTATTGTTTTGTTTTGCTAAATATGGGAGGTTATCAAGCCATTGTTTCTTCTGGTGTTCTTTCAGCTTCAATACTTTTTTTAGTACCCTTCTGGATGCTGATGTTAAAAATGTTGGGTCTTTCACTGTTGTCTCACAAATCTCTGAGGTTTTGTTCATTGTTTTTCTTTTTAGACTATTTTCTCTCTGTTGTTCAGGCATACTTTTAAAATTTGGTTACTGTATTATTCAGTTTTATAATTTCCAGCTGGATCTTATTTATAACTTCTATTTCTTTGCTAAGATTTTTCTATATTTTCATTTGTTTCAAGAAAGTTTGTAATTGATTATTGAAGCACTTTTTATTTCTAAGTATCTGATTTATCACAGTGTTTGTGTCAGCTTATTGCCCTTTCTCAATCAAAGTATAATTTTCTTGGTTCTTGTTTTAACAGGTGATTTAATTGTATCCAGAACATTTTGTCTATTATGTTAGGAGACTCTATGTCCTATTTAAATCTTTTATTTTAGAAGGTAGTCACTCCATGCAGACTTAGTATACATATCCTGACCTACTTTTGTGTGGTGGGGTTCTAATGGAAGTTTAAGTTTCAGAATCTTTGTGGTACTATTGGTCAACTTGGTCTATCTGATTCCTGAAAGAAAAGGGGTTTATCCAGGATGGATGTCCAGGTGCTTCTTAGTGGAGGAAGAGAGCACCAGACCCAGGGAGATTAAAAAGACTTCTTTGGCCAGAGGCTTGGCAGAGAAGGGGAGTCCCAGATCTGCCACTTCATCCTGCTAATGAAACTTTGTTACTCCCCTAAGGGTAGAGAGTATGAGCCTGGTGAGGGCTTCCTTGATCAGGAACTCATAATGGAATTCCTCCTGCTTATAAGGGTTGGAGAACATGTTCAGGCTGAGATATTTGTCCTGTTTTTTCCCCCAAGCTTCCTCCTGCCTACCCTCATGTCTTCTGGTAAGAGGTGGAGAGTGAGTCTCAGAGGTTATTGAGGCTTTCCAGACAGGGTGCTTGTTGTCACTCTTGTTAATGCTATCTCTCTTGGTATTATCTCATTGGGAGGGAATTTTCTGGCTTTGTGGGGAAAGAGGTGGCCTCCTCTGGCCACTTACTGTTAGAAGGTCTCCTGATGATCTTAAGGGTCATCCGATGTTTTTGGCAGGGCTATCATTTGCTCTGTGGCAGAATGGACCTTCCTGGCATCCTTCTGTTGCTAGGTTGAGAGCAGACGAATGCTGGGTCAAGGATTCCTTTTGGTAGATAGAGGCCATAATACTCCCAGCCAGTGTTCTTCCAATCTCAGGATCCCAAACTACTTAGTTTTATTTTTAACAGCTTTGAGATATTTCTTTGGCTTGCCTCTGGCATTATTTCAAGGATTTATAACTGAACTTAATGAGGAGGAAGTGGAGAAATGGGGTTATGCCATCCTGTCTGGACTGAAAGTCCCAATGAGTTTAGTTAATAGTTCTTGCTTATACTTTGAGTCATCTTAATAAAAATTTTACTCATGGGTGCCTGAGTGGCTCAGTTGGTTAAGTGTCTGACTCTTGATTTTGGCTCAGGTCATGATCTCAGGGTCATGAGATAGTACCATACTGGACGAGCAGCCTGCTTAAGGTTCTCTCTCTCCTTCTCCTTCTGTATCCCTCCCCACTGTGTTCTCTTTCTCTCTCAATAGAAAAAAAAAAAAAATTACTCAATTATGCTTGTCTGGACTGTGTGGTAGTTTCTTAATCTATAAAACTATAATAAAAATATAAGTAAATTTCTTGTTGGATATAGATGTGAAAATTAATGACATCACTATAGTACTTTTAATATTTGAAAGAGAATTATGTAAATCATAGCTCAATCCACATATGTACAGAAATTATTCAAATGCATACATGATCTAAGGGGTCTGAATCTGTCTCATAATATTACCAAGTTAATTGAGTTAATTAATTAACTAGAGAACAACTTGAGTGCCTAACATTTGCTGGTCTTTATTTTATATCTAGTGGATAAAACAATGAATTAAACAGATAAAGCCCTTTGCCTCACTGAGCATACATTCTTGAGAAATGAGCTTTTTAAAATATCTTGTCAAAATAATGCAATTATTACATCTTTAGTCACATTTTAAGGTTACTTTAATTTAGAAGAGCGAACTCATTAAGTTTATGCTAAAGAATAATCTATTCAGAATTCTTAAGATTCACTACCCATTTAGCAATCTGTAATTTAAAATTATGCCTTTATTTTATTTTTAATCTTGAATGGACTTATATTTCCTGGTTGGATTATTTTAACAAAGGTATTTCAGGGCAGTTTCTAATCTCTAAGCTCATTATCATGAGCTAATCAACTGAGGTATGATTTGTGGCAAATTTATGCCTAAATAAATGCTTGAAAAAACAGCCTACAGAGTTATTTTTTTTTAGATATTCTAAATTCTTCTGTGTTTTATTTTCAAATAAAATTGCATTTCTCACAACTGATGTGAGCCAGTCCTATTAATATTATTTATAGAAGATGGATAAGCAATTAATATTAAATGAGTAATAAGGGCAAATTTAATTTGAACTTAGGGAAGTAAACCTTATTAGCAAAAATACAAATCTGACACATTTAACCCCCCCCCCCGCCAAAATTCAGAAAACTTGATTTTGTATTGGCACATCTACTCTCTGCCTACTGGGTTGTACCAGGCTCTAACTACTGCCTTCAACACCATAATTTAACACTAGGAACTCACTCTTTCCTAATGACACAATCCTTTGAGCAATACACTAATAGATCATGGGCTGATGATGTTCATTAATGATGAATCACACTAATATATCATTTTCTCTGTCACACAGGTGTTTTATCAGATTAATTTCATCAGTGCAATGACCTGTGATGATGATGCATTGCTTAAGGATGGTGCAATTCAGAAAGAAATGAAATTTGAAATTAAACCTGTATTCAGCAGCTTTGAGGCTCTATTGAAAAAATTTATAGAAACAATAGATATGAATGGGATCTGCATTTAAATATTAAGCATATATCCTAGTATTTGATGAACAGTGTAAAACAGCTAATATTTTTTATTTACAAATTATTTTTAAAAAACATATTAAAATCCTAAAACCATAGGATCTGACTACTTAACAAGTAGTTTCTACTTAGGTGTGAAAGCATCAGACTCATATCAAATAGTTTTATGTAAAAGAAGCTACTTCCATACTTAAGTAAAATTATTAAAATTAGCAGTTTAATTTTTTAATTTTTTTCTTATTTTGGACATTTAGCAAACTATATCCTTGGTGCTTTACATATTAAGTGAATAAAATATTTTACATAGTGGATATAGGTCAATTTAAAGATATTTTTGAAAGTTTCCTATACATATCTAGGCAATTTTCTCTTGGTATATGTGAATAAAAATTTGAAAACACATTAAGAGAATTTTAATTAGACTTTTCATGGTGATAATGAAAAAATGCTAAGACTATATTTTTATTACATTTCATTTTCAATTATATCTCAATTAGTAGCCTACTAAATTACTTATATATGATTATTATCTACATAATAAAGACAGTACTAAAGATATATTTAATCATGTATTTTAGAATCCTTCTTTATGAAACAACCATTTTATTTTCTTCAAATCAAAACCCAGGATTTCAGAGTATCATGTATTTACATTACAATTCCTAAACTCATTTTTAATCCTTCAGCATTTGCAATAATGTTCCATTTTTTTACAATTCACAATAAATTTACAATAAATGCTATATTTGTCATATTCATATTTAACCTAACAGACCTCTGCATCCTTAAATCATTGAGTCAATTTATTGATTCAGGACACATTTCAATGTTGATTGAGACACATATATTATGTTATCCTTTCTTACTAGGCATTTGATCTCACCCAGAATGGATCTAATTTGATACTAAATCCAACATCCTATAAACATGACATTGTTTTGTCTATTTTTTATCTTAAATCTTTATTTTCAGACAAGTGTAACCATATTTATATTTTATAGTTTCATATTTATAATTTTTATATTTATAATTTCATCACATTGGTTATCTGACCTATGGAGTAAGAATTATAATAGTAGGAAGGGGAAGTCGAAGCCTGATACTTTCCCAGTCTCGGTCAAGACAGTAATATGAAGAAATATTCCATCTTGGAGATATTGAAAGAAATTAGTGTCTCAACCAAAGAATGAAAGAAAATATGCAAAAGTGATGTCTCTATCATATTTCCATTTCATTTTTTTAAAGTTTTCACCGAAATCTAGTTAGTTAACCTATAATATAATGTTAGTTTCAGCTGTATACTATAGTGATTTGACACTTCCATACATCAGCTGGTGCTCATCACAACATCTGCACTCCTTAATTCCCATCACTTATTTAACCCATCCTTCTTACTCTCTCCCCTCCGGTAACCATCAGTTTGTTCTCTATAGTTAAGAGTCTGTTTCTTGGTTTGCATTCTCTCCTTTTTTTAAAAATCCCTTTTCTCATTTGTTTTGATTCTTAAATTCCATATATGAACAAAATCATATGGAATTTCTTTTTTCTGATTAACTTATTTCACTTAGCATAATACTCTCTAGCTCCATCCATGTTGTTGTAAATGGAAAGATTTCATTCTTTATCATGGCTGAGTAATATTTCTCTCTCTCTGTGTGTGTGTGTGTGTGTGTGTATACACCACTTATATCCATTCATCAGTTGATACTTGGGCTATTTCCATAATTAAGCTACTTTAGATAGTGCTACTATAAACATTCAGGGGCACGTATCTCTTTGAGTTAGTATTTTTGTGCCCTTTGGGTAAAGACCTAGTAGTGCAATTTCTGGATCATAGGCTAGTCCTATTTTTAACTTTTTAGGAATATCCATAGTGTTTTCCAGAGTGGCTGCACCACTTTGCATTCTCACCAACAGTGCAAGAGGGTTCCCTTTTCTCCACATCCTCACCAACACCTGTTGTTTCTTGGGTTTTGATTTTCTCCATTCAGACAGGTGTAAGATAACATCTCATTGTAGTTTTGATTTGTATTTCCTTGATGATCAGTGATATTGAGCATCTTTTTACGTGTGTGTTGGGCATCTGTATGTCTTCTTTGGAAAAACGTCTATGTCATTTGCAAATATCTTCTCCCATTCTGTAGGTTGGCTTTTAGTTTTGCTAATTGTTTCTTTTGCTGTGTGTAAGCTTTTTATCTTGATGAACTCCCCATAGTTTATTTTTGTTTTTGTTTCCCTTGCCTCTGGAAACACATCTAGAAAGAATTTGCTGTGGCCAATGTCAAACAAGCCACTGCCTGTGTTCTCTAGGACTTTGACGGTTTCAGGTCTCACATTTAGGTCTTTAATGCATTTTGAATTTACTTTTGCATTTGGTGTAAGAAAGTAGCTCAGTTTCATTCTTTTGCATGTTGCTGTCGAATTTTCCCAATACCATTTGTTGAAGAGACTGTCTTTTCTCATTGGATAGTCTTTCCTGCTTTGTTGAAGATTAATTAACATTATAGTTGTGAGTTCATTTCTGTGTTTTCTATTCTGTTCTATTGCTCTATGTGTCTGTTTTTGTGTCAGTACCATATGTTTTTATCACTATAGTTTTGTAATATAATTTGAAGTCCAGAATTGTGATGCCTCCAGCTTTGTTTTTCTTTTTCAGGATTGCTTTGGCTATTTGGGTTTTTTGTGGTTCCATATATATTTTAGGATGTTCTACCTCTGTGAAAAATGCTGTTGGTATTTTAATAGGGATTGCATTAAACATGTAGATTTGCTTTGGGTAGTATAGACATTTTCATGATATTTGTTCTTCCAAGCTATGAACATGGAATATTTTTCCATTTCTTTGTGTCATCATCTTCAATTTCTTTCAGTGGTGTTTTATAGTTTTCAGAGCAGGCCCTTCACTTCTTTGATCAGGTTTATTCCTAGGTATCTTATTCTTTTTGGTGCAATTCGAAATGGGATTAATTCCTTAATTCCTCTTTCTGTTGTTTCATTATTGGTGTATAGAAATGAAACAGGATTTTGTACATTGATTCTATATCCTGTGACTTTACTGAATATGTGTTATCAGCTCTAGCAGTTTTTTGGTGGAGTCTTTCAGGTTTTCTATATAGAACATCATGTTGTCTATGAATAATGAAAGTTTGACTTCTTCCGTGCTGATTTGGATGCCTTTTATTTTTTCATGTTGTCTTATTCCTATGGCCAGGCCTTCTAGGAATCTGTTAAATAACTGGTGAAGGTGGACATCGCTGTTTTGCTCCTGACTATAAAGGAAAAGCTCTCAGTTTTTCTCCATTGAGGATGATATTAGCTGTGGGTTTTTCATATACAGTCTTTATTATGTTGATGTATGTTCCTTCGAAACCTAGTTTGTTGAGGTTTTATTTGATCATGAATGGATGTTGTACTTTGTCAAATGCTTTTTCTGCATCTGTTGAAATGATCACATGGTTCTTATCCTTTCTTTTATTAATGGTGTATCCCGTTGATTGATTTGTGAATATTGAACACTGTAGTAGCCCAGGAATAAATCCCACTTGATTGTGGAGAATGGTTTTTTAACGTACTTTTGGATTGAGTTTGTTAGTATTTATTGAGAATTTTTTGCATCCATGTTCATTAGGGATATTGGCCTGTAGTTCTCTTTTGTAGTAGAGTGCTTATCTGGTTTTGATATCAACTAATGTCAACCTTATAAAATGAATTTCAAAGTTTTCCTTCCTTTTCTATTTTTGGAATAGCTTGAGAAGAACAGGTATTAACTCTTTTTTAAATCTTCAAGTTTTTTTTTTTTTTTTTAAATTTCTCTTTCAGTTTTGGTAGTTTACATGTTTCTAGGAATTTATACATCTCTTTTAGGTGGTCCAATTTGCTGGCATATAGGTTTTCATAATATTATCTTATAATAGTATTTCTGTGGTGAGGTTTTTATTTCTCCACTCTCATTTGTGATTTTATTTATTTGGGTCCTTTTCTTTCTGACAAGTTTGGCTGGAGGTTTATTGATTCTATTACTTTTTTCAAAGAATAAGCTCCTGGTTTCATTGATCTGCTCTATTGTGGGTTTTTTGGGTTTTTTGTTTTGTTTCTTTTCTTTTTTTTTTTTTTTTTAGTTTTACCTCATTTATTTCCCTCCTTATGCTGGCTTTAGTTTTCATTTATTGTAATTTTTCTAGCTCTGTTAGGTCTAGCTCTGTTAGGTGCAAGGATAGGTTGTTTGAGACTTTTCTTGCTTCTTGAAGTAGGTTCTTATATCGCTATGCACTTCCTCTTAGGACCACTTTTGCTGCATCTTGAGGGTTTTGGACTTTTGTGTTTTCATTTTCACTTGTTCCCCTGTATTTTCTTTAATTTCTTCTTGATGAATCATTCATTGTTCAGTAGCACATTGTTTAATTTGCATGTATTTGTGGTTTTTCCAAATTTTTCTTGTTGTTGACTTCTATATTCATAGTGTGGTGGTCAGAAAAGGTACATGGTAAGAATTCAATCTTTTTGTATTTGTTGAGGCCTGATTTGTGACCTAATATGTTATCTATTCTGGAGAATGTCCCATGTGCACTTAAAAAGTAATCTGCTGTTGGGGCGCCTGGGTGGCTCAGTGGATTAAGCCACTGCCTTCGGCTCAGGTCATGATCTCAGGGTCCTGGGATCGAGCCCCACATCGGGCTCTCTGCTCAGCGGGGAGCCTGCTTCCCCTTCTCTCTCTGCCTGCCTCTCTGCCTACTTATGATCTCTCTATCTGTCAAAAAGTAATCTGCTGTTTTAGAATGGAATGTTCTGAAAAGATCTGTTAAGTCCATCTGGTCCAATATGTCATTTAAAGCCATTGTTTCCTTGTTGATTTTGTTCAGATGATCTGTCCATTGATATAAATGGGGGTGTTAAAGGTATTTTACTATTACTGTATTATTACAATTAGTTTCACTATGTTTGTTATTTTATTTACTTTTTTTTTTTAGAGAGGGGGAAGAGGAGAGGGGCAGAGAGAAAATCTTAAGCAGGCTCCACACCCAGCATGGGGTCTGACATGGGGATCAATCTCACAACGCTGAGATCATGACATGAACTGAAATCAAGTTTTGGACATGTAACCAACTGAGCCATCCAGGTGCCCACATTATGTTTGTTATTAATATTTTTATATAACTGCATAAATATTTACAATTGTTATATGTTCTTGTTGCTCTGTTCCCTTTTATTATGATACAGTGCCCTTCTTTGTCTCTTGTTACAGTTTTTGTCTTAAAGTCGAGTTTGTCCAATACAAGTATTGTTACTCTGGCTCTCTTTTGACATCCATTTGTATGATAAATCTTTCTCTATCCCCTCACTTTCAATCTGCAGGTGTCTTTAGGTCTAAAATGAGTCTCTTGTAGGCAGCATATGTATGGGTCTTGTTTTAATCCATGCTGACATCTTATGTCTCTTGATTGAAGCATTTAGTCCATTTACAATTGAGGTAATTATTGGTAGATATGTATTGAATGCCATTTTATTACGTGTTTTGTCATTGTTTCTAGAGATTTTTTGGATCCCCTCATCTATGTCATTTTTCATCTCTACTTTAATATTTCTTGCAGGGCTGGCTTAATGGTCATAAACTCTTTGTTTTTGTTTTTCTAGGAAATTCTCTCTCTTTCTATTCTGAATGATAGCCTTGCTGGATAAAATATTCTTGGCTGCATGTTTTTCCCATTCAGCACATTGAAGATATCATGCCACTCTCTTCCGGATTGCCAAGTTTCTGTTGAGAAATCTCTAGCCAACCTATGGTCTTCCTTTGTAAGTTATAGAATTCTTTTGTCTTGCTCTTTTAAGATACTTTCTTTATCATTACATTTTGCAAATTTAATTACATCTTGGTGTTGGCTTGCTTTTGTTGAATTTAATCAGAGTTCTCTGGCCTCCTGAACCTAAATGTCTGTTTGCTTCCCCAGATTAGGGAAGTTTTCAGCTATTATTTCTTAAAGTAAATTTTCTGCCCTCTTTCATCTCTTTTCTTCTTCTGGCATTCCTATAATATGAATGTTATTACACTTGATAGTGTCTCTGAGTTCCCTAAGTCTATTCTCATGCTGTACAATTCTTCTCTCTTTTGTTCAGCTTTATTATTTTCCATTATTTTGTCTATGAGGTCACAAATTCATTCCTTGCTTTTTCCAGCCTGTTATTGCATCAAGCCTGTTTCCAATCTCATATATTGCATTCTTCATCTCTGATCCTTTTTTAACCCTTTTTTCTCTGTGGTAAGTGTCTCATTGATGTACTCTATTCTTTTCTTAAGCCCAGTAGGTATCCTTATGATTGTTGCTTTAATTCTCCATCGGGCATGTTACTTATGTCTGTGTCACTTAGATCTCTGGTATGACCTTAGTTTATTCTTTCATATGGGATATATTCCTTCATCTTGGCATTTTGTCTAAGTCTCCACATTCTTTCATGTGTTAGAAAAGCAGGTTATGTCTCCTGCTCCTGAGAGTAATAGCCTACAAAGATGAGGTTATGTAAGTGCCCAGGGCCTGGTGCTTCAGGAAGTTTCTCCACTGTGTGCTGTATGCATTCTGCTGTTGTGTTTTCACTGCTCTATCCATCAGGCCAGTCATCACAGAGGCTCTCCTTGCCTGCTTTGGGCAGTTTTTGGTCCTTACCCTGAATGTGGTAGGTTTTAACTATTTGTGCTCTGGTCTGCTGGTGAAATGAGACATGACAGCACTTCCACTAGAACTGAGGCCCTGCAGAACTCTGTCTGGGAAATGTGGTGTGATCAGGGGTTTGTGCTGGTCTTCTGGAGAAGGAGTCCTCTGTGTTGGACTGAGGTAAGCTTGACCGAGAAGGGAAGTCCTGCCAGAGCACAGAGGGGTGGGACTTGGTGTAAGCAAGTTAAGCAGCCATTGTGTGCACTGTGATCCTTCCCACGGGTAGCTCTGCATTTATGCTGAGGGGTAGGGGGAGGGAACTGGCATTGGCCACCTCAAATGTTCCTGGAGAAGCATCTCAGTGAATGCTGCCTCTCAGGAAAATGCTCTGAGAAGAGCAAATAATTTCCCCCACTGTGTGCCCCAAGCATTCTTCATATCACTGTTCCCATGCTGTCTGCTTTCTGGGTTATTTGCTTGCCTTCTCTCTAGGAGCAGTACAGTGCCCTCTGGGGTCTATCCCAGGCAAGCTTGCTGACCTTTAAACTCCAGGATTTAAGCCCTACTGGTTGTGAGAACTTAAGAATTCAGCCCTCTCATGTGTTTCCTGTGTGTGCTTCCCTCTCTCATCCTTCTCCACAACCATAGCTCTCTCCCATCCACACATCTCCACATTTCCTACCTTCTTAGAAGCGGCCTCTCTCCCTTTAGTTGTGGCGTTTGTTCTATCAGTCTTCAGATTGATTTCTGGGGTAGTATGATAGTTATCTAGTTTTGTTCATTGGATGAGACACTTCTAGGGCTTTTCTACTTCACAGCTATCTTCCTCTTCTCTTTCTTTCAGGAACTTCAGGGAATCACCAAGAGGAGGAAGCTGCAGAGACTGGGTCTTTTAAGAGTCCAGACTGCCTTAAGGAGGTACATCTCAGAGTGCCAACTCCACTGATCCCCCATGACATCATACACGCTGTTTCATATTTTTTTGTTTGTTTGGACTTAGAAAAACTAACTGGATTGTATCAGTTGATCGTGAACTATCACAAATTTTACCAAATGGCAGTCTCAATCACAACTGCTATGTTACATGTGGTGTATTTGCTGTAGCAGAACAACATAACCTTAACACTTACTATATAACTACCAACCTGGAGAATTAATTCATCTCAACCTTCAACAGTTATGAGAATCAAAAGCAATAGATATACTGCTGCCACAATAAAGTCTCACTCAGGAGTGTCCTTAAAGGACTGTAGAAGAAGGATATCCTCCTAGATGGGATGGTTGAAACATATGCCCTTGCTTGTTCACTTTGTATGGAGCAAGAAGTAGAGAAGTTTGAGGTTTTGATTTACATGGACTCCTGAATTGTGACAATTGGCTTGGTACATTGTCAGTGACATAGAAGGAACAAAATTAGAAAATGGAATGATAAGAAGTCTGAGGAAGAGACATGTGGATTGTAGGAGAGTGAGGACAAAGTGGGTTTACTTTTTTCTTTTTTTTCTCTAGAGGCCAATGACCTCTAGAAGTGGAACTCTGAAACTAAGGCACCATGATTACACATTCTATAGAAGTCAGGCAGCTTTGCTTTCAGTACACTCAATGCTGGCATAATAGGCATAAAAATGGATTGGCCATGGTGACAACAGTGATGGCTATACATGGGCTCAAGAGCATGGATTCCCTTTTATCAAGGCTATTTTAGATATTGATACCACATAATTTATTGCAGATTGCCAATAACTGAGACTGATGCCATATACTTAGTATGTACTATCTTTTGATAAGTTAAATCAGTCACTTAGTGGTAGATAGACTATCTTGGAAAAATATTTTTGACCCCCAAGAGTCAGTGATTTGTCCTTGATATATGGTCTTATATCCAGATGTAAGTTTGCCTTTCCTGACCTTGATGTGTCTCCCATCCAAACACTTACATTGATTCAGATTAAGAGATTCATTTTACAGCAAAGAATGTGTAACTATGAGTATATGCTCATGGTTTCCAATGGTCTTTTTTTTCTTTTCTTTTCTTTTCTTTTTTTGTTTGTTTGTTTGTTTGTTTGTTTGTTTCTACTGGTCTTACAATGGATCCCACATATCTGAAAGAGTTGGTCTCATAGAATAATGAAATAGACTGTTAAAGGCTCAGCTGAGGCACTAGCTTGGATTACCAATCTATAGATATATGGAATGTTGTCAATTCCTGATAGTGACAACATTCTAACAGCTAGAATACAAGAATCTGGGAACTGGGATATGGAAGGTATATTGGGTCCTTTTACTACCACTTTAAAAAATTAACTTGGAAAATTTGTTTCTGCTCCCCATTACTTTACACTCCACTGGATTAGAGGTCCTTGCTCCCACTGGCAAAATATTTTTTCCAGAGGACATGGTAAGGGTTTCAGAGAAATTGAAATTATGACTACTACTTGGCCACTTGGGACTCCTCCTTTTCCAGCCAACCATCAAACAAACAAACAAATAAATAAGCAGAGTATTTACTATATTGAGGGAGATAACTGCCAGTTACCATAAGGAGCCATAAGCTACACAGTGGTGGAAGATAAGAATACATCTGAAAACTTGGGAATTTATTGGGATTTCTCTTGGTTCTTTCCTACCATGTAGTAATTGTAAATGGGCAATTGAAACAATCACGGAAGGACAATGGCAAATATGGGCTCATAACTTTTGGGAAAGAAGATCTGGGTCTACCCACAAATAAAGTCCAAGAGTGAGGGAAATTAATATGGGTGGTGAAAAGACAAATATTAATATATTAATCATTACCTGGGGGGACATCTGCTATTGCTGGAGGAAACACTATTTGATTTATTTTCCTATTAACTGACTGGTATTATATCCTTTAAGAGACTGGGTTACCACCTTGAAGAGGCTCTGTGGCTGATTGGTCTTAAAATAGTTGGATGGTACACATAATTAACTGTATTGGACACCTTTTGGTACAATGTAAATCCTGAGGGCTTTTACTTGCTCCTAGCACTGCTGAGGCAACTATTTTGAAATAGCCTTCTTAGAAGGTTTGCAGATAAAATGCATAGTCTCTCATCCTGAGCTTTTCATTGTCTATTACTTCCAGCTCCAGAAATTCTCACTTGGTGTTAAGTGAATTCCTGTGGGAATTCACTTAACACCAATACATACACTGTCTTAAACATTAGGGGCTTCATTGTGTAGGACTTCATTGTGTAGGACTTCATTGTGTAGGACTGTCTTTACCCACTAAGGGAATAAAAGCAAGAGGTAAATATTTCCCCTGTGTCCCTAGGATTATTCTAAAATGCACTTTAAAGATCTCAGGAATGACAAGCCCTAGTCACCCTTAGCAGTGGTCAACCATAAGATATTTTTTGATTAGTTGTCTGTCTTTCTCTCTTCCAATCTCCCAAATGCTCACTGAAGCCAAAATAATTACTAAAATGCTATGCTCCTATACTTCAATTTTCTTCTATCTTGCATATACAAGAAATTACACATATTGCCTGCCTTCTAAGTGTCTGTTACTTATACTTTGAACTACTATACAAATTTTTATATCATTTATATAGCCTGTAAGAATCATACATAAGGGAATAATTGTTAACTGTCAGATCACAGTGTATTTCTAATCATATTCCATCAGTGATACATGTTTTACATTGTTAAGACATCCTGTCTGAAAAACAAAACTCTGGAATGGAATGTAAAAAGCCCACTCTTTTAGATGGTTTGAATTATTCATGAACACAGCACCTTGTCGGCACTTAGAATGTAATCAAAATATAAATGATGCATGTGCTTGTCATGTCCAAATTCCATACTGGATATTTCTAAGTTACACACAAGCATCACTATCTTTTTAAATAGGAAAGTAAACTTTCAATTATCTAAGATAGGTTTGTTACATCTAATTAATTAAAATATTTTTATATTTAAATTCATCTATCATAGTCGTAAGTATAAAATATTCTAATTACTCCATTAAAATCTCAAGTACACTATTGAGTGCATAATGAACTACTTCACAACCTTTCAGAAAAATTTTGACATACTATTTTTGTATTTTTTTGATAGGCTCTCATGAGGTTTCTTGAAATTTCACTTTATATTAATAGATCACCTAAAAGAATATGCTACTCTATTTTACTATGTGTAGGAAATTTAAACAGAAAAATTCAGTACTTGGGTTGTGATACATGGGGACACAATTTCACATTAATTTATTCTGTGACTAAGTAGTGTATATTATAAAAGCATACTATGTAGTGCAACTAGTAAGGAGATTTTATGAATATATGAACCTCAACTCCACTACACAAATCTAGTATTACTTTTGGAACTAAATAGCCATGTAAAATTGAAAAGGAAATGTGTATATATTCCAATATAAGTATATACACATATATATACATATAGCATATATATATATGCTGCTTAAAAGCAACTATTTTGTCAAATAATTCCTCATCCCATATAATATTGAGCTCATTATCTATCTACCTATCTATCTATATATATGTATATATGTGTATATCTATAGATATACATATATGTGTATACATCTATAGATATCAGATGTATCTATAGATATCTAGATATATACATATCTATACATAGATATCTAGATATACATATCTATAGATACATCTAGATAGATGTATCTAGATAGATAATGAGCTCAATATTATATGGGATGATGAATTATTTGACAAAATAGTTGCTTTTAAGCAGCATAGGGACGGATAAGGAGAACTGACTGTCATCCAGAAAAAAAGAAAAAAGAGAAAAAACTGATAAAGGAAGTGATAGTTGATGCTAAGATAACTGGACTGGGAATTCATGATTTATAGATATTAATTCAATTACATTTATTAGACTTTCTTATATGCAAGGTACATTGCATACATAGGATATGTCATGAAGAAGACAGAAAATACCTCTGATCTTACAAAGAAGCTTCAAGAATAAGACTGTTGAAATGGGTCAAATTATAAATAATTTACTTGTAAGAGACATAACTTAAATGTAAGTATCCAAAAATATCAAAAGTGAAAAGATGGAAAAAAACACTCTGCAAACAACAACCAAAAAAAAAAAAAAAAAAAAAGCTGAGCTAGCTATATTAATAATAGTAAAAGTAGACTTTAAGGAAGCATTATTAGAGAAAAGGGGGATGCTTCATAATGATCAAAATGTATGCCCAGGAAAATAAATAAATTTAAGTTTGTAGTCAGCTAATTTCACACTTTTAAAACATATCAGGTAAAAATAGCCATTTCTAAAAAAGTGAATAGAGAATTCCACAACCATTGTGACATAATTTCAGTACTTCCCTGAGGACCTGACAGAATAAGTAGACACAAAATTATTATAGACAGAAGATTTGACCAACATGATTTATAAACTTAACCCTAATTGACACATATAGAATAACGCATCCAATTGGAGAACACATTATTCCCAAGTACACCTAAAAGTTACCAAAATTAACTGACTAGGGAGTCGTAGACTAACATTTCAACAAATTACCTAAATTATATAGAGTAAGGTTCCTGGTCATAGTGGAACTAAAAAAAACAAGTTCAGAACATACCTAGAAATATTTGAAAATTAGGCAATACATTTCTAGTCTATTTTATGATGGCTAATTTTATTTCAACCGGACTGGTGCCTAGATATTTGATTAGAACTTATTTCTGGGTGTGTCTGTGAGGGTGTTTCTGGGTGAGATTAGCATTTGAATCGGTATACTGAGCAAAATAGACTGCTCTTCTCAATGTGGGTGGGCATGAGTTAATCTGTTGAGGTCCTGAGTAGAATGAAAAGGTGGAGAAAGAGAAAATTTGCTCTCTCTGATTGTGTGAGTTGAAACCTCAATCTTCTGTCCTTGAGACTGGGATTTACATCACCCGCACTGGGACTTTCAGAACCAAACCATCAGCTTTCCTGGGTCTCCAGCCTGCAGATAGCATTTTATATACATAATCTAAAGATATATTGTACTATTATATGTAATTATTATGTAATAATATATTCAATATTATTAATATTAATATATTAGATATTATTATCATATGTATTATTGGTTCTCCTTTCTGGAGAACTCTAACACACAAGGAGCAAATGCCATTGGAAATTAAGTTTGGTGATAATAAAAATACAACATAGAGTCACTTGTGCTGGGATTAACCACTTTTATTCTTTTTTTCTTTCATTCTACAGCTAATTTGTTATGATAGTTTGCCTCCTTTAAGTCTCATCTGCGCCATTATTTCTAGGGTCACTACCAACAAATCATCTCAGGTCCTAATTATCTCCAGTTTACTGAAAACTACCAAAAAGTAATTCTCATTATGGTCATTCATCTTAGACATAGCTGCCAATATAATCTTCCTGAGGTAGTGTTTGTACCTGGCTTCCTTACATACAAGTACATTTAAACTCATCTCCAAGGACATAGAACAAATGTCTTAAATTTGTATTGTGCAAGTGTCCTGTGATATTTCCTTCATATACTTGGACTCATCCACTCACTGGCACTGTGCTTTCCCTTCTAATATTCCTTCTGGGTAAATGGCTCCTCTTCTCTGTTAACATTTGTCTGTATTTCCAAGTTTTATTCCACCTGTTACCTTCTCAAGAAACCCTGACTAGTTACTTGCAAACATCTCTGATCTTCTAATTCTTTGACTCCTTAAATGAGTAAATGCATCTTAAACTTCTTTGACAGTGCTTGAATGCTACCACAAAATGATTTGGTTATTCCTCTCATTAGCTACTTTACTGTGACTTTAATTTGATTGATATTTTTCCTATCTTTATATCATCAGTAGGATATAATACATGAGGAAGTACATAGAAATATCTAAAGATATGACAGTGTGCTGAAATTTATCTTGTCTTGGTTTGACATATTGAAGCCACTTAATTTTTTTTTTTTATTGAAGGTAAGGTTCAATTCAAGCTGAATTTGAATACATGTACATGAATTCATGTTCAAAGTTGAAAATATTTGGAATAAATAGATTTATATTATTTGGAAATATGGTGAATTGAGTTTTAATTTTGATTTACTGAAGATAAAACAGTTAAATTATTTTACTTAAACTTTTTTTTTACCATTTGGAATTCATTTTCTTAGGGCATACAAAATTGAAATGGAAAATTTCTGGTATAAAATGTAAATTAATGAAATAAAAGCTTCTATAAGAAAATTCTAAATGTATTTTAGGATACCGGAGCTTCCCTTCTCCCTAGGCCCTAGTAATTCAGTGAATTTGATAAACTGCCCCATATAACACTAGTAGTGTCTTGCTTTAATTTCCTGAGAACTTATATAGTATAAGTGAATATTAGTTGAAATAGGTTAGAAACTGTATGTTCTAATGATTCAAAATCCACTTAAGTACTTTAAATGAATTATAATTTCATTATAGAACAATCAATTTCAGGTATTGAACACTTCCCCAGTTTATACTTAATTGAAGGAGCTATAAATTTTAGTCTTCAATTCTAAGGCTCTCCCAATGTCTTTAATGCAGAATATATTTACAAGAAAAAATACTATTAATTCTAATAAAGCCCTTACACATATTTATTAGCTTCTACAAAAAGACTATTGGGGATATAGTCCTCTTAATTCTCAACTTACCAACCTGAAACTATTATTGAAAAAAAATTTGAAAAATAGATATATGAAATGCAGAGTTTTTAAAGATTAAAATTCCAGAATAATACAGTGTTGGAACTAGAGATCAGTCAAAAGGATCTAAATTAATAAACTTGCTTAATTTTTATTTTTGAGGGACTAGAAATAATTCTTTTTTTTTTTTTTTTAAGATTTTATTTATTTATTTGTCAGAGAGAGAGAGAGAGAGAGAGAGGGAGATCGAGAGCGAGCACAGGCAGACAGAGTGGCAGAGGGAGAAGCAGGCTCCCCGAGGAGCAAGGAGCCCGATGTGGGACTCGATCCCAGGACGCTGGGATCATGACCTGAGCCGAAGGCAGCCGCTCAACCAACTGAGCCACCCAGGCGTCCCGAGGGACTAGAAATAATTCTTACTATCATTCTAGAAATACTCAAAATATATTCTTAAGTAAAGTTTTGTTAATTTTAATAAAATGGCTATTTTGTTTTCCTGCTGAATAATTTATTTTCAATTAATTTCATTATTCAATATTGAGAAATAGGAATTCTCCATTCAAAAATGAAATTTTATTTATAAAGCAAAACAGTCAATATCAGATATTTGAAATATTTAATTGTGGTGATTCATCAAAACTGTCTCCAAATAAATTTAAAAAAACAGATCATTAAACAGCTCATTTTTAAAATGTCATGAAAGTATGTTAGATTTAAATTTTCCAAGAACTTTAATTTTACCACAAAATGTTTTGAGGGTTATCTCCCAGAAATAAATTCAATTAAGTTGAAAGCAAACATTTGTCTCCAAACACTACTCTTATTTCTTAAGAGAATAATACATTATCATGGAAAGTAAGGCAAGAGTAAAAGAAAGAAAAAAAGTAAAGCATAAAACTAATGTCTTCCAATTTAGACAAATGATCATTGTTTTCATGGGAAAAATGGGAAATGGCAGCTATAATACGTAATGAATTGAGAAATCGTTTTTGTAATGAATCTGGAGAAATGGTTTTTCAAAATCTTTCCACTTTGTTTTCTCTATCAGATTTCATTATATTTCCATGGACTCAGCTGAATGATAGGAAAAAATACTTTATGACTAAAAGTGACACAGTGTAAATTTGAATATAGATGGTAGAAAACATGATTTGTAATCTCCCAGGTGCTCTTTTCAAGTGTGGTAAAAAGTAAAAAAAATCACATTAAAGATAAATGAAAAAAATATGAATGTGATAACCAAATATATAACCAGATGTCTGCTAGTAGTTAATTTATTGGAGTGACCTGCTCATCCCTAAACCATAGAACAAGTTGAAACTTGTGTGATATCATTCAAGGGGACACCATATTTCTCATGATTCTAAATGAGATACATTCTCTAAAATTAAGAGATTTAATAATCTTAAACTTTTGGATAACCAAGACTTTCCAGAGTATCTATTTTCTTGTTTGTTCTTTAAAGACATAGTTGTTAGAAAGTTAAATAGGTGTATTTTAGAAAATCTAAAAAGTACAGGGGTAAAAATGAAATTTTGGTCTGTATTCATGGATATCTATCCTGATACCTTTTTCTGTCACTTGGCTTCAAAGTTTATGTACATAATTTTATGATTGAATCACCAACACCATGTACGATGCTGTGCATGGTAAAAATAGTCCCTACTTACTATATTTATAGATCATGTATGCAAATGTATTAAACATAAATACAATTCTATGGATTTGCTTTAACTTATAACATGAAGAATGGAGTTAAGGAATAAATATGCTCAGCTTTGGAAGTTGTAAAAAAAATGGGGTGCCTGGGTGGCTCAGTGGGTTAAAGACTCTGCCTTTGGCTCAGGTCATGATCCCAGAGTCCTGGGATCGAGCCCCGCATCGGGCTCTCTGCTCAGCAGGGAGCCTGCTTCCCTTCCTCTCTCTCTGCCTGCCTCTCTGCCTACTTGTGATCTCTGTCTGTCAAATAAATAAATAAAATCTTAAAAAAAAACATTTAAAAAATGTATGCTCAGGAAAATAAATAAATTTAAATTTGTAGTCAGATAATTTCACACTTTTAAAACATATCAGGTAAAAATAGCCATTTCTAAAAAAGTGAATAGAGAATTCCACAATCATTGTGATTATATAGAATTATATAGATTGTGATTATATAGAATTATATATATATATAGGTTATATAGAATGACGCATCCAATTGGAGATCACGTTATTCTCATTTCCCCTGAGAAGAGCTTCATTGCCATCATTTTGAGAATTTAGAGAGATTTAGAAAGTCTGGTGAATGTGTTAGTCACATAGATAGTAAGTATTAATACAGGCTGCTTGTAAACTTAGTGTTTACCATAGTGTCTTGCAGAAAAGGCTTCATGGAGAAGAAAGGATAGAATTGGATACCATTTGAAGATAAGAAAGGAGAAGGGCATTATGCCTAGCTACGTGGACAGAACATTCATGGACTGACATGAAATTTGAATGAGAGCAGTACAATTTAGGAAAATAAAATCAATTTCCAAGTACACATTTGTTCTAATTTCCTAGGAAAACAATATAGTTTGTTTCTGTTTTTGAGGCTGGTAGCAGTAACAAGAAAAGAAGAAACTTTTATATTCTAATGAGATAATAAATCCAACCTAAATATCTGTGGCAAAGAGGAAACACCTATACAAATCCTTATTAAAATGTACACTTACCATAGAAAGTAGACATATGTCAATTCAAAAATAAATCCATTTTGAATGTGGAATGTTCTTCCAAGTAGGATAAAATGCAATTGTATGAAAAATTTCTCTACCCTTGACCCTTTATCAAAGATCAGCCCAAATCATTTGTGAAGTATCTCAGAAGTGTAAATGAAGCCACAGTCTCAGTATTGTAATCAGAGCAGAGACTATCATCTATAATTAAATTATGGATTATGATAAGTTTATTACCCATCAACTTGGCATTAAACAGCATGAATCACAGCATGGGGTCTCTGTTGGCAAATGCTCCTGGGATGAGGATCCAGATGAGACCATTAGAGCTGAAAATAAAACCTAACTTCCAGATCTTTGGCAAGAAGATGATGTCCTTCTACACTGTTTAAAGGAAACAGAAGGCCCAGAACACAGGCAATAATTTTCCCCTGGGACATATATGTATTTAAAAACATTCAACTTTCTTAGACACTAAAAAGAAAAATGGTTTAGTTGCTAAGTGTCTTTTACAAGGTATATTTAATATAAAATGGCTCCCAAAGAGGAGGGACACTATCTGATGAATAAGAAGAGAGCTATCCTCATGTCTTACCTCTGAGACATGTGTAACATGATGTAAATAATATAAACAAAACAAACATTTATCCCTGAACAAGTAAAGCACTAGGTTTTTTTCTATTACACATTGTACTCTTGAGTAGCTAGTGAAACTCATTAATGTATCTAAAAAAATTAAATTTTCAAATACTAGTGATTTTTTGTTACTACTGCCTAAGCATAGTTTTATTATTAATGACTTTAATACTTCACAGAATAATTTCTTAATGTCAAAAAGACTTTCAGAGAAACATTTTTTTTCTTCCTTTTATGTGTTAAATGACAATGTAGCTATATGTCTTAGGATTTACTTATTGTTTAATTGGAGGAGTAATCGTTGCCATTTTATAGATAGAAAGTTGAAAAGAGAAAATTTAGACCATAAAAACACAAAAGACATAAAATAGATGTTGGAAATGTAACTCAAACTGAAGTCTGCACATTAGTATGTGTATATTATTATTTCACTGATGCTGTTCATTTATTCATGGATCATTCAGTTTTGCCTGATTTGTAAGGCTCATGGGCAAAATAATGATGCAAAGATTTCAGAAGCATAGGTTTCATTGTTGTTGTTGCTCTTTTTTTGACAGTAAAATGTTCTTTGTGTATTTATTTTCAATTTCCAAATACATGAGAGAGACAAATGCATAAGAAAAGGGAATATATAAATTTTTACAGATTTTTTGTATTTTATTTTATTTTTTAATTTTTTTAATGTTTTATTTATTTATTTGACAAACAGAGATCACAAATAGGCAGAGAGGCAGGCAGAGAGAGAGAGGGGGAAACAGGCTCACTGCTGAGCAGAGAGCCCAATGTGGGGCTCGATCCCAGGACCCTGGGATCATGACCTGAGCTGAAGGCAGAGGCTTTAACCCACTGAGCCACCCAGGTGCCCCGAGATTTTTTGTATTTTATTGAGAGTAATTATTTTATATTAAATAATATAAGCAAGTGCTAAGAGAATAACCTCTTATCTTAATCATCAAAGTAAGTTTTGCATCATAGATGTCTTATTCAGAACTAATTTATATTGTAAAGGGTCTCATCACTATTTATATAACACTGGGCAATGTCAAAAAGAAAGATCCAATTTTGAGAGGTATATTGTCTGACAGAAATAGCACGAGATAGTACATATTTAATTATTTCAGTACATTTAAACTGCAGTTTCACTCAAACATATTCAATTTATCCCCTAATCTTATATACTTATTTCTATTGCTTTTGATCAAGTAATGAAAACTGCAAAATTATCTGGATTATTAAATAATACAATTATAAGCTGGTTAAAATGTTTATAGATGCTAAATCATATCTATTTAGAGATCTTGTTACAAAATATATTTCTATTACTTACTTGACTCAGTCTTTCTATATGATTTATATTCAAAATACACTTTTTCCAATTGTCCTTCAGGAGTCAAGCATCCAGTTCTAGTTGATTTTGATGAAGGTGAGTTACTCTGCATCATCTGGAAGGAAGCTTGTGCTATTCTTAGTTGCTATAACCAGCTGCATTACTGAAAGCAGGCTCTGTCCTTACACATTATAAATGGATAGCTTCAGATAAGAAAAAGCTATCTTGGTGAATGGTGGCCAGAATTTTGATGTTTCTGTCTAGTAAGTGATAGGGTTATCACTCACATCTCTAGGTGATTTGGGAAGATGTCTGTCTGGAGCAATAGATAAAGACTCATTGGACTGTTGCAGAGGAAAAGAAACCTGAGAGAAGCAAGTGAATTCATTACAAAGAAACAAGTATCATAGTTTTCAAGCTATGGAAAATAAGGGGGGAAAAAACCTGTGTGAAAAATTAGCTGCATTTTCTTTTTGATAGGCAGATAGACATGCTCTGTGTTATTGAAATGTATAAGAAATCAGTACAAAAAGGATATATCATTTTATTTTAATATTATTACAGTATTTTAATCAAAAAATATGGTGGCACATTTGGAATAAAGATGTAAAGTAGCTCAATTTAAATGAAAGTTTAACTGTAAATGATGTAATAGACACAATATGCTTTATAATAGAATGGAGGCGGTCACATGTGCTAGAATCATTATTATGTCCAGAGGATTCTTTCCTCTTTCAACTTATTTATTTTTATTTAGCAGAATTACTTTAAAGGAACTAATTATCTAATAGCTCCTGGGGATGTTTAAATTGCATAAATAATAGAGATAAGTGTAAATGTTTTTTCTTAACTAAATATTTTCTAAAGTGTGTAGAGAGGAGTTCCTTAGATGAGAATGGAAAAATCCAATCTATGTTTGGAACTGCAACAACAAAACTTCTAAAAAAGTAGTGGGGGAGGGGCACCTGGGTGGCTCAGTTGGTTAAACATCTGCCTTCTGCTCAGGTCATGATGCTGGCCCTGAGATCAAGCCCTGCCTCAGGCTCCCTGTCCAGTGGGGAGCTTGCTTCTCCCTCTGCTGCACCCCTGCTTGTGCTCTCTCAAATAAGTAAACAAAAGTCTTTAAAAAAAACTAACGGGGTAAAAATATTACTAGGTTGGAATATGAACAACTGAGGAACTGCCTCAGGTCTCTTATTAAGAGTGCATCTTAGAAGATAAACTTAATCACTTTGACTCAATCACTTTGACTCATCCCTTTTAGTCAAAAGGGATGATGGGGATGACAATACCTACCACATAAGATTATAGAAAGTACTATGGTGAATGAAACCATGTGTTACAATGCCTGAAATAACAGGTATCCAATGACTGTTAGTTATATTCTTTCGTCTTTCTGAAAATTTTGTAATAATTTCTTCTCTCACGCTTGCTAACTGTAGTAGGGTAGGGAGATGTTCCTAAAGTTTGTGGAGGCAGATTGGATTTTGACTCTAGTTGTTATTATTTCAAAGAATCATGAAAATAAGTAACTGTAAAGTTTTTGTTTTCTAGAAATAGAACCTCTGAAAATCCTGATCAAGTTTTTTAATATTGTGAATTAATCCATCTCAAAGTTAATTAGGTCCCATAAATGTTAATAACTGAGTCTTAGATAAGAGAGCTATCACATAAATATTAAAGCATCTTGTATTGTTATTGAGAAGTCCTTTGTCATTTAAAAGTATTTTTAATAGTTTTCATGTTTGTTCTAATGTGATTGAAGTAAAAACTTCTAAACCTATGAAATATACACACTGAAAATTAGGTGGCATATTACCTCTTATTTTGAAATATTTGCTTTATCTACTCTGTTGCTGGTAGGTTTCTTTATGGCAGGTAATATTTTGCATACTTGAATTAGCCAAACCTTTCCCATTCACTTATATAGACCATAGTCTGAGAAATGTGATTTTCCCCCCAAATTAATTTAGTATTGATAATATGTAATTATTAGTGAGCTACCATTAAAGGGTGTCATGCAAGTGAGCAATGTAGTGAAATAATACATTCCCAGATGGAGTAAACGTAATGTACTTTTCAGACATTCTCTATAAACTGTTAATACCTTAGGATAAAATTGTAATCTGTTTTACCTTTGTAGGTCACTTATAGAACAATTGCTGTTTTTTATTTTAATAGTTCTGAAATGTGACTTAAAGTCAGCTCTTCAGTGTTCTAAGCCATTAGATATTTGGGATACTTCTGAATTGCATAACTTGGAAAAAGACAAGGTAGATATATTCTTTATGCTAATTTCTACATATTCTTTATGCTAATTTCTATTTCCTCTATAACTTAGCTATTAATTTCATCTCTGTGAGAATTCTGAACAAAACACACTAATTCTCTACATATGCAATTCTTGTTTAGATTTTAAATAAAAGCTATAATGTTTACTATGTGTTTTTAACAAAATCAAGGCATATTCAATATATAAAACTTGTAAAATGTAGAAAATTGGAAAAGAAATATAGTTATTCATATCTTTACTATAAAGATGTATCTATGACAGAGTGCCATTTTAATGTATATATTTGTGATCATTCTGAATTTGCTATTTATATAGTTAATATCGTAACATAAATAGTTTCCATAGCCAATTATTACTTTTTAACATTATTTTGAAAGGTGCATAATATTTAGGATAACCATATGTTTGGTTTGCCTGGTTCAGTCGGTTTACACCTGTTGCTGGCCTTCTTCCAAATTATTCCTTTTACAAATATGTCCAGCTGAATGAAAATTTATGTAGTTACTTAAGTAATATTCTTCTGAGTTAATGTTTATATGTTTTAAAGTTCTCCATTTTTATCCATTTATATAGTTTTCCATGTTTGGTATTGTAAAAAACAATAATCTGAGGACACTTAAAAGTATACACATTATTTTTCTTGTGTAGAATTATTCTTTGGTAAAATTTCCAAAGTAGACTGACTGAAATGGTTTGCTATTTTCAAACATTTGTTGCATATTGTTGAATACCTTTGCCATTTATTTTTTCATCATGGAGTTGAGAGTCCTTCCAACCTGTTTCCCACTATGTGTCCATTATGTTATCCCTGCATAATCCTGTCAGTGAACAAAACTTGGCACAAATATTGATCTACAGTAAAATTTGCAGAGCATAGAAACTCCTTTATGTTTTGTAGATGACAAGAGCAATGTGATTCTCATTTAATGAATGCTCTGTTGCTCAAACACTAATGGAGATGTTCTTTAAAAAAAAAATGTTGACCAAATTTCACTTCAGTAATTGTGAATATAAAATGTACACATGTACATAGAATAGAATGGAATTGATTGGGGCACCTGGGTGGCTCAGTGGGTTAAGCCTCTGCCTTCAGCTCAGGTCATGATCTCAGGGTCCTGGGATCGAGCCCTGCATCGGGCTCTCTGCTCAGCAGGGAGACTGCTCCTCCCCCCTCCTCTCTACCTGCTTCTCTGCCTACTTTTGATCTCGTATGTCAAATAAATAAATAAAATATTTTAAAAAAAAGAATGGAATTGATTAAAAATATAAATGACTATATAACAGAATATTAAGATATATAAGAATATATAAATGAATATATAATAGAATATAGATGAATATGTAATATATATAAAATTCATATATATGTGAATTTTAAGCTTTCCAAAGTGGTACAAATAAATGTTTTATTGTGTTAAAACACTAGATTTACCCTCTTAACATTTTAAAGTGTTATCTATATGCATGCTGTTATACATCAGCTCTCTAAAACTCATTTATCTTGCATAACTGAAATACTGAAATGTTGATTAACAACTCCCCATTTCTCTCTTATATCAGCCCCTAGCAATCGCCATTCTATTCTTTGCTTTTATAAGTTTGACTGTTTTAGATACCTCTTATAAATGGAATCATGCAATATTTGTTCTGTGGCTAATTTTACTTAACATGTTTTCAAGTTTCATCCATGTTGTTGTATATTGAAGGATTTCCTTCTTTTTAGGAGATAAATAATATTCATATATAAAAATATATTATATATTACTAAATTATGTATTATTAATATATTATATATTATAAATAATATTAATATATAAAAAACATTTCATTTCCTTTAACTACTCCAAAATATCAAAGAGAAGGGAGCACTTTCAGGCTCATTTTATGAGGCCAGAATTGCCCAGATACCAAACTGAGAAAAAGATACCAAAGAAAACTATAGGCTAATCTCCCTGATTAACACAGATGCAAAAACCCTCAATAAAATTTTTAGCAAACCAAATTCAACAGGGCATTAAAATTATCATTCATACACCATGACCAAGTGGAATTAAATATTGGATGCAATGAGGATTCGACATATGAAAATCAATCAGTATGATATACCACATTAACAGAATGAAGGATAAAGATCACATGATCATCTCAATAGATACAGAAAAACATTTGACAAAATTCTCTTTCATGATAAAATTCTCAACAAAGAATAGAAGAAAGTAACCTCAAGAAAAGGAAGGTCACATACAAGTTACTTTTGGACAGAGATTATATGGTATCCAATGTCAGATGACTGACAAAAATGCTAGAATTTAGTTGTGCGACTTTGCTAGAACTCTGAGAAGATTCCGATAACATAGTCCTACCTTTCCAGGTAAATAATTTGTATGATTATTTCATATTTTGATCAATAATTATAAAACACTCAGAATGTTCTTTGTACTTTCTTCAGTGTCAAAAAATCTTGCTTTTAGTTTTTAAAATAACAAACTTTTAAAAAAAATGCAGAAATATCTTATTTTTTTATGCTAAATTCTATCAATATCTAAGAGACAACAAAAGTGGTCTCTTTCTTGATGAAAACTTTAATGATATTTCAAGTAGAGGTGTTAATTTATCTCCCTGAATCCTTTCATATTTTGTCTTCTGTTATGATCATGCATGCTTTATTTTGATATAAGACAATTTTTAAATGACTTATTTCCTTCTAAAAAATTAAAATTCCTTCCATGCCTATTCATCTTCATTTACCTTCTAGCATTGAGGTCAGATCTTTAAATAGTAGAAGTAAAAGAGTACCTTTTGCAAAAATGAACAGAACTAGTAAATACAGTATTTGCATTTGTTGACCAGTATTCCTGCATTTAGCAGATAATAATAGATAAAAAGGAAAAACAGTATGTTTACTTTTTGTAAGTGATTAGAGAGAGATCCCTATTAGGTAGAAAGAACAGTAGTTCATTCAAATGTCTGATTACCTGGGTTTTGTATCTTATTGTACAACTATCCACATAATATTGGATGAATCTTAAATATCTTTTGATCTCAGTATCCTCATATTTAAATTATTAAAAGGCTACAGTTAGTTCTAAGTTACCTGTATGCTAAAAAAAATGTAATTTTACATCTGGATACATTTTATCACAAATATGTCAATGTATCTGTAATTTGGATCCAAAAGTATCCCTAATGCTTTACTTCCTAGCTTAAGTATCCAGAGCTTTGTCTTAACAATTTTTTCAGTATAATAATTTTGTGACATAAATTCTGTCTTTAAATAAAAAGAATTCTGTGAAGTGTTTCTTACCTGAATGGAGCCTCACAGCACTTTTAATTTTATTATGAAATAAAACAGCAATAATCTTTGATGGAATTATCTTTAGCTCATTCACTATCTTGAGATAGCTATGTGGAAATGAGTTATTTTACTTTGGAAAAACTCTGATAAGGGAGAAGAATCTGTCCTTTTTCTGAGTATTAAAGAAGTCAGCAAACCTGATGACTCAAGTTTATCTTTTTTATAAAAATATATGATTTCTATGAGAATGACTTGAGGAGGAAGACCATTCAACCATGAGTTGGTTTACTAAGTATCCTTCAATGTCAACAGTATGAAATCCATAGCAAATTTATTCTTTTAGAGAATGTTATCCTTGTTATGGGTTTATAACTGAGGTCTAGACCAAACTATGCTATTAAGCCAAAGTTATCATATTTTTTAAAAACCCACATAAATATATTATTTAAAAATGTTTATATCAAACATGTTAAATATTTATGCCAAATGTTATACATTATTCAAAATTTCTAATTCAACACTAGGCTTGTGAATCCTTCTGTTAAATTATGTGTAAAAATTAATTGGCAAAAAAAATTGGTAGGCTCTGTATCTCTTGGTTGAATGTGTTTACAAATATATATTTTCTTATATTATAACCAATATTATATAGAGATATAATGACCCATTTTTCAAATTTAAAATCATAGTTATCTGAATGTTTTTATCTATGTATTTTGATGCTATAATATTTTCAATCAATTTTACAATGCTGATTCCACCTGTTCACACTTGAAAAGTTGACTTTTATGTGGTGAATAATCTAGGAATCTATTTAGATAATCTCATAACCTTATCACAGATTTTGTATTAAAACATTACAAAGATTTGCATGTAACTGAACTACATTTTATAGGAGACTTTATTTCTGCCACAGTTTTCTCTTATATGGAGTACTTTAGAAATCTTGTCAAAGGTCAAGTTATGATTATGTTTGTGACTTTATAAATTATGTGCATTATAACCGTACTTGTAATAGGTCAAACAGGTGAAAAAAATTTGCTTGCAAAAATTCTTATTTTTTAATTTTTTATTTCTTTTCAGTGTAACAGTATTCACTGTTTTTTCACCACACCCAGTGCTCCATGCAATCCGTGCCCTCCCTAATACCCACCACCTGGTTCCCCCAACCTCCCACCCCCCGCCCCTTCAAAATCTCTTGCACATGGTTAAATATGTGCACATCTAAGCATATGGTTAATCAGTGGCTTTGGGGGGATTAAAAAATGATCCCAACTTATTATATCCCAACTTATTATTATGATTTCATTTTTTTATGATTGCCACCTTTAATGACATAGTCTACAAAGGTTAATGATACACTGGATAGTATCAGAATGCCAATTAAAGGGTAATAATCACTCCAAAGGTTAATGCTTATAACTCTTAAAAGAGAATAAATTGATGGAATGCAATCCACTTTAAGGAAAAACTTCCCTTCTATGATGATGTGATCAATTATACTATTGGCAGTTCAACAGACATAATAATTTCATCCATTATCCTTACCATGTCTTAAAAAAAGCTTTGGCATATGGAAGGTATAAATCTTTTCATTTAGCATTCTTAAAAAAAGGACTTACTTTGAATATTATTATTTGAATGAGAGAAAAGGAGAGCTGTTTCAGGTTTTGGAGAAGTTAAAATGCACCCAAGAAAAATGCCACAGCTGTGTGGTGTTACTGAAGTGTTAAACTAAAGTCATCGCCAAATGTCCTATTAACATACATGCATATATTTATACAAAAACACCAACCAGAATTTAGTTTCCTCTTGAAAAGCTCAAGAGTTTATAGAGTGACACAGAACAAAACTATTCTGTAAATAATAGCTTAGAAGAAAGAACTATCATATCTGAGCATTATGAACCTTACCTCGTTCTGAAAAGGAGTTGAAGTAAAGTAAGAGGAATGGTCTGCTGGCTCCTAATTCATGAAGTGACAATGATGAATGAGTGGAAGTTAGCTCCAGCTGTAGCTGTATTTTAGCTCCGAGATACTTTTTCCTGCTAGAGGCACTGGGAAAAAAAAAAAAAAAAAAGAAGACCCCCAAAATTTCCGATTAGCAATAAACAAATGCCTTCTTTAAAGAGGTATCTCTATAGTGTCCAACAGGGAGTCTAATCAGTTTTCTGGGAGAGAACCGCTTCTTTGTTAACAGCTACAAAAATGTCCAAAGGCATGTAACTCTTTTGGGGCCAAGTTAGATATCTTGGAAACACTGTGTTCAGCAGTTTTAGATTTCCCAAAGTTATCCAAGTTCAACATCCTATGGGGAGGTAAAGAAAATAATATTTGGCTTAATGGCACAAGATCCTGAAAAGGGGGGAAAACGTGAAACACAAGGCTAAATTTAGGAGACCAGAATAAACTAGTAATATTTACCTGTTGCCTTATTTTTCTCAGAATAATTTAGCTACACTTTTATATAAAAATATTTCCTTAACAGGCCACCAAAATCTTACCTGGAAACCCAAAGTCCTTTCTTGATCTCTCGCCTCATTCATATACTTCTAGTTGAAATTAAACCCTTTTATATCCACAGCCGTAAAATCAATGTGCCCACAGTCACTCCATTAGATAGATCCATCACACCTGCAAAGTAATCATATAGGAAAATTCAGGAATTGTAGACCAGAAGAACATTGCTCAATTTTGCTGAATTCTAATTCTGCAACTATAAAATGGGAATTAAAATATCTGTCACATAAATTTAGAATGAATATTAAATAAAAATGAGATACTGATAAACCAGAGCTATTAAAATAAGTGATCTAACTATATGTAATTTTTTTAAAAGATTTTATTTATTTTCCAGAGAGAGAGAGAGTACACACAAGCAGGCCGAGAGGCAGGCAGAGGCAGCGAGAGAAGCAGGTTCCCTTACGAGCAAGGAGCCTGATGCGGGACTCGATCCCAGGACCCTAGGATCATGACCTGAGCCGAAGGCAGTGGCTTAACCAACTGAGCCACACAGTCGTCCCATAACTATATGTAATATTTTATCTCATTTATTGCCTTAACTATTTCCTTTCTTTGATATTAATTTTGAGTACTTATAATAATTTTAATAGTTGCAAATGGCATTATGCATATTTATTTTTTAATATCTTCTCTTTGTCTCTCTCTGCCCTCCCTCATATATATATGTAACATATTTCAAAAAGTACTATTCTTTTTTAACTTATTTACTGAAAATGTTGGGCTTTCTTTTCATTTGTGATTTATTTTTTTGAATTGAATTGAATTTTTTTTCAGTGTTCCAAAATTCATTGTTTATGCACCACACCCAGTGCTCCACGTAATATGTGCCCTCCATAATGCCCACCACCAGGCTCACCCAAACCCCCACCCTCCTTCCCTCCAAAACCCTCAGTTTGTTTCTCAGAGTCCATAGTCTCTCATGGTTTGTTCCCCCCTCCGATTTACCCCATCTCACTTCTCCTCTCCATCTCCCAGTGTCCTCTGTGTTATTTCTTATGCTCCACAAGTAAGTGAAACCATATGATACTTGACTCTCTCTGCTTGACTTTTTTCACTCAGCATAATCTCTTCCAGTCCCGTCCATGTTGATATAAAAGTTGGGTATTCATCCTTTCTGATGGAAGCATAATACTCTATTGTATATATGGACCATATCTCCCTTATCCATTCGTCCACTGAATGTCATCTTGGTTCTTTCCACAGTATGGTGACTGTGGCCATTGCTGCTATGAACATTGGGGTACAGATGGCCCTTTTTTTCACTACATCTGCATTTTTGGGGTAAAGTAGAACCCATCAACAAAACTAGAAGGTAGTTCTTTGAAAGAATCAATAAGATTGACAGACCATTGGCCAAACTAATCCAAAAGAAAAGAGAGAGGACCAAAATTAATAAAACTATGAATGAAAAGGGAGAGATCATGACTAACACCAAGGAAATAGAAACAATCATCAGAAATTATTATCAATAGTTATATGCCAATAAGTTAAGCAACCTAGATGAAATGGATGCATTCCTGGAACCTATAAACTTCCAAAACTGAATCAGGAAGAGATTGACAACCCAAATAGACCAATACCTATTAATGAGATTGAAGCAGTGATCAAAAACCTCCCAAAAAATAAGAGCCCAGGACCTGATGGATTCCCTGGAGAATTCTACCAAACTTTCAAAGAAGAAATGATACCTATTCTCCTGAAGCTGTCTCAAAAAATAGAAACAGAAGGAAAACTTCCAAACTCTTTTTATGAAGCCAACATTACCCTGATTCCCAAGCCACCAAAAAGAAGACCCCACCAAAAAGAAGTCCAGACCAATATCCCTGATGAATATGGATGCTAAGATTCTCAACAAGATCCTAGCTAATAGGATCCAGCAGTACATTAAAAAGATTACCCACCATGACCAGGTGGGATTTATCTCTGGGAGGCAAAGCTGGTTCAACATTTGCAAATCAATCAGTGTGATAGAACAAATTAATAAGAGAAGAACCACATGGTTCACTCAATTGATGAAGAAAAATCATTTGACAAGATACAGCATCCATTCCTGATTAAAACGATTCAAAGTATAGGGATAGAGGGAACATCCCTCAACTTCATTAAATCTATCTATAAAAAACCCACAGCAAATATCCTCAATGGGGAAAAGCTGACATCCTTCTCTTTGAGACCAGGAACATGATAAGGACACCCACTCTCACCACCCTTGTTCAACATAATACTAGAAATCCTAGCAATAGCAATCAGACAAGAAAAAGAAATAAATGATATTCAAATTGGCAATGAAGAAGTCAAACTCTCTCTCTTCACAGATGACATGATACTTTATATGGAAAACTCAAAAGACTCCACTCCCAAACTACTAGAACTCATATAGCAATTCAGTAATGTGGCAGGATACAAAATCAGTGTACAAAAATCTGTTGATTTCTTATACACTAACAATGAAAATATAGAAAGAAATTAGAGAATCGATTCCATTTACTATAGCACCAAGAACCATAAAATACCTGGAATAAACCTAAGCAAAGAGGTAAGGGATCTGTACTCGAGGAACTACAGAACACTCATGAAAGAAATTGAAGAAGACACAAAAAGATGGAAGACCACTCCATGCTCATGGATTGGAAGAATAAACATTGTTAAAATGTCTATACTGCCTAGAGCAATCTATGCTTTCAATGCCATCCCAATCAAAATTCCACCAGCACTTTTCAAAGAGCTGGAACAAACAATCCTAAAAATTGTTTGGAACCCCCCGAATTGCTAAGGAAATGTTGAAAAAGAAAACAAAACTGGGGGGCATCAAGTTGCCTGATTTCAAAACGTACTATTTCAACTAACAGCAAATTATTGCCTGTTGAAGGTGTAACATGCCTACACACCCATTACCCAGTTAAGGAATAAAATATTTTATCAATAAAATTGAGTCATCTATACATACCTCCTCTCTTCTGTTACTCTCTTGCTCTCAATCCCAAAAGAGATAACTAATCTCATGAGTTTTAAAAAGATCATTTACATTACTTTCTTTTTTACATTTATTGCATATATCCATATTATAGATCCATAATTTACTTGCTTTAAATTTTAAATAAATAGCATCATAAATACAGTAGACATACATACTACAGTAGATACTTTCTGGGGCTTTCTTTTCTCACCTAATATTGTGTTGGTGAACTTCATTCATGTTGCTACATAAACATTTCTTTCTTTTTAATGCCAAGACAGTATTCTGTGTTCTAACTAAACCACAATCTATCCATAATTACTTGAAGTTTATCATTTTAAACTTATTTTCTATTATAAGGGTCTTAGTCTGTCCCTGTTGTTGTATGAAAATGTCACAGACTAGGTCGTTTATGAACAGACATTTTTTTCTCACAGTTATGGAGGAGGGGAAGTCTAAGGTTATGATGCCAGAAGATTAAGTGTTTGGTGAAAGCCCACTTCCTAGATGGCACCTTTTTGCTATGGTAACTCTCTTTTATAAGGGGTCAAGGAACTCTCTTTTAAATGGGGTCTGTTTTATAAGAGCACTAATTCCAATCATGAGATTTCCATCCTCATGACCTAATCATTTCTCAAAGGCCCCAACTTCCTAACATCATCACATTAGGTGTTAGGATTCTAATGTATGAAATTTGGAGGCAGACACAAAAACATTCAGACTCTAACAATGATATACTTAGCAATATTGGTTTATATATGTCCCTATTATATTTTATTTATTTTTATATTTATTTTAAATATTGTAATCAGTCATGAACCTACTACTCAAAACAATAAGCACACACTTACCAATAACTTACATGTCTATGTTCTCACACTATCTTCCACTGCTTTTGTGTGTGTGTGTGTGTGTAAGTATTATTGCATGTATGTGTGAACAATATATTATTTAGAATTGATTTCTTTTTAATTTTATAGAATAGATGCCAGACTTTATTTAGTCTGGGACTTTTCTTCATTCAGAATTGCACATATTTTCTAGTTGGGAATTGGGAAATTTTTATATATTGTGGATACAATTCTTTTGTAAGATATATGATTTGCAAATATATTTTTCTGAGTCTGGGGCTTGCCCTTTTATTTTTTTAACAATGTTTTTTGCAGTGCAAACATTTTCAATTTTGATCTAATCCAAGATTTTCTTCTCCATAGGGCGATCTTGGTGTCATATCTAAAACATCATACATACATTTTCTTCTAGAAGTTTTATAGTTTTACAATTTATATTTAGATATAATACCCATTTTGAGTTTCCTTTTTTCCACCTCTTCTCATACAAGGCAGGTGATGGTAATGGGGATGAAACCATGAGTTTGATGGCGGCTTTGGTAGTGGCTGCTATTTTTGCCTTGACGCAGTGGGTTTCTATGAAGGTCTTTAGGCCACAGTCTTTTTGCTCTTCATCCTACAGACTAAAGCAGTTTTTCTGTAGGAAAAGAGGGGATTTGGGTGTAGACAGAATTTTAGCAGGGGCTGCTACTGCCTTATCCTAGCTGGCACCTCAGAAGCAGCTTTCTCAGGATACTCCCCAATCTGTCCCACAAACATGTGTTCCTGGAAAAACAGCCTGAGAGAGTGTGAGAACCTCCTTTGTCATGGGCAACAGGGGCCACACACTTTTAATCCAGCAGACACACAGCCATTACTAATTGTTAAAAATTTCTAGCTGAGTCTTTCTTTAGGCTTATGAATTTGTCTATTTTTCCTTTAGTTCTGTCAACGTTTGTTTCATATATTTTAAAGCACTTTTAGTAAGTCTATACATATTGTGATTATGTTGAGTTCTTATGTGAGTTCCATTTTCTTACTCAAAATTGTGTTCAAATCTACCTCATCTATTATTAATATTGCTGCATTTGCTTTCTTATACTTAGTGTTTTCATGTTACTTTTGCCTTTGTTTTTACTTTCAAACTCTTCTCATCTTTATGGTAAAATGGGTACATTCTCTTTTTCTCCATTTTTCTTTCTTTCTCTTTGTCTACTAAATTAGAAATATAGCTCATTTAATTTTCATCTTAATAATTACTAAAAAAATGATGAAGTCTATACAAATCCTTTTGCTAATTGAATCTTACAGGTTCTAATATATATTTTACTTATAATTAGTTCTTAGTGTATACGTTGTTATTCTTTTTTATTTAAAGATTTATTTATTTGAGAGATAGCATGTGCAGGGGGAGGGGCAAAAAGAGAGGGGGAGACAGAGAAGCACACTTTCTGCTGAGCTTGGAGCCCAATGTAGGGCTTGATCTCACGACCCGGAGATCATGACCTGAGCTGCAATCAAGTCGCTGACACTTACCTGACTGAGCCATCCAGGTGCCCCTTCATTGCTATTCCAATTACTCTTGATCTATGAGTAATTAAGAAGTATTTTCCTAAAATTTAAATGGCTTGGGATTTATCTATTAAAATTGATACATATACTACGATCAGAAAAACAAATCTTTCTTTCATATGCCTAATAAATGTTGTTTTCCTTATCTATTACATGACCTTTTGTTTATTATTTTTTTTAAATTTATTTATTTGAGAGAGAGACAGAAACAGAGAGAGAGAGAGAAACCATGAGGAGGGAGGAGGGGCAGAGGGAGAAACAGACTTCATGCTAGCAAGGAGCTCAATCCCAGGCCCCCAAAATCAATGACCTGAGCCAGAGGCAGATGCTTACCCCACTGAGCCACCCAGGCACCCCTATTACATGTCCTTTAATGAGCATACTCACTTTCGAATATTTTATGCATATCTAGTTATTATATTAATCTTGTTATTTTTTCAGTCATTAGATTGAAACAATAATGATAACAATAAGAAATAAAATTTTTATAGCTTCTACTCCATGTCAGGAACAGCAGAGTTAGTTTAATGTGCACTAAGTAATTTAGTTTTTAAAATGAGTCTATGATATAACCATTATTATTATGACTTTATATGAAGAAATTGAATCACTAAGTAGTAATTTGTGAAAGATACAATAGCTAGTAAAAGGGGAAAATGACATTGAAATATAGGATAATATGAAAAATACTTCCAAAGAGGAATGGTTTAATGGATACCTTTCATTTCTCATATTTCTAGTTGGTGATATTTATGCTTTTGGATTATTATTTCATATGCTAATATTCCTTTAGCTTTTTAAATACGTCTATTTCTTTAATTTAACATTCTTGATTTAAAAAAATTATTTATAATTTATTTTAATAAACACATAATGTATTTTTATCCCCAGGGGTACAGGTCTGTGAATTGCCAGGTTTACACATTTCACAGCACTCATCATAGCACATACCCTCCCCAATGTCCATATCCCCACCACCCTCTCCCATTCCCCCTCCCCCCAGCAACCCTCAGTCTGTTTTATGAGATTGAGTCTTTTGTGGTTTGTCTCCCTCCCAATCCCATCTTTTCATTTTTTCTTTTCCTACCTCCCCTCAACCCCCCCACATTGCATCAACACTTCTTCAAATCAAAGAGATCATATGATCGTTGTCTTTCTCCGATTGACTTATTTTGCTAAGCATAATACCCTCTAGTTCCATCCACGTCATTGCAAGTGGCAAGATTTCATTTCTTTTGATGGCTGCATAGTATTCCATGGTGTAAATATACGACATCTTCTTTATCCATTCATCTGTTGATGGACATCTAGGTTCTTTCCACAGTTTGGCTATTGTGGACATTGCTGTTATAAACATTCAGGTGCACTTGCCCCTTCGGAGCACCACATTTGTATCTTTAGGATATATACCCAGTAGTGCAATTGCTGGGTCATAGGGTAGCTCTATTTTCAGTTTTTTGAGGAACCTCCACACTGTTTTCCAGAGTGGTTGCACCAGCTTGCATTCCCACCAGCAGTGTAGGAGGGTTCCCCTCTCTCCGCATCCTCGCCAGCATCTGTCATTTCCTGACTTGTTAATTGTAGCCATTCTGACTGGTGTGAGGTGGTATCTCATTGTGGTTTTGATTTGTATTTCCCTGATGCCAAGTGATGTGGAGCATTTTTTCATGTGTCTGTTGGCCATCTGGATGTCTTCTTTGCAGAAATGTCTGTTCATGTCCTCTGCCCATTTCTTGATTGGATTATTTGTTCTTTGGGTGTTGAGTTTGCTAAGCTCTTTATAGATTTTGGATACTAGCCCTTTATCTGATATGTCGTTTGCAAATATCTTCTCCCATTCTGTCAGTTATTTTTGGTTTTGTTAACTGTTTCCTTTGCTGTGCAAAAGCTTTTGATCTTGATGAAATCCCAATAGTTCATTTTGCGCTTGCTTCTGTTGCCTTTGGCGATGTTCCAAGAAGAAGTTACTGCGGCTGAGGTCAAAGAGGGTGCTGCCTGCGTTCTGCTCAAGGATTTTGATGGATTCCTTTCTCACATTGAGGTCCTTCATCCATTTTGAGTCTATTTTCGTGTGTGGTGTAAGGAAATAGTCCAATTTCATTTTTCTGCATGTGGCTGTCCAATTTTCCCAGCACCATTTGTTGAAGAGGCTGTCTTTTTCCATTGGACATTCCTTTCTGCTTTGTCGAAGATTAGTTGACCATAGAGTTGAGGGTCTATTTCTGGGCTCTCAATTCTGTTCCATTGATCTATATGTCTGTTTTTATGCCAGTACCATACTGTTTTGATGATGACAGCTTTGTAATAGAGCTTGAAGTCTGGAATTGTGATGCCACCAACTTGGGCTTTCTTTTTCAATATTCCTTTGGCTATTCGAGGTCTTTTCTGGTTCCATATAAATTTTAGGATTATTTGTTCTATTTCTTTTAAAAAAATGGATGGGATTTTGATAGGGATTGCATTAAATGTGTAGATTGCTTTAGGTAGAATAGACATTTTCATAATATTTGTTCTTCCAATCCATGAGCATGGAATATTTTTCCATTTCTTTGTGTCTTCCTCAATTTCTTTCATGAGTACTTTATAGTTTTCTGAGTATAGATTCTTTGCCTCTTTGGTTAGATTTATTCCTAGGTATCTTATGATTTTGGGTGCGATTGTAAATGGGACTGATTCCTCAATTTCTCTTTCTTCTGTCTTGTTAGTGTAAAGAAATGTGACTGATTTCTGTGTATTGACTTTATATCCTGACACTTTACTGAATTCTTGTACAAGTTCTAGCAGTTTTGGAATGGAGCCTTTTGGGTTTTCCACATATAGTATCATATCATCTGCAAAGAGTGATAATTTGACTTCTTCTTTGTCAATTTGGATGCCTTTAATTTCTTTTTGTTGTCTGATTGCTGAGGCTAGGACTTCTAGTACTATGTTGAACAGCAGTGGTGATAACGGACATCCTTGCCGTGTTCCTGACCTTAGCGGAAAAGCTTTCAGTTTTTCTCCATTGAGAATGATACTTGCAGTGGGTTTTTCATAGATGGCTCTGATAATATTGAGGTATGTGCCTTCTATCCCTATACTTTGAAGAGTTTTAAACAGGAAGGGAAGCTGCACTTTGTCAAATGCTTTTTCAGCATCTATTGAGAGTATCATATGGTTCTTATTCTTTCTTTTATTAATGTATTGTATCACATTGTTGGATTTGCGGATGTTGAACCAACCTTGCAGCCCTGGAATAAATCCCACTTGGTCGTGGTGAATAATCCTTTTAATGTACTGTTGGATCCTATTGGCCAGTATTTTGGTGAGAATTTTCGCATCTGTGTTCATCGAGGATATGGGTCTGTAATTCTCTTTTTTGGTGGGATCCTTGTCTGGTTTTGGGATCAAGGTGATGCTGGCCTCATAAAATGAGTTTGGAAGTTTTCCTTCCATTTCTATTTTTTGGAACAGTTTCAGGAAAATAGGAATTAATTCTTCTTTAAATGTTTGGTAGAATCCCCCTGGGAAGCCATCTGGTCCTGGACTTTTGTTTGTTTGGAGATTTTTGATGACTGTTTCAATCTCCTTACTGGTTATGGGTCTGTTCAGGTTTTCTATTTCTTCCTGGTTCAGTTGTGGTAGTTTATATGTCTCTAGAATTGTATCCATTTCTTCCAGGTTGTCAAATTTGTTGGCGTAGAGTTGCTCGTAGTATGTTCTTATAATTGTTTGTATTTCTTTGGTGTTGGTTGTGATCTCTCCTCTTTCATTCATGATTTTATTTATTTGGGTCCTTTCTCTTTTCTTTTTGATAAGTCTGGCCAGGGGTTTGTCAATCTTATTAATTCTTTCAAAGAACCAGCTCCTAGTTTTGTTAATTTGTTCTACTGTTTTTTTAGTTTCTATTTCATTGATTTCTGCTCTGATCTTTATGATTTATCTTCTCCTGCTGGGTATAGGCTTTCTTTGTTGTTCTTTCTCCAGCTCCTTTAGGTGTAGGGTTAGGTTGTGTATTTGAGACCTTTCTTGTTTCTTGAGAAAGACTTGTACCACTATATATTTTCCTCTCAGGACTGCCTTTGTTGTGTCCCACAGATTTTGAACTGTTGTGTTTTCATTATCATTTGTTTCCATGAATTTTTTCAATTCTTCTTTAATTTCCTGGTTGACCCATTCATTTTTTAGAAGGGTGCTGTTTAGTCTCCATGTATTTGCATTCTTTCCAAATTTCCTCTTGTGATTGAGTTCTAGCTTCAGAGCATTGTGGTCTGTAAATACGCAGGAAATGATCTCAATCTTTTGATACCAGTTGAGACTTGATTTATGACCTAGGATGTGGTCTATTCTGGAGAATGTTCCATGTGCACCAGAGAAGAATATGTATTCTGTTGCTTTGGGATGGAATGTTCTGAATATATCTGTGATGTCCATCTGGTCCAGTGTGTCATTTAAGGCCTTTATTTCTTTGTTGATCTTTTGCTTGGATGATCTTTCCATTTCAGTGAGGAAAGTGTTAAAGTCCCCTGCTATTATTGTATTACTGTCGATGTATTTCTTTGATTTTGTTATTAATTGGTTTATATAGTTGGCTGCTCCCATGTTAGGGGCATAGATATTTAAGATTGTTAGGTCTTCTTGTTGGACAGACCCTTTGAGTATGATATAGTGTCCTTCCTCATCTCTTATTATAGTCTTTGGCTTAAAATCTAATTGATCTGATAGAAGGATTGCCACCCCAGCTTTCTTCTGATGTCCATTAGCATGGTACATTGTTTTCCACCCCCTCACTTTAAATCCGGAGGTGTCTTCGGGTCTAAAATGAGTTTCTTGTAGGCAGCATATTGATGGGTTTTGTTTTTTTATCCATTCTGACACCCTGTGTCTTTTGGTTGGGGCATTTAGCCCATTAACATTCAGGGTAACTATTGAGAGATATGAATTTAGTGCCATTGTATTGCCTATAAGGTGACTGTTACTGTATATTGTCTCTGTTTCTTTCTGATCTACTACTTTTAGGGTCTCCCTTTGCTTAGAGGACCGTTTCAATATTTCCTGTAGAGCTGGTTTGGTGTTTGCAAATTCTTTCAGCTTTTGTTTGTCCTGGAAGCTCTTTATCTCTCCTTCTATTTTCAATGATAGCCTAGCCGGATATAGTATTCTTGGCTGCATGTTTTTCTCATTTAGTCCTCTGAATATATCATGCCAGTTCTTTCTGGCCTGCCAGGTCTCTGTGGATAGGTCTGCTGCCAATCTAATGTTTTTACCCTTGCATGTTACAGACTTCTTTTCCCGGGCTGCTTTCAGGATTTTCTCTTTGTCGCTAAGACTTGTAAATTTTACTATCAGGTGACGAGGTGTGGACCTATTTTTATTGATTTGGAGGGGTGTTCTTAGCATCTCCTGGATTTTGATGTTTGTTCCCTTTGCCATAGTAGGGAAATTCTCTCCAGTAATTGTCTCCAATATACCTTCTGCTCCTCTCTTGCTTTCTTCTTCTTCTGGAATCCCAATTATTCTAATGTTGTGTTGTCTTATGGTGTCGCTTATCTCTCGAATTCTCTCCTCATGGTCCAGTATTTGTTTGTCTCTCTTTTGCTCAGCTTCTTTATTCTCTGTCATTTGGTCTTCTATGTCACTAATTCTTTCTTCTGCCTCATTTATCCTAGCAGTAAGAGCTTCCATTTTTGATTGCACCTCATTAATAGCTTTTTTGATTTCAACTTGGTTAGATTTTAGTTCTTTTATTTCTCCAGAAAGGGCTTTTATCTCTCCGGAGAGGGTTTCTCTAGTATCTTCTATGCCCTTTTCGAGCCCTGCTAGAACCTTGAGAATCATATTCTGAACTCTAGATCTGTCATATTACCTATGTCCATACTGATTAGGTCCCCAGCCTTCAGTACTGCCTCTTGTTCTTTTTTTTGTGGTGAGTTTTTCTACCTTGTCATTTTGTCCAGATAAGATTTGCTTTCTCCTCCTCTAGAATTCTGCTGTTCTTGGTGAGTCAAGTTGGTCTTGGCTGGGTTTGTTGTTGATCTTCTGGGGGAGGGGCCTGTTATAGTGATTCTCAAGTGTCTTTGCCGCAGGAGGAATTGCACTGCCCTTTCCAGGGGCCGGGCTAAGTAATCCGCTCGGGTTTGCTTTCGGGAGCTTTTGTTCCCTGAGTGCTTTCCATAGAGTTCCAGAGGACGGGAATGAAGATGGCGGCCTCCCAGTCTCTGGCCTAGAGGAGACGAGAGCTTGGGGTCCCACTCCTCAGTGCACCCTCAGAGAGATGCAGCCAACCACCCCGCCTCCCTGGCCTACGGTCGCGTCTTGAGGAAAGCAGTCAATTGCTGGCACTTGGAGGAAAGCACCCGGTCGCTTCCGTCTCTGTGGCCTCCAGCCATGCTCTGAGCCCACCCAGCCTGCGACCGGCACAAGGTAACCCCAGGCTGAGAGCTCACTCCTTGGCTTTGTTGCTGTAGCCAGCTTCCCCGCTCTAATACCTGCGAGCTCTGCAGCACTCAGACACCCCTGGTCCTTCTGTGACCCCGCAGGACCTGGGGTTACGCTGACCCCACCTGTGCTTCCCCCTGGTTAAGCCTCTGGAGCGATGTCCCTCCGTGGAGCAGACTTTTAAAAGTCCCGATTTTGTGCTCCATTGCTCCGCTGCTTGCCAGGAGCCGGGCCCTCCCCCTGCGGTCTGTCTTCCCATCACTTTGGATTCACTTCTCCACAGGTCCTACCTTTCAGAAAGTGATCGATTTTCAGTTTCTAGAATTGTTGCTCTTCTCCTCTTCGATTTCCCATTGGATTTGTAGGTGTTCACAATGGTTAGATAAGCTGTCTAGCTGATCTCCTGCTACCCGATATCGTCTCAGCCTGCTACTTCTCCGCCATCTTGACTTCTCTCTAAAATTCTTGATTTTGATAGACTCTTCAGTCACGTGTATGTGTGTTCATGCACGTACACAAACACATTTCCTTTCACATGATTGTGCTAATAACATATCTTGTTACTTCAGTCTGGAGCTTGTGCTCTGGAGATATCAGCTATTCTCTCAGCCAAAATATATTGGCAAAGGCCAGGACCCAGTGCTTGGGACAGCCAATTAATTCAGTGGTAGGGAGAAAACAAGCTATAATTTGAAGACCCCCAGGCACCATAAAATCAATCAATCATCTCCTCACACCACAGAACATTTTATCAGGTCAAGGCTTCATCCTCTGCTAATGAGGAAAAAAGCAACAATGGTGCTGATTGTCTTTAGATTACTTTTTACCAGACCAGGAGGTTTGTATAGGGTGGAAAGCAATACCCTTTTGTCATCTGCTCAACTGCTCAAAAGCACATGAAATTCTGCATTGATTTTGTTATTAAAGTATCACAAAAAGGTCTAAGACAAATTAGGTGCAGAGCCCGATGCTGTTTCTTCCAAGTTTATGATTTCCAGTGTTTCATTCATTCATTGCCACCTATCCTAGGCCAAAATCACCATCCAAACATACACAAGACTAGACCAGTTTCCCTTATGACCCAAGTGACTTCCTAGACCAGGGTGTCTTCTTGTTTCCTTTCATATTATCTCTAGGATTTATCTTGAAGAATGTAAGGAGTAGTTTGATAGGAACACATTAAATGCCATATATATATATATATATATATATATATATATATATAAATTGAGGAAATATAAAGAGTATCTGGATGAAAAACAAACCCAAAAAACCCCCATTCGGTTTTTAAGAAACACATTATAATGAATTAAATGAAAATAAAAGAATAGAAATGATACTCATGCAAAAATTAACCCAAAGAAAACTGGTATATTAATGCTAGACAAAATACATTTTAAAAGGCATTTTATGAAAGGTAAGTAATTTTGTATTGATAAATGGTTTAATTCACTGGAGATATATAAAATTAATAAATTTGTATAAGCATAATAATATAGCCTCAAAATATAAAGCAAAAAAACCAGACAAACCTATAATAATAGGAAACTTTAATACATGTCTTTCAGTAATTGATAGAAAAAAAGAAAATTGGTAGCATATAAATAGAAGGTCTGAACAACTTCAGTCTGCTATTTGGCCTAATTGAGTAAGTAGCATTACACTCAACAATGGTAGAGGATATATTGTTTACAAGTACACATGGGAAAGTTACCAAATTAGCTATATGCTGGACCATAAATCAAGTCTCGACAAATTTAAAAGGACTCAAATGTTAGAGACTATATATTCCAACTATCTTGCAACTGAGCTAGAAACTACTACTGTTATTGTTACTCTATTATTATTAACATAAGGTCTCCTATTGTTGTTGTTACTAATACAATGAAAATAAAAACATCTATCCAGTGTGACATATTGGGACATTTACTAATACACTTCAAACTCACTCAGGAAGTCAAGAAATCAATATGGAATTTAGAAGATATTTTGAAGGGGCAGCGGGTGGCTCAGTAGGTAAAATGGCCAGCTCTTGATTTTGGCTCAGGTCATGATCTCAGGGTCCTAGGATTGAGCTCTGTTTAGGGCTCTCAGTGTGGAGTTTGCTTGAGGATTCTTCCTCTCCTTCTCCCTCTGCTCTTCCCCCTGCTTGTTCTCTCTTTGAAATAAATAAATCAATCAATGAATATTTTATTTTAAAAAAGGAAGATATTTTGAAGTAAATTAGTGTAGAAGGTTAATGTGGCTATTATTAAAATAATGGCCTCCAGTAAATTCTACCATCCCATTTCACCATATCTTGTCTCCTTGAGAATGTATCATTACTATTCTTTCAGGGAGATTCCATTTTTCCTTTCTCCTTTCTTATCTGAGCTTGTTTCTTTTGGTAGCTACTCTCGAAGATGGTCCACAATGAACCAAACCAAATCACAATGAACCCAAAATTCAAATTTTTGTGTAGATTCTCCCATAGCAAGTCTAGGTTGTGATTATTGTATTCAATATAATTGAGAAAAGGCTACTATAACATTTATGCATTTAAGAAAACCAGAAAGTTTCCCTTTTAATGATTTTGGGAAGTCTGAGCTGTTTAAGAAAGCTAACTATCATACTGAAAAGACCATGTAGAAAAACCACATGGATGACAATGTGAAGAAACAAGACCTTACTACTATATGAAGATAGAAATTCATAGATCTTAGGGCCCTGAATCCAGCTTTCCCATTGCCTTTGGAAGAGATTGTCCAATGTGACTGAACCATCTTGAAGCTTCCATCTTAAGTCCCCAGATGACTTATATCCCCAGATGATGTCTTTTATCTGTCTACCCACCCATCCAATGAGAAACCTTCAGCTTGCCATTTTGTTGCTGTATGACTTTATGTAATCTATTTAAACATTTCTAAGTGTCAATTTCCTTCTTTGTAAGAGGATATATTACTGGTATGATATTATTTCAGATGAATTGAGATTTAAATAAGAATATGTTTGAAGTTTATAATATAGCATGTGCCAATAATTGCTAAAAATCTATAAAATTAAAGAAAATTGCAATGACTACAAAATGGAAATATTTTATTTTCTTCTAGATATAGTGAGGAACTTATAAGAAACTGTTTTATGAAACTTCTTGTACATACTCTATGGAAATTGCTAACTATATCTTACATTATATTCTCTGTCTTCTTTATAAAGACCCATTGAAGAAAGCTTTTCAGATCTAAATACCAGAAATCTTTTTAGTTGTGAACAACTAACATACTTATAATTTTTACACATTTTATATAAATTAACATAAAATTGCTCTTTGTATTGGGTGTTAAAAATTTCCAAGCTAAATGAAGATTTCTCTCAATCAGGTAAGCATACAGGTCTTTACTGCTAGCAGTGTATACTCCAGTCCCACTCCTGGTTTTAGGCAATAAAACTTTGCATTTAAGAAGTTTGTCTCTGAAATCAAACTGAATCACATCTGATTACTATTAATTTAAAATTTAATAATACTTCATCCTCTTAAAATGGGGGATGATGGTAGAATACATGGTCCATTTTGAACACAGTGAATATGAACTTTATCCTATTGCTACTTGCTAGATCATGGTAGAAAAAAAAATAAGTCAATGTTTACTGAGTGAATATAACATAGAGCATGACATAAGAGATAAGAACTCAAGTCAGGAAATCTGGAATCAATCAATTTGTAAATTTACTTTTGACTTTTATTTTCTTTTATCTTCAGTCAATTTTTAACCAAAGGTTTTTCAAGGCTTGATATTTGTGAATCATCGATGGGTTATATTTGTATGATGAATATTATTTTGCTTTCAGAGATTGCACATGACCACATAGGGTCACATTATATAGATGTGAGAGTTTACACTAGGAAGCCTGCTAATTTGAGAAAGTAAAAATCCATACAAAATATGTATACTGAAAATGCAAATCTGGGCTTTATCATTCTGCTCATGACCTTGGACAGTTCCTTAAAATCTCTGGCCTCAAATGCTATCAAATATAAAATGGTAATGAAAAAGCAAATGTTTTTAGCAATATGAAACTTTACCCAACAGTTGTCTACATTTTCTTCTCTACAACTTTTATTTTATTTTCTGTATGATTTGGTTAGCTTTTTGGGAAAACTCACAAAACTCATGGCTAACATGGTTCATACACATAAGAGAAAACAACAGTTATAAAGTCAACCTATTATTATGAAAAATTACATATAGAAATACTCTTTCAGTGGAATTTTATATTGTCAATTTAAATTACAAATTGTTTATAATTGTGTGTGTGTGTGTGTGTGTGTGTTTGTGTGTTTGAGGGTAGAGGCTAAAACATGTTGAAGAGTCCATGTGCAATTTCCTCAGAGAAAGAATAAGAAAACTCTCAAGATTATTTATGTCCTCCCCCTACAAAATTAAGACACATACAAAGGAATCCTATACCTACAGATCTTTGAGTATAAACGGGTTTTGTATCAAAGTAGCTAACAATTTTTAAAAGTGAGGGGCAAAATACATGATTATTTTCTCTAAATAAGTATATAATGGGGAATTCTGTGATTTTTGATGCCTTTGGCCATAAAAAATATGTGCTATAAATATCCTCTGATTATCACTGAAATTTCCCTGTCTCTCCCCTAATTCACTTTGAAAATGTTTAAGATTACAAATACCCCTAAGATAAGTCATTTGTACATTGTATAGTATACAGACCTAGTTATATGTATGTTGATTCATGCAGTTCCAGGAATACAGAAAAGCTATACTCATGTTTCTAATTTTATAAATAAATGATAATAATGGCAACTTCTTCTTTTAGTGTGTTCTCTATTCTTTTGTACATTGATCATGAAATATTGGTGAAGATCAAATACCGAAATATGATAATTTTTGTAGTTTTAATATGGGAATATATTTCTCATTGTCATAGATAAGTTTGAGATATAAAGTCTTGTTTACATATTCAGTGAGAAATCTAATTCTAAGCCTCTGGCTTTTAAATGTTTTGTGACTTTTCTTGCTTTGTGACAGTTGTAGCAAATATTTTGCTCATCATGCAGTGTAACTGGCATTCCGCCACAATTACTTAGACCCAGCCACGGACTGTTAGCTCTAGGGAACTGCCAGGATGAAGTAAAGCTTTTTCAAACTCTGAGTAATTAACAGAAATGTTTACAAGGGGGAAAAAGTGTATATCAAATCTCCTTTAAAACATCAATAGATTTTGAGCTTGCTCTAAATTTGAATATTTCAACAGCTGCACTAAGGTTCTATTGTAGACGTTTCCTACTGCCTTAAAAGCCTTGCCTGAATTTGTTCATTAGCAAGATCATACAAATTATATCAATAAAGATACACAGAATGACATTTAAGAAAATATTATATTCTGCACAAGAATTCGAGACAAAGCGATTAAGAATAAAAATGATTGAATTAAGTGTTACTGGGTACATACATAAACTGCTTTAAGTTATGTGTGAGAGGAATTGCTGGTGACAAAATAGACTTTAAAATATGGGTTTGTAATACTACCTAAGATAAAATGAGCTAAGCTCATCATAACTGTTCATTAGTTTCTCGGTAGACAGATTATACCTGATCACTTCAACATCATACATCATTTCCATCTTCCTCAACTCACAGAAAAATACAATTTTATCTGACAGTTCTGATTTCTCTCTAAGGTAGGTTGCCTACAATTGGGGGGCAATGCAGGCACATTGCTCAAAACTTAATTGATATAGCCTACGAAGTTAAACCAAAAAAAAGTGTTTCACTATTTAAAAATTCTTCAATTTGGTATAAATGAAAATCAATAGAAGTTTATAAATATTCACAGAGATTCCAAAGTTTTTGAAAATCAACACAAAATTTCTAGTTCAGCTTCTCTTTGTTTAAAGAAACATCACGTGTAGAAAAGTTAAATCTCTTTGAGTCTACATAGGTAAAATATAAACAAGTATTCAATACTTGCTTGTTAAATAAAAATGTTTTATAAACGTGCATGTAATCAATGATGAAATTTTATTTTTCTTTTTGCTTAAATTAGATGCATACATTAGGCATTCATTCATATCTAGTTAAGTATTTTTTTTTTTTTTTTTTTTTTTTTTTTAAAGATTTTATTTATTCATGCGACACAGAGAGAGAGATCACAAGTAGGCAGAGAGACAGGCAGAGAGAGAGGAGGAAGCAGGCTCCCCGCTGTGCAGAGAGCCCGATGTGGGGCTCGATCCCAGGACCCTGAGATCACGACCTGAGCCGAAGGCAGAGGCTTAACCCACTGAGCCACCCAGGCGCCCCTAGTTAAGTATTTTTGATAGAGAGACAGATAGATGATATTATATAATTAGGTTAAAATATTTACATGTGGAGACAAAGTGAATTATTACTCATCTATTAGGAGCTCTTTCTCTAGGTATCATTTATACATATGGCCTAAAGTTGATTGTCTGGTCTTAGTTACCCATATTGGTTACATACTTACAGTATTCAGTATGTTTTAAGCAGGAAATTCTTTAGTTTATATTCTTAAAGGAAATTAAATATAAAATGACATACTTATTGAAATTAGTTATGAAAAACACTTGGCCCAATGTACTTTCAGTGTGAAAAATACTATTATAAGAAAAATGTAATCTCTCCCTAAACCAAATTATTCAGGAAGACACTAGCATAAATCCCCAAAATATTCTTTCAAAAGACATTATGCACATCCTCTATTCTTTCATCAAACTTTTTTAAAAGACTTATTCAATTGAGAGAGAGAGATGGGGATGTAAAGGGGCAGAGGGAGGGGGAGAGAGAGTCTTAAGCAGACTCCATGTTGAGTGCAGAATCTGACCTGGGGCTCCATTTCTTGACCTTGAGATCATGACCTGAGCTGAAGCCAAGAGTCAGAGGCTTAACCAACTGCACTACACAGGCACCCCACTTCTATCAAATTTTTGTCAAATTATCTTATTTACTTGTCTAATAATTTAAGGTAGATAATTAGAAATATTTATTTCAAATTATTATGATTAAGATGTATATCTCTTATCTGAGAAGATGTGAAGGAACATTAGAACACAGTTTTTCCATTTACTTATTTATTCATTATACATTAATCACCTGATTTGTCGGTAACTTTTTTAGACCCTCTTCCATGAACATTAGCACTATTTAATTTGTCTAAATCTGTTATTGCTTTTGGCAATTTGGGAGGCACCAAGGGATAATATAAAAAACTGATACAATATAATACAACAAACATAATACAACATGGCATAATATAACAGCATAATTTAAGAGAAAGGTTAAATTGTAGGTGAAAAAAGAACTTGGGTAGGCAGGGGATATCAGTGATATGAGGCCAGAAAGGATCATATTGTTGATAGTTGACAAGTGGAACAACTAAGAGTAAAAATGATCTCTAAGTTAATATAGGCATTGGATTGTATGCTTGGAATGAAAGCTTGGGGAAGAGCACTGTGGTTATTGCTTTGACTGCTCTATACCTGGATCAGCTTTCCAGTGTACTTTTAACTCTTCAGGGAGAGATCATTTGCAAGGGGAACTTCAAAATTTCTCTAGAAGCACACTTTGCATTTAGTCAGAAACTAAGGAAAAGTCCAAAAGTCTCCTAGAACAGAGGCTACACTATTAGGAATGACTTGTTCAATATACAGCACAAACTACAAAAATACATTGTCTATAGAACAAAACTCTGGTACCTAATATGATATTATTATGACAACATTTCATCAAGGAAAATAAAATAAACCTTTAGATGGGGCTTAATTTTTCCACATTGGTTCATTTTTGGATCACTTAAAAATATTCTTAATTCAGTGTATATGCAGCAATTTGCTGGGGTTGGTTGATTTAAGAAGACTGGTCCAGGAGAGGAAATTTGACATAGCAGAAATCTCAGGTGTAATTTAAGAGAAAGCATTTAAAAATCATTGGGATGCAAGAATGCTAGGGTGAGTCAATCAAGAGACATAATAATAGAGATTTAAGAGCACAGAATCTGGAGTTAGAGTGCTTGGGTTTAGCTTTATGACATACAAAGTGGGTAATATACTGAGCCCTGATTTGAAATGATACTGAGACTATTCGAAGCAGTGTTTGTTGAACTTCAGTCTGATTAAAAATGTCATAGAGGAGATTGTTAAAAATGCTGATCATTGTTCTTAATACCACATTTTGATTTGATAGATCAGGGTCAATCTGGTGTAGTAGGCCTCCAGACCAAAAATTTTAAGAGTATTCATTTAAAAATGCGATTTTTCTTTTCAGAAAATCCATTTTGATCTTTTTAAAAGTCTTCTAGGTCGGCTGCTGAAGGAATGACTCCTGGGAAAGGCAGATTACTGCACAAGCTTATAAATTACTAAAAATAATATATGTATAACAATGATTCTCTCAATTTGCATTGTGTGAGCTCTATATGTAAGCAACTCAAAATCTATGATTTGGGAGTATGCCTTACCAATCTGTTAGATTGGATTATCAATCAATATTGACTAGGACTTACATCGTGGAATGCATATTAATGTATATTATTAGGTCTAATGAGTGATAAGATAAAAATAAGGTAAACTCATTATTCCTGAGAATTTTATTTACAATTTTAATAATAGCTTGGAAATATGTTCTAAGCTTGGCATTTTTATTATTATTATTATTATTACTTTTTAAGATTTTATTTATTTATTCATGAAAGAAAGAGGAGCAGAGAGCCTGATGTGGGACTCAATCCCAGACCCAGAGCTGAAAGCAGATGATTAACGGATTGAGCCACCCAGGCACCCTTGGGATTTTTAAATGATGAATTTATTTAGTAGTCTATGCCAGCACATCACTGATTAGATGAAGATACCCAAAATGTGGAGCATGACTAGCCATTGTGATACAGAAAAAAAATCTCTCTCACACACACACTTGGTAAGATAAGGATATTAAACTTTACTAGTATTTAATTCATGAATTGGTATTAGTGCCATCTCATATCTCATAAGAAAGTAATGTATCATTTATGATAAGCAGAGAAGGGTAGGATTTTTCGCAATGTGGGGACATTGACAATGGTGGCTTCATTTATTCATTTGCTTTTCATATAGTACAGCTTGCCTGTTTCTGCTTACGACGATTTACAGATTTAACATGTAACTAATCTAACATGCACAAAATCAGCATAGGACATAGAAAACTTTGCAATGAAACAAGGTTTGAATATAAGCACAAGAAAACAAGAACATAGCAAAGTTGAACATTCTCAATAATTGTTTAATGACTCATCAGCAAAGTCACAGTATAAAACTAATGACAATTTGTTGTACACTACTTAACATAAATTTTAAAATGTCTTGTCATTCTCTTTAAGATTTAGATTTTTTTAAACATTTATTTATTTATTTGAGAGAAAGAGTGAACGTGAGTTGGGGGAGGGATAGAGGGAGAGAATCTTTAAGCAGATTTCCCGCTCAGCGTGGAGCTCAACTCAGGGCCTGATTCCTCCACCCATGAGATAATGACGGAGCAGAAACCAAAAGTTGGAAGATTAACTGACTGAGCCACCCAGGTGCCCCAAATTCAAATGGTATTTTTAAATATGAATGTGAAAATACTAGTTTTGCTTTCTTTAGTAAAAACACATTCTATGAAAAGAGATAGAAAGAACTTTTAAATAGTTACTTAGAATAGTTTCCTTGGTGTTCTACTTTGTTATTTACAATGAGATTTCTGTCATTTATAAAAGCCCTCTCATAGTCACATACTTAAAAATCTGTAAACAAAGAATTTTTAATCTATTTAAAAGTCTTTCAAAGAAAGATGTGCTCTAAATATAAAAAGCAAAAAAAAGCATTGCATTTTCCATTACTTTATAAGAACAATTGAAAGACATGAGGGAGAATGAAACTTTACAAGAAAAATTTTAACAAAAATATTTGCATAATGGTTAGATTGATTTGGAACCTGATCATCAAAATTTAGGAAGCACAGCTAATAATGTATTTTGATTTGGATCCATTTACCTATGAAATCTGCTTTTCAGTTATGGTAGCCATTAAATACAATTATTAAAATAAACCTCCAAAGTACAAAGTTTTATGCCAAAACTTGAAAGTATAATGAAGCATATTTAATCATGCTGCCTTTTAATAATGAACTCCACATGATTTGCAAGTATATTGGACTACACACACGTGTTGATACATAGAGTGGAATAAGTCATATGTGAAACCAAAGATTTAAATTCAACAAGATTTTTACATAGGAAAACAGACTTCTTTGTTTTTATAATAGAACAGTATTTTAAAGGATATGTTACTTTTATCTCATCATTTTGATTTATATTTTTGGTTATCTTCCATAATGTAAAAATATTTTAACACAACATTCCAAGAATAGAATAAGGCATTTTAAAAATAAGCACATACATAAACATATTTTAAGGTCATTCTTTAAGAAATTTTACTGATTAAAGATCAAAAAAGTTTGAAAACTAATGATGTTTGCATAAACATCTTAGATCTTGACAATGATTCAATAATCAAAAATTTCTCTAAATTTAAAGCTAAGAGATATGGCCATGTGAAAACACGTATCTTATCAGTGTACAAGATTTTATTTACTTCTGAAGCCATAAACTCTGGATAAACATGACATAAAATAAGTTAATGAAAATGAAATGTGGATCCTCCTGAACTAAATCAGCATGTTTAGATACAAACATTAAGAATATGATTGAGAAAATTTACTTTTATTGATATCTATTTTGAATATTAGTAGACAATGATTAAAAAGCACTGCCGCATTGGGGTGCCTGGGTGGCTCAGTGGGTTAAGCCTCTGCCTTCGGCTCAGGTCATGATCTCAGGGTCCTTGGATGGGGTCCCATGTTGGGCTCTCTGCTCGGCGGGGAGCCTGCTTCCCCCCTCTCTCTGCCTGCCTCTCTGACTACTTGTGATCTCTTTCTCTGTCAAATAAATAAATAAAATATTTTTTAAAAAAGCACGGCAGCATTAAGTGTAAAAAGCATTTTTAAAACAAAATGATTCTGATTCTTGATTATTTCCTACAGGTATTTTAAAGCACAAAGATTTTGGCTAAACTTCTTAACCTTAATGCCATCATAAGTTAATTAACACCAATACAAATAAACATAGCTGCGTGTAGAATGTCTCTGAGTATATAATCTGTGCTTTACATGTAAAGTGTTTGAAAAAACATGTTGCTTAAAGAACCTGAACTATGAAAAATAATCCATGAGCCTGCAAATTCTACAATGATCAAGAAACGTCCATAAGATTATCCATGTGTAAATAATGCATTATAAGTCATTTTAGAACACATAGTTCATTATTTGTTTTTAAATGCTTTACTATGAAACAACATGTAAACACTAACTTTCGATAATATCAATATATTTGAAAATTTATGCAAATGTATGTTTTTTTAGTATAACATGGTACAGTATAGAATGTTATAGCATTATGGATGATATAAAATAAAAAATAAGTGAACAAAATGGAATCATGTAAAACAGGGATTATAAATCCAAATGTCTATATTTCAATGTGTATTAAACATAGGTGATTTTTTTTTAAATTTCTGCAAAGAAATATGCTCTCTCCAATTCTTTATGTAACATTAACCTTGGGGTATATCACATGTCTTCAAACTTTTGGTAGAGATATAAATACATCAAACTCTTCTCCTAATATACTACAAATACCCAAAGAAGAGATAAAAAATGAAAGTAGACACTTCCAGTAGCAACCTGAAGAGGTGGGGACTGTGGGAGACAGCAGCAAATATGACCAGTACTGGTGGCCACTCAGGGACATGGAAAAAGTTCTGACAGATTTTCTTTTCAACAGATATATTGATTTATATATGAAATCTACTGATTGCTTTTTGTCAGCTCCAATCTATAAGATGAGATAGAAGACAAATGATATACTCTGCTGACTACTACTATAATACCACATAAGTCCATGGACATTAATTTCTATTTCCAGGTAAAGCCTCTGAAATACTGATTAATCCATTCCCTCTGGGTGAAAATATTAGAAATTTTTACTACATTTACAAAAAACTTTGTTCTCCAAAGTAAAAGCTGAATAGCTGTTAATAAAATATGGGTATATAAAGAGATGATCCTCTATTATTGTTCAAATGGGGTAGAATAGAATGAAGGAGAATCTTCACAGGAAGCCCAGATAAAACACAAGAAAAGAAACTTGCTCCAAGTATGGTTGTAAAGTCAACATATGTGGTTGAGACATACATAAATACTTTTATATGCAGTTAGTTTTTAGTTCCCATCTAATTTACTTCTCCTGCATTTCAACATTTTTCAAATCCATGAGAGAGTGACTCATCATTAGCCTGGAAAGACTGTAGGATGAGGTGAAAAGAGCACCAGCTTAGAAGCTGTGTATTCTTGGGTTTGAATGTCATTTAGTGATATGGCTTTAAACAACTCACTAAATATCTGTAAGTTTCTATTCATTATTATGTCAATTTCATAAGGTTTATTGTGATGATAAATACGTGAAGCCTCTGTACCATGTAGTATTGGTAATGGTCCTTGATGAATGTTAGTCTTCTCCTGATGCAGGTTGTTTATATACCTGTAGTTTAGATGTTGAAAGAACATATATTTGCATACTATTAGGGTATATATTCAACTGAAGATATTGAGGAGAATGATTCAAATTGTCCACATGGCAAAGAGAGAAATGTGAACTATTTAAGTAAATTAAAATGAAAGATTATAAACTGGTTATTTTATTTTCAAACACTGCTGGTGCAAATGCAAAATGGTACACCTGTTATGGAAGACAGTTCTGTAGTTTCTCAGAAATGTAGACATAATCTCGTTATATGATCCAGAATTTTTGTTCTTAGATATTTCCTAACTGAATTAAATGCTTATGTCCACACAAACACCTGCACAAAATTGTTTATACAAGCTTCATTCATAATTACCAAATGTTGTAAGAAACCAAGATGTGTTTCAATAAGTTAATGGATAAACTGTGGCACAGTCATACAAGAGTGTTACACAGCAATGGAAAATGAGTTTTCAAACCAGGAAAAACATGAAGGAACCTTAAATTCATGTCAAAATTCATGTTAAATTCAATGAAAGAAGTCCATTTGAAAAGGCTATATACTGTAAGATTCTAACAATATGACGTTCTAGAAGAGGCAAAACTAAAGAGACAGTAAAATTATCAGTAAAAAAACTAGATTCCACATGGAAGAAATTGAGTGGAGGATTATCGAATATGTGGATTAAAAAAGAATATGATTCTATTTATTAATGTTCGATACTGATGGTTTTTAGGTCTTACTCTTCCTTTTCCCCTTTCTGCTCCACATCTGGGAAAACTGATAAGAAAATCTGGATACTCCTTTTAGCAACAGTAGAATTTTGAATCATAAAAGTCCCTGCCTTTGGGATATTCTCACTCCTGCCATAGCCCCAGCAACGATAAAACCTCAAGCCTGTTTCCTTATTATTTTTTGATCCATTTGGGAGCCACTCTGCTTTCCCTACAAAGCCTTAACCTTTTTACAAACTCTTAGGGTGTATATGTTATCATCATTATCATCAGAACCAAGTTTTGGTTCTGATTTTGTATCTGTAGGATGTTCACAACAGTTTGTGCTATGGGCAATTTGTCCAGGTAATGACCACTAGTACATGTAAGGGGTCCTTTATATTTTTCTGTGTTGCTCACTAGTTCTGCTGACTGCTGACAAGTGTTGTGATGATGCTACTAAATTTCCTACCAGTTGGGGGGCGGGGAATGTATGGTATTGCTAGTTACTCTTGCATTAACATTAGTATAGTGAGGCATAATTTACTTACCCTTTATTCATAGAGATAATATCTCAGTCTTTGAGCCTCAAACTCTAGAGCCTCCATTCTTTAGAGAAAATGTGATGTAGCCCTTACCCCAACATAAAAAGCCTTACACTGTTTCTTACTTAGGATGAATAATGGTACAGAAATCTTTCTGTAAAAGAAAATTTTACTCCAACCCTCATAGTGGCCCATATGGACCAAAAAAAAAAAAAAAAAAAAGTCCTAATGAGTCTCCAGTATTGATTTATTGACTATCAATAGCTTTACACTTTTTTTCCCTAGTTAAAGGTGGACATTCTTTGCAAATTAAAACACTTTCTTATAATAATCAGGGAGGATTAAAAAGGGCATATTTAGGTTTTAGGGCCCAATAGTATTTTGTCTCAGGAATTGTTAGCACTCACACATGAAGCAATGCTTAACTGAGTGGATGTTATGCAAGGGTTTAGGATGTATATCATTAAAACAAAGAGATGATATCAAGCAGGAAGAGAGAAAAAACACAAGTAGTAAAGTACACATTATGGCTTGAACTTCCAGTATCTTAAAATCCAGGATGGCCATGAGTAGTCTGTAAATAGCATGACTTATATTTCAATGAAGAGCTATATTCAAAATGATACTTCACATACTTAATGCACTAGGAGGCAGAATATATTATCAGACTATGTAGCAATGGGAGCATTCTGGTTAGTGATGTGACTTTCTTAGAAAGAGGGAGTCTAGCAACCTACTGATTGCTTCTAATCTGTTCTTCTGTTGAGCAAGTTCAGACCTGCTCAATCACCAAAAGGAAGAAGTTATATATTCCCAAGCATATCTATCATCAGTTCACCCTGTAACCTTTGAGGGTTCTCTATGTATAAGTACCTCCATCTGTTTTAACTGATCACCAGGTTGGGTTGTAAAATGGTTTCTGTTTCAGAGAAGTTTCTGTTATTTGTCTGAGAGTTGAGTATCAATAAGATCCCTAATGTTCGGCCAGAGGAGAAGTAATAGATCTGTAAGCTTTAAGAGGTCAGTTATGAAACAGCCATGGAAGATCATTTGTGGCAGTTTATCCACATCTGTAACAGGGAAAGAGGGACCTTTTTACTCACTCATTTCCTACAATGAATTCCCTACATTCTTCCTTCTACAATGGTCAGTCATGTTCATAATAAACCAATCAAAGCCTGTTATCTACCCTGATTAAGGAGATCCCACTGGGGAATTAGCTAAATTCCTTTATTCTTTTTCTGGAGTGAAGAGGCTTACAGGATCCAGAGTCAGAATTTTTTAATCATAAACAACAACTGGGAGCAAATGAAGGACCAATAGAACTCCCAGGAAAAAAGTCAGCCTTCAAATTCATGTCAGTTCAGGTATTCTTGATCTGAGCAATATGACCTACCCAATTTTTCACCGAGGTTATGTAAATTGTCTATCTCTGAGGCCAATGCAAAGGTGGGGTGGGAATGATGAAGGGGAGAGAAGAAGAAAGAGGGAGATACAGAGAGAGAGAGCACACATTATCTCCACTGACTTTCAGCTACCTGAGAGCTCATCTACAAAGAGGATAAGATCATATATAACACAAAAATAATTGAAAACAGTTGAAATTCATGTTCTTGTGGAGGTTATTGCTAGAAAAGCTGTTATGGTTGGCATTATAGTCTGTGGGTAGTATGACTCATACATTGAAAAATAATTTTCCTTTGGGCATTCTGCTCCACTGTTGTGGTTTCATTACTATGACAAAATTTATCATTGATCCCGTGGGCTATAAAGATAATGGTCACAATATTTGATTTGGATTTCTCAGTCCAAATGTTCTTCTTTAAAATTGTGCACACACATACACATGTGCAACATAAAGATTTAACATATGAGCCCGTTGCTGTATCTGTTTTCTTGGAAGGAAACTTATATAGGCATCTTAGTAATTCTGTGCCTGTTGAACCATTAGCCTTATTATATAGTTAACTTATTTGTTTTGACCTATAAGTCTGTATAAATGTAGAGATAGGTCAATCTGTCTATACTTGAGAGTATCATGTGATGTTCAGCCCATTATAGGAAGAATCCAATGTTGTTTGCTATTGGCAATTCATTGCTATTATGAGACAGTATTTTATTGGTTCATCCACCTCCGAGGTGGGTTGTTGGGAGATTATCCTGGTTTTTAATGAGTGCTTAGTCACATTTATGAAAATGGCTAAGGTTTTAGGAGTTCGTTTTACTTCTTAACCAGAGGCATAATTTTCTTAACAAAATGGAACCTTTAGGGGTTTATCCCACATTATATGATTTTACCTCAGAGAGACTAATTTCAAAGTGAGACAGGTTGGAACTCCATGACTTTTAAAAAAATTGTTCAAATTGAAGTATAGTTATCATATACAAGTTTTAGATATGCAACATAGTGGTTTAACAATTATATACATTAGGAAGGCTCACCTTGTTGAGTATAGTTACCATCAGTCACTAACATTATTACAGTATTATTGCCTATATTCCCTATGCTGCACTTTCCATCCCCATAACTTATTTATTTTATAAGAGAAGTGTGTACCTTTTAATCCCCTTCATTTACTTTGCCTGTCCCTCCAATTCCTTCCCACTAGTTTGTTCTCTAAATTTATGAGTCTATTTCTCTTTGTTGTTTGTTTTGTTTTTTAGATTCCACATTTAAGTGAAATAATGGGGTATTTGTCCTCTCTCTGACTTATGATAACTATGCCCTTTTTTTTTTTTAAAGATTTTATTTATTTATTTGACAGACAGAGATCACAATTAGGCAGAAAGGCAGGCAGAGAGAGAGGAAGGGAAGCAGGCTCCCTGCTGAGCAGAGAGCCCGATGCGGGGCTCCATCCCAGGACCCTGGGACCATGACCTGAGCCGAAGGCAGAGGCTTTAACCCACTGAGCCACCCAGGCGCCCCAACTATGCCCTTTTTTAAAATAAGGGAATAGGTTTCCATGAAGATCCTGTAACAGACCAGTTAGTAGTAGCTACTAAAGACAGGTAGGAAGCCCTAGAGTCCACAAATCCAAACTGGACAAATATGAAGAGAGCCTTGATAACAAAAGTTCTAGTCATCCTGAGGTTGGCAAGTAATATCTGCAATTTCATAGGGACTAAATAAAATTAAAAGACTCCAGGGAAGAGCTTAATTTATCATTGTCTTGACTGTATTTAAAACTTCTTGGTCTCAGGGACTCCATTCAAATTCAGATATCTATTTATTTGGTATAAAGGCTGTAGCAAATTCCCATATGTAGAATGTGCTATCTCCAATTTTTTAAAGAGGCAATTTGTTTTCCAGTTTATTTGTAGTTGGTAGATGAAAGGTAAACAGTTTATCTTCAGAATGTTCATACAGCCACCAACAGTTCATATTGTACCAACATTCCCTCAATCCACTGATGATAGCTTGCTGAACATACCAAATTAAAGGTGGGGAATCTTATTTTTATTGTCTTTTTGAAGGCTATAAGAAATAAAGCATTGGCAATATCCAAAGCAAGATAACAAATGAAGTAGCTACAAAACGCTCACTATTAGGGGTAAGTACTATAAGTTTTAATGTGGGAAAACAAAACATAAAACAAAAAGCAAACTGGTTTATGGTGGAAAAAAGATCTAAAAAGCTCAGGGATTGTGTGTATTAGGACCTCAGGAATAGGGGAAAAGTCAGGGCTGAACATAGAAGAATGGGCTATAAGTATGTTTAAAGTACCTGAAATTAGAAAAATACTGGTAAGTATTGAAGCTGGGTGTTAGGAAGATGGGAGTTCATTATACTTCTCTGTCCATTTTGGTTTATGTTGAAAACTGTCCATAATAAAAGGTTTAAAAAAATAGGCTTTGAGATGTTCTCCCCAAATCTGCACAGTTGTGAAGATACCCCTAACTGATCTTGCCAGAAAACTACAAGTTTATTGTGAAGAATGAATAAAATCAAGATCTCTAAATATGCAGGCATCAGGAAGAATCGAAGAATAGAGTATTATACTTAAACCTAGGGTACTAAACAAATAGTTATAACTTAAATGCAGAGACTTCCAGCTTTTTTTCTCCACTTGGGACTATCAATGACAGTCATAATTTCCAGGTAAGATGTTAGAAGAATCTTGCACATGGAATCTAACCAGTTCAGGAGTAAGACTTGAAGAAACAAACACCAAGACTTCCCTCATAATGTAGCCCAACCTGTATCCTTAAAATGCAGGTGAACACATATAGACACACAGAGAGCTTTAAATTGGTTTTTTTAGTTCCCATCCTTAAAAATGGATAGCCAAAGATGACTAGATATCTGAAGAAAGCTGTTGAAATGAATGACAAAGAAGAAGACAGCAAATAAATAAGGAGAAAAACAAACTTGGTGAAACACAGACTATTTAGGAAAATGAAAACCTCAAAGAGCAACAACAATCTGCCATTAATATCCTAAGACAGAAGTGGGGAGATGTTGCATCTATAAAGTAAAAATGCAATGCTATTAAATGAGGTATAATTAGAAAACATTAAAGAACTCTCGGAAATTAAAAATGTGATAGGAGAAACTAAAAGCTAAGCAAATTATTGAAAGATCAAGCTAAACACATCTTCCAAACAGGAGACAAAACAACAACAACAACAACAAAAACAAAACAAAACAAAACAAAAAAAAGCAACAAAAATAAAACAGGAGGAAATATAAGAGAAATAGAGAATCCCTCCAGAAGAGGCAACATCTGTAAAACAAGGGTTCTAAGAACAGAGAATAAGGGAAATAATAGAAAGAAAATCAACAAATAAATTTAAGATAATTTCCCATAACCAAAAAACTTGAGTTTCCAGATTGAAGGACTCATTAAAAAGCTGAGGACAAGAGATTAAAAAAACAGCTAAGTCAAGGAACAGCAATGAAAATTTCAGACTACTGGGAATAAAGAAAAGATCTAAAAGTTTCCACAGAAAAAGAGAAAAAAAAACAGGTTATAAACTAAGAATAAACAAGCAGATATTAGTTTTATCAAGATCAATACTAGAAATTAAGGAAAATGAAAAAATGCCTTCAAAATCATAAGGGAAAATAATTTTCAATCCATAATTCTATACCAAACTAAAATGTCAAATAAGTATAGTGATCAACTGGAGATATTTTCAGACAGACAAATTAATTTTTCATCCTGTGCATCCTTTATAAGAAAGCTATTGAATGAAGTGCTTCACTAAGATGAGGAAGTAAAACAAGAATAGGAAGACATGGGATTCAAAGCAAGAAAGAAAAGAAGGAATGACTTAGAACGAAAACAAAGGGAGACCCCAGAGTAAGAATAGAATAGCAGACCCAGAAAACATTGTCCATATTAATGCAAGTCAGAAGTTTCTAAGAGTGATGTTTCCAAGAATATTTAATTGAGAATACCTAATATGTGTAAAGTATTGAGAGGGGATTATGAGAAGCAGGGGATAAGGGGTGGGATATGGCAGTTGGGGGTAAATTTTGGAACATTACATTTTAAAAAACTAAACAACTAAAAAGGAGACATACTTTAGCTCCACAGAAAACAGAAAATTGAGAGAAAAGGAAAGTAATCATGGTATTCTACATGGCTCAACAATGAACAGCATCTGCATAAGGAAGGAAGGAAGGAAAGGAGGAAGAAAAGAAGGAAGGGAAGACAGAGGGAAAGAAAGAAGGAAAAGAAAGAAAAGAAAGAATCAGCAATATTCAAAGCGAAATGCCAAGACTGCAATACTGACAACACACTCACAATTAGGGGGTAAGTAGTGTAAGTCATAATGATCACAATACTTTCTTATCTAAGCCTCTACAGACCACAGAAAGCTTCAAGTACCATTGGTCTTCAAGGGCCAGGCAGGATTATTACACTTGCAAACCATACTGAATAGTACCATTGTTTTAATAAATATTCTGTGAGGATAAAATTATTTTTTTCTTCTCCTGCCTGTATTATTTCAATTGTATAATTTTGTCAGGCTTTATGGATACAGAATATTCTTGGCTGTATATAAAACTGATTTTCCTAAAAGCCACAGATATGGGTAGCAATGCATATACTCAATCAGCATGTCTAGATGGATCGTCCTAAAGTTTCATCTCCCTTCTTTTCGTGGCTTAGAAGACAGTTGGCTCCCCAGATCTGAGTTAGTTCAATAGACTATGAGTTAGCACTACTTACTATGATCCCAAGCCTTCCTGTTTTTAACCAGGAGGGTTCTATGACTAGGCATTTTTTCTTGTTACATAGTTATTACATGGGTAATTTCTGCTGTTCTCAAACTAAAAATATAGAGGGTGTGATGTAGGTGGGATACCTTTCTCCTGGAACTCGACTATAACATTCGTAGACCATCTGCGCTCAACCTAAACCACAGGATAATGAGCTTGGGGGATCAGGTGTCCTCTGCTATGAAGTTTTTCCTCAGAAAGTCCTATATTTTATATCTGCCTCACTTGGTACTAGTGGCATGTGTCCATCAACATTTTACATGAAAGTGTTGGAAGCCTTGATAAGCTAAGACACAATTTAAGTCAAGTAAATACTTAGTATATGAGTAACTGTCACTTTTTTCCCCTCAAGAAGTAAAACTCATGGTTCCCCTATTCGTTCTGTTTTCTTGTATTTCACTGAATGGATCAGCTTGTTTTAAAGGAAACACACCACAGGTTAAGGCCTGTGAGTGTTCTGGCTTGGAATCCAATCCTCCCTATTTTTTTTTTTAATTATATAGAGTAGAAATTTTCAAAGATTTTTGTGGGAAATAATTTAAGATATTATAAAAGAATCATTTGGAATGAGTAATGGCTTGATCTACAGATAATATTTGTAAATCTATACCTAATACACACTGTTTTATAGCTAACATAAACTGAGAACTTCTTTTTTTTTGCCATTATTGTATTAAACTCATTACAAGGAATAATTTGGTAAGCTACTCAATAGCTCTATGAGAATTAGTAAATAAATGATACCCTTATGGTACACAAAACTCCAGATATCATATATGTATATCACCTTTGGTGAAGATCTAAGTATAAGAAAAAATATATACACTTGAAAAGACACAAAATATCTTTGGGCACAAAATTTTGGACGCAAAAATATAAAAACTCTGCATATAATAACACTGTAAACAAGATTTAAATGTTAAGCTGAGAAAAATTATTGTTAGGAATTTTGACAACAAATTTATATGCTTGGGCTCCAATATGTTGATAAGAAAATGAGGAACATCTAAATAGAAAAATATTTGAAATACTTAAATGCCTGATTTGTAACAGATATAAGTCAACAAATGTACTGCCAGTGATAAACAATATAAAACAGTTTGGAGTATTTGCTTTGTGCCTAAAAATATGCTCAATAAAAATTTTGCTTGAGCAAAATATGCTCACTGTTTTAATCTTCACCAAACTTCTCTATGAAGTAGATAGTCATACCAATTTTTCATGTGAGGAAATTGAAGCAGACAAAGGTTAAGTCATTTGACAAAAACGATACAACTGGTAAAGATTTTGAAAAAGAAGAAAAACCTATTTGATCTTGGCATTGGCAAATTAAATTATGCTTAGCTGAGAGTAGAGAGAAGTCTGTATTTTCAGATACTGTTGCTAGACAGGTAAATCATAAGAACATGTTTATGGGCAATATATTATCATATGTTAATAAATTTATCAACATTTATATTTTTGATCCACTAATCTGACTTCTAAGATATCATCTTGAACAAAATTAGGACTATAAAATATGCATCAAAATGTATAATTTAGTTTTATTAATAATAGTTTAAAATTAAAAGACTTTAAGATCCCAATAGTAAGTAAGCATTTTGATAAATGGTTGCTGAATTAAAGGAGGGTTTCAATAATTTTTAGTTATGTGGAGAAATGTTTGTGATAAGGAGAATATGTAGGTGTGTAAGGTTATCATATGCGTATGCATGTATATATGTGCATGTGTATGTTCATATATATATGACATATAACAAATGTATATATAAACATTATATACATATAAACACATGTACATATATACACAGTATAAAAATGATATGGATATATAGTACATTCTTAATTTTCTTTTTATCATGTAATCACACACATACAGGTAAAAAATTATTAAAATATTTGTAAGATTTTCATCATTGTGAGTGTAGATTTATTTATTTATTTTTAAAGATTTTATTTATTTATTTGACAGAGATCACAAGTAGGCAGAGAAGCAGGCAGAGAGAGGAGGAAGCAGGCTCCCTGCTGAGCAGAGATCCTCATGTGGGCCTTGATCCCAGGACCCTGGGATCATGACCTGAGCCGAAGGCGGAGGCTTTAACCCACTGAGTGTAGATTTATAAGAAGTTTTTCATGCTTTCCATTTTTTACAATCAATAATTTTATAATCAGAAAATATAAAATTACTATAATCATGATTCATCCTTTGTCATTCATTAAGAAAGTAACATGAGTTTAATTATTTATTTTGCTGGAGCACAGGTAGATCTTAAAATTCACATAACTCACAGTAATCTTCAAGATTTTTTTTTATTGTGTGGCATTAATTGTGTCAGTTAAAGATCCCCTATATCCTAATACTGTAACTTTTAGTTGCCTCCTTTTTTGACTCTGGGCTTACCTATGTTAATTGTTTGGCCAACTGGTTATTATTAGCAAGCCTGAGACACGGAGAGGCTTGAAAAGTGTGTGCATGCACCCTCTTGCTGCCCGTTGCATAAATGGGCTTGCTTACTCTTGAACCTCTGCCATAACCATGAGAATATCACTAGAATGCTATAAGAATTTAAATACATGGAGAAGGGCCAAGGGTCCCAACAGAGACCTTTCTAGCAGCCAGTCACAGTCAACAGTCTACTACCTCAATGGCATGAATAAGCCCTGCTAAATTCCACCCCAAAATTGCCCAACTCATCACAACTACTTTTCCCACCCATATTTCCCATGAGAAATAATAAACTATTTTTATATTAAGCCACTCTGTTTGGGTGCTTTTTATTTTAACAATAGATAATTGATCATCTTTGCATATGAAGCCTATATTGGTCAATACAGTTGAGACAGCTGATGGATTGGATTATTTTGTTTATATAAAGCAGACAGAGAAACTGAAAATTTAGGATACTGGAGTTAAATAAATGGAAATATTCACTTCTAGAACATAGGCAGATATATCTATGTGTATTAAAAAATGTGTCATCTTCCTAAATGTTCAAATAGCTGTATACGGTGAGTGTTTTTAATTCCCACAATAGTTTTCCATAGTTTATTAGGTATATCTAACTCTATCAAAAATAAATACTTTATTTTTTTATATGTTTCATAAAGAATTGTTTTTTTCTAGTCCTAAATGTGATACTCTGTAGAACCAATTCCTTTTGTGTTTAAGGTGGATATTCGACTCAAAGAAAACTACACCTATCTTGCACAAATTTATCTTAAGATGAAATTGTTGGGTAACTCTAATTCCTCCTAAGATAAAATCCTGTGAAGTTTTTTTTTTCCCCGAGAAGTCTTTTGAAGTCATTACTAAAACACAATATCTTGATGAAAAATCAAGATAACAATACAAGAAGATGCTGTAAAAAGTTTTAAAAACAACACATGCCTGAAAGTAAAGGCTTTTAACTTATATCTATACATTTCCAGTCTTGTATTATTTGTCTGGTAACTAAAGCACACAGACTTGGGTTGATAATTCACCTTGTGTGTGTATTTTTTTTTTCCCAAAGATTTTATTTATTTGTTTGGGAGAGAGAGAAAATGAGAGAGAGAACATGAGAGGGGAGAGGTCAGAAGGAGAAGCAGACTCCCTGCTGAGCAGGGAACCTGATGCAGGACTCGATGCTGGGACTCCAGGATCATAACCTGAGCCAAAGGCAGTTGCCCAACCAACTGAGCCACTCAGGCGCCCATCACCTTGTGGTTTTTAAAGTAGCGTTTTAAATTATATTTTAAATCATTGACCTATGTCCATAGTAACGGGAATAGTATTGCTAATTCTTCAAAAACATTGAATCGTACAACACTGGGAAATATTTAATTCAGCTTAACTCTTTCTGTTCCTGGAGTAATACTGCTGGTGCTGGTTTAGAGCTTGAACTACTCTTCAGGTCTCTTGGCTACTCATTTAGTGCTTCTTGCACTAATCTCTGCTCACTGATACGTTATTTACATTTCAGAGCTAACCTAAGGCAATTAAATAAAATTATAAGTATATCCTCAACAAGAGCTACAGCTATATCTATATGATAATAGACCATGAATCAAATAAGAAAATAAATTATTTTGTAGATAGGTATAATTGGTATATATATTTATGCTCACTTTACTAAGATTTGCTTAAAAAACAAAACAAAACAAAACTTTTATTTTTTAACCTCAAATGACCACAATGAAGGGTTTTCTTTTTATATTATATAACCGGTAGAAAGAGCATTCCTTCCAAAAAGACTACTTTCCTACTCTTCCTTTAGCCATCTGTTGTTTATACAGATGTTTTTAATCTATTTGCCCCACATCATCTCCTATAGGGATAGCATGTAAAGTCCATTCACGTCTTTGGATTGTGGGTGATGATTCATGTATTATAGGGCATGTGTTGAAGTGCTTACAAACTAATTCATTTGCTCCTCATAACAACCTATGAAGCAGGTATTGATTTTACCCTAATTTCACTTGTGAAAATTGAGGTAGTGAGAGTAAGTAACTTGCCTGAGGTCATACAACTAAGAAATGGCAGAGACTGGAGAAACTCAGACTATGTCTCCAGGGCTAAGGTCTATTTTTTTTTTTTCTAAGATTTTATTTATTTGACACAGAAAGAGAAAGAGTACATTTAGGGAGAGTGGCAGGCAGAGGGAGAGAGAGAAGCAGACTCCCCACTAAGAAGGGAGCCCAATACAGGACTCAAACCCAGGACGCTGGATCAAGACCTGAGCCAAAGGCTTAACCCACTGAGCCACATGGGCGTCCTTCCAGGGCTAAGCTCTTATTCTCTGCAACCACTGAAACCTTACTCATCTTACTTATCTTTCGGCATGTTTATATTTCTCTAGAGAATCACTCTGCATTTTACTGTGAGGCCTTCAGAATTTTAAGATTGTTTTTTAAAATGTTTAGGCCAAATAAATATTTTCATTTGATGCTGAGTTCACAATGGTAGGGTAGTGCATGTTACTAGTTTCCTAGTATTGCTTTATTACTGAATATTATTGTAATCTGCTGCAGAGATTTTTGTCTCTAGTTGTCAGTACACGGAAGGTTATTTTTTTTTTTAAGATTTTATTTATTTATTTGACAGACAGAGATCACAAGTAGGCAGAAAGGCAGGCAGAGAGAGAGAGGAGGAAGCAGGCTCCCCGCTGAGCAGAGAGCCCGATGCGGGGCTCGATCCCAGGACGCTGGGATCATGACCTGAGCTGAAGGCAGAGGCTTTAACCCACTGAGCCACCCAGGCTCCCCCCACGGAAGGTTATTGATTGGTTCTGTTAGAACACCTGTAGAGGCTCAAAGATTGATAAAGGGTAACAGCTTGTTTAGATCATTACCTCAGCAGATTTTTAATTTCATTGGTTGCAATAGACACAAAAAAAAAGGAAAAGAAAAAACAAACCACCACCAACCAACAAACAAACAAAAACCAACTTTCTGAATTTAACTACTATAGTAAGTTAAGTAATAAGTATAGCAATAAGTAATAAGTATAGTAAGTAACTACTATACTAAGTCTGAGACTGCCATTGTCACCACCTTAGAACAAGTCTATATGAAAACAACACACGGGGCGCCTGTGTGGTTCAGTGCGTTAAAGCCTCTGCCTTCGGCTCAGGTCATTATCTCAGGGTCCTGGGATCGAGCCCCACATGGTGCTCTCTGCTCAGAAGGGAGCCTGCTTCCCTTCCTCTCTCTCTGCCTGCCTCTCTCTCCTTACTTGGGATCTCTGTCTGTCAAATAAATAAATTGGAAAAAAAAAAAAAAAAGAAAAGAAAACAACACTGACTCTAATATTCATTAACGTTACTATACAGCAAAAAGTGAATAGAAATTTACTCATCTCTCCTGAAAAGTTGTCTTTTTCAAATCATTTTTACATTTTTAGGAAGAGGGAGAGAGCAAGAGCAAGAAAGAAAGGAGAAAGAAATAGAGGAGATATACCCTTCCGTATTTATAAAGCAGCTATAGTAGGTTGAAACTATACATTGGCAAAACATCTCACTCTGGTGTTCTAGAGTATCTATCTGAGAAATAGCACTGGGGTTATTTAGGAAAGAAGCTTCTGATGCTTAGTTAAAATAACCTTACTTTCATTGTGCATACTGCTATAGGGAGACTAAGTTCTGCCATAGGTTACTAGAGGTTAACAACTATAGGGGAGGTGGATGGGGGAATAGGGTAATTGGGTGACAGGCTTATTAAAGAAGGCACTTGACGTAATGAGCACTAGGTGTTATATGCAGCTGATGAATCACTAAATTTGGGTCTGAAATTAATAATACACTATGTTAACTAACTTCAATTTAAATAAAACCAAAAAAGAAAGAAGTTAACATCTGTGTTGGAGGTAAAGTATGCCAAGAATATCATAAATATGTTAATTAAAAACAATGCAATGTATTTATATTTTACATTTACATAGAATATCAATAATATATTCAAACATATTTCACTGAATTTAATGTTTAGGAAAGTTTGGGTAAATGTAGAAGCTGGTATATTGAACTAATTTTAGAATTTTAAATGACTGTAAAGTCTTACTATAGAAATCTTATAGGCCCATTAGGTTTAGCCAGTGAAAAATTTCTGTTAGAGTGGAAAGAGAAGAATAAGTAGAAAGATTTAAGAATTAAAGAAAACAACATGAGGATAGCAGATTCTATCCTTTCTGATAAATTCATTCATTATTTTTCTAATACATGATCATAATATATGTCAAATATAAAACCATATATCTTGGGCACATAATTTACATTAGTTGCTTTTTTTGTTTAAAAAATAATTCTACCTATTTTTGCACTCAAAAAGTGGATCAGTACTCTCATACTAAATCTTGATGCTTGTTTATTATTTATGTGAGGAAAGCATACTTTCATATTATTGAGCTGGTAATCAGGTCTGTATTTAAAATAATTTATCAGGGGGTACCTGGGTGGCTCAGTGGGTTAAGCTGCTGCCTTCTGCTCGGGTCATGATCTCAGGGTCCTGGGATCAAGCCCCGCATTGGGCTCTCTGCTCAGCAGGGAGTCTGCTTCCCTCTCTCTCTCTCTGCCTGCCTCTCTGCCTACTTGTGATCTCTGTCAAATAAATACATAAAATCTTTAAAATAAAATAAAATAATTTATCAGACTTATATTACAATTTACTTACAGTGGGCCCTGTGATAAAAAATTACATTGTACCCCATAAATTGTCTCATGAATCTCTATATTAAGAACTTTTACATAACATATATGCAGAGCTCAAACTTCTCCAAAACTCTGGTAATTTATAACTAAACATATCTTTGAGCAATAAAACAAAAAGATTTTCTTTACAATCATTAGGATTTTCTGGACTACAAAATAAAGTATTAAATATAGAAAGAGAAATTATATTAAATATAGAAAGAGAAATATAGAAAGAGAAATATAATCAGGTAAGGAATAGGATGTATTATGCAATGACCTCACCATTGACCTACCTGAGGTAGGTGTTAGTTATGGAAGAGGCCAAAGATCATTTTTTTTATTAAGAGGACACAGCTAAGAACAGATTTAAGTGGACCTTATGAATAAGATTAAAGTGCAATATATTTACTTTATTAAAATTTACACTTTAAAATTCTATCAACTTTTATGTCAAAGTAAAATTCTTGCTAAACATGATAGAAATTCCTACATCATCAAAATCTTTCTCTACCAAATTTAATTCCATAAATCCCAGGTGCTCCTAATAAAGGCAACTTCAATCTCTCCAAGATTAATATTTTTCTGACACTGCTTGAAATAAGTTGAAAGGACAGGTTTGGGAATGAAGTTGAAAATAGCAACTTTCAGACTGGTATTAGATTTCTATTGCTGCTATAACAAATTAACAGAAACTTAGTACTTAAAAATGACACAGAACTATTATTTTACAGTTCTGCAAGACAAAACTCTACACTCAAGACTCACTAGTCTCAAGTCAAGGTGTGACTAGGACTGATCTTCCCAGAGTTTCTGAAAGGCAAATCCATTTCCTATTTCTCAGCTTCTAAAGGATTTTTGAAAATATGTTTTCTCCTCCTTTTATTCTGAGCTCTCACCAGCAGAGATTTTAACATCCGTATTTCTACCAACAGTCTGTTTACAGTCATCTTTTTTTTTTTGACATCAAAGCCAGTTTCCTTCATTCATTTCTATTCTTACCTCTCTTTTGTTTTGCAAGTTGATTAATTCACTGACTCACATGGTATTTAACTCATATCTATATGGTTCTCTGTGCCCTTACAGTATTGTGGAGCTCTTTAAAAGAAAAAACTAAAATTCTACCAGCTTCTTCTCATTATGTTATTTCAAAACCATTTCCACATTTTGAAGGTATTTGTTACAACCAGGTGCTAAAATCTATATTTGTTTCTTTTTTTTTAATATTTTATTTGTTTATTTGACAGACAGAGATCACAAGTAGGCAGAGAGGCAGGCAGAGAGAGAGGAAGGGAAGCAGGCTGAGCAGAGAGCTGGATACGGGGCTCAATCCCAGGACCCTGGGATCATAACCTGAGCCGAAGGCAGAGGCTTAACCCACTGAGCCACCCAGGCACCCCTCTATATTTTTTTCTTATAGCTGCTATAACAAATTACCTCAAACTTGGTGTTTTTTTAACAATATAAATTTGTTTTCTTGCAGTTCTGGAGGTCAGAAGAGTAAAATAAGGATATCCCCATAACTGCAGTTTTCCTTCTAGGGAGAAGATATTTACTTACTTTTTTCAGATTCTACAATTACATGCATTCTTTGGACTGTGACCCCTTCTTGCATCACTTCAACTTCTTGATTCTATCATCACATCTACTACTGACTGGTTTTCCTGGCTTCCTCTTTTAAGGACTCCTATGATTATAGTGGGCCCACCTGGATAATCCAAGATGCCCTCTCCATTTTCAGATCCTTAATTTAATTACATCTGCAAAGTCCCTTTGACCATGCAAAAGTAACATATGCAAGTTCCAGGGATTAGGAAGTGAGCATTTTGGGGAGACCATTATTTGGGCTACTACCAATCTTGTGTGCAAAAATGTCTCAAATTTGGATCAACTAAGACAATAGAACAAGAGAGAAGACTTTCTAACTAGCTAAATGATCTTGACATGTTTGATTAATGAAAACTGTTGGTAGCAAAATATGGAGAAATTTTAATCTACAAGATACAGAGGTTGATATGATGTGGGAGTTAAAGTGAACAATTTAGGATTTTAAATAGATGAACTGGACAAGTGGGTTAACAGGATGGACAGGAATAAGCTATTTTTATAATTAAATGGAATTGATAAGGTTTGGCCACAATAGATTGAATAGATGTCAACAATAGAGTGAATGTACATTAAGACGGTAATACTGTCTATACTTGTAAAATATAAATAAGATTAAGAAATAATTTATTAAAAAGCATCAAGTACTGAGAAGTATTTAATTAATTATAATTAAAATTAATCATTCTATATGGTCTGTAGCAAAATTTTCATTTCTACATAAATTTTAATTTTTAAAAAGGTATCAGAATTATTACAATTATATTTACATTTAATGAAATAAAAGCATTACCACTAGAATTTAGATTTGTGATTTGAGTTGAAATCAAACTAGTTTCATATTTTTATAAAAGCTCACCTTCGATACCCTAAATATAATCCTTTGAGAAAAGAATTATTACATGTGAATTATTTAAAGATCAGAAGCTGAATTACAACAATTTTACAGAATTTTTATAGAGAAAAGCATATTTTATTTAGACTCTTCAGATTTATAGCAGAGAAGACAGCAAAAAATATGCAAGAGAAATTTCAATGTTTTCAAAAACCTTGTAAGTTTGAAATTCCTTTAGCTATTTAATAATATAATTAATATTTTAATGAATGGTTGCAGTTTTATCATTCCTCTAAAATGTAAATATTCATAAGAAAATTATTTCACGTAAACCAATTATAGAGGGTTCTAAACAAAAATTTTAAAAAACTTAGTCTCATAATTAACTTGACATTATCAGAAAATTTCTTAAATTGAAGGAATGCTTCAGATTTTAAGATAAAATTAAAAACCAAAATGTTATATCTCTGCATGTACTTAGGTTTTTTAAGAAAAAAGTACTTAGGGTTTGTTTACTACTTGATTTTTGTATATATCTTTTCATTTATTTTTCACTTTTAGTTTTTTAGAATTTTTTTTAGAGCAGTTTTTCTGATGGATGCTGTAGGGATCACATTACTGTGTAAGTGTACTACTTAGACTTAATATTATACCACTTCACTCAAAGTATAAGATACTTATAATGATGTAATGCATTTACTGCCCATCCATGTGCTCTTTTTTAATAGAATATTAATGGAAATTAACATTCTGATTAAATTTTTAACATAACCTACAATGCAGCTATTGCTTGAATTAATCTTATGCTTTCAAAGAAATTAAGAAGAAAATGATAGTATTTATACTTAACCCAATATTTACTATTTCTTGTGCTCAGTAATTACTCTTGTATATCTGAGGTTCAATCACCTGTGAACTCCCTTCCACCTGAAGAAATTCCTTTAACATTTCTTGAGTGTAAGACTGTTGTTGCTGATTCTCCTTAGCCTTTAATTTATCTCAAAATATCTGAATTTCAGTCGCATAATAAAACAGTTTTTTGTTGTTGTTAGATGGAGGACTTGGGGTTGACTTTTTTTTCAATACTTTCAAAAACCTGGTCTATTGTCATTTGGCTTCCCTGCCCCTGTTGAAAATTCAGATATCCTATCATCACTGTTCTCATTTATGTAATGTTCCATTTTTCTCTAGCTGTTTTCAGGATCTCTCTTTCATCTATAGTTATCATGAATTAATTTGGGTCTTAAATGCCTAAATGTGGTTTTCTTACTTTTTTCCCACACTGCTTGTGGTCAATTAAGCTTTTTATACCTTAACTTGCTGTTTTTCACCAAAATGGAGAAATTTCCATTATTATTCTTTAGGTATGTTTCCACTGCATTTTTACTCTCCTCTCTTCCTGCGCATCTAATGAAATATGATTACATAAATTGATATTGCCCCACAGAAGTATGATGCTATTTTTTTTGTTTCTTTAAATCATTTTTTCTTCATTCTTCAGATCAGATATCTATGCCTGTAATCAAACTCACAGAACCCTCTGCTATGGTATAGCCATTTCCAATTTTAGTTTTCATTTTAGCTTCTGTAATTTTTATATTTAAAATTTCCATTTGTCCATAAAAATCCATACACAAATATTTATAGTAACTTCATCCATAATTGCAAACAATACGCAACCAAGATGTCCTTCAATAGGTGAATGAATTAAAAAAAAATGTGGTATATCCAGACAAAAAAATATTATTCAGTGAGAAAAAGAAATGAGCTTTCAAGCTATAAAAATACATGAAGTGAATATTGTTAAGTGAAAGTAGCCAGTCCGAATGACTACATAATGTATGGTTCCATTTATATGACATTCTAGAAAAGGAAAAACTTTAGAGGTGACAAAAAGGTCAGTGGTTGTCAGGAATTTGGAGGGAGAGAGGGACATATGAATAGGAGAACACAGAGAATTTTAGGTTAGTGAAACTACTTTATGTGAGACTATAATGGTGGATATATGAAATTATACATTTATCAAAATCCATAGAACTGTACAACACAAAGAATGGACTCTAATGTAAACTAGGGACTTCAGTTAATAAAAATGTATCAATATTGGTTCATCAGTTTTAATAAATGTACCATAATAAACCAAGACATTAAAAATGAAGAAAACTGAGATGAGAGAATGGGTAGGCATATGGGAACTGCCTGTACTATCTGCTCAACTTTTTCTGTAAGCTTAAAACTGTTCTAAAATTGTCTGTTAATGTGAAAATATTTTTATTTTGTTTTTTTTCACTGTTTTCATTTTTCTGCTGAAACCTTAAATATCTTAATTCATTACAAATATTTTTTCTTCAAGTTCTTGAGTATGTTTATAACAAGTACTTTAAATTCATAATTTCAACATATGGATTTCTATGCTCTCAGGTTGTTTTCTTTTTTTTACTCTTTTTCTTTGACTGTGGGCCCAAGTTTTCACATGTGTAACATTTGATTTTATACTCGCTATTATGAATGATATATTGTAGAGGCTCTGTATTCTGTTATCTTCCACTGAAGAGTGTTGAATTTTGTTTTAGCCAGTAGTAAACTTGACCTAACTTCTACTCCTAAGTCTGTCTTCCTTATAATGGGCAGCAGCTGAAATCTTTCACTTCTTCCAAATTTTTTTGCTGTTTCTCATTTGCTTGGAAGATAGGAATCTATTCTATGCACGCACTCTTTGGGAATTAACCAATGGCTAGAGAAATGTTTGACTGCAGATTCTGGAGTTCCTCCCCTATACCTCGATTTCTTCTTGGATTTCTTCTCTCACTTTCAAGATGCTGTGGGAATTCCAAATTCTATTCTCTGGATCTTCAAACAAGTAAAAATGCTTTTTTCTTGGTCTATCCATCTTTGCTCCTTGATATGGAAAGTATGCAGGCAACAGGTGGATAGAAATTTTATCCAGTGTAATTTTTTTTTCACAGTAGAGTTCTTTCTGATTTCTCTTGCATTTATTCACCCTTACTTCCCCAGAGGGTCTTTCTATATTCTATCCAGAATTCATAATTGTGTTCTGTAGAAGGGTAAGTGCAAAACAAAATATATCTCTATTATTGGGAGTGGATGTTTCATATTGGTTTTATTATAGAAATTTATACTATAAGAGCTTTTATTAGCAGTAACATTAATATCACCATATTAACAATCTTTAAAATTTAGAGTCCTATGAGGATTCAAAAGAAGACAGAAAAAATCAATATATAAATAATTTGGAAATTAAAGGCCATAAGCAAGATAAAAATGTGGTGTATCAAAATTGCTGCAAAGTAATACATTTGCACTAAGATGTAATTAGTTTGAAGCAGCCTCATTCCCTAGAAAATGTTTTAAAAATCTAATTTCATCCCACCATAAAGACAAGAGCATATCTGCACAAAGGTTACAATATGAGAGATAATGGTGATGGAACCTTTAGAAGAAATGGGAAAGATGGGCACACTAATATTACCTTTTGTTGTGAGAATTTGTTTCCTATTTTCCTTATTCAAGTTTTTAGCATTTGGTCCCTAAAAATCTCTAAATGAAAAGTTTGGGGAAAACATAACTGGCTTTAATAACAATTCTTCCACTTGATAGCTATGTGACCTTTGCGATATTGACTCCTGTGAGTCTCAATTTCTTCTGGCTTCTTGTGAGGATAAAATATTATATCATCTGAGGATAAAATATTTAACTCAATATTATATTATAAAATTGAAATATCCAATTAATCAATAAAAATGCTAACATTAAGTGTCTAGAGTAGTGTCTTACACATAGTAGAAATATTTGTTTTTTTCTCTTCCTTTCATCTGTCCAAAATTAGGGGCAATTATAAATAATCCTATAATTTGGAACTAAAAACTGCATTTCTTCCTGTTAGCAATGAAACAGTTTTTTCTTGCCCTTTTTTTGGTAACTATCATAATTCCAAAGTGCTGTATTTTAGTTGAGACTATGAGGATTAGGAAGAAAGGAAATAATTTCATCTTCTTTGCACCACTCTCTTCTTTTCCCTCTTAAATTATGGAGCATATAATCTCATTATGTCATTTAAATCCATATTTCATTTAAAATTCCCTTCCCACAAGCCACTCTGCACCTGATCTTTGACCTACGCTTTCAGAGCACTTCTGAGTCTCTAAAGTCAGTTTTTGAAATAGCTCACTGAAGGGAAAGAGTGCAGTAGGGCAAGGAATGTAAGGGAAAACCAAGATCTTTGTGTTAGTCCTTATCTTTTCTGAATTCATACGATAAACTTTGACAAATAATTTAACCCTAGCTTGACATCTTTAAAAGTTGTCATAAAAATACCTGTCTCACCGGGTTTAATGTAAAGAAAAATTCTAAGTCAGTGAAAAATTATTGGATCCTTTCTCTTGTGTATGCAACAAATTACCAAGTATTTTGAAGAAATATCAATTTATTATTATTTTTCCAATCTTAATGTTTTAATGTGCTGTGAAGATACTTAATTCTATATAGTAACATAACATGTTATAACTTTAATATAATTTTGTTTTTAGGTTGAATTTAGGCCAACATTATAAATGTGCCAAGAGAAAGACAATGCCACAGAATTAAAGTTTGAATTGTTTTAATTTTACTCTGGAAAGTTATTATCAGAACAATTAATTATGTATTTCATCTGGCAGGAAACAAATGCTATGAAGGAAGGAAAAAATATAACTTTTAAATGAAAAAAATCTTGTCAAGATATTATTTGATTGTCAACACATATTAAAACAACTTTTTATACTATACAAATCAAAGGTAGTATTCACAAATATTAAAAATGAATTAATCCATTTAATTTATTTTGTTCATTATTATAATTGCCTCAGAAGATTAAGATATGTATTACTTTAAAAATATGCACATCAAGTACAGAAGTTTGTTCTTGATTAAACCCAATAAATTCAGAAGACAAATACCATGTTTAATTGATTTGATTCTAATATACTTTGAGTTCAGTACAATGTTATGACCTTCAACCATAGTCTTGTGGCTGTTCCCTATTATCAGTTGGAGGCACTAGATTAAAACATGACCTTTAACAATTACCAAAAGAGATCATCTGTGTTTTCTCTATTCAAAGAGTTATGGGTTCTTTTAACCTTTTGAAGACAACTTTTATTCATCTGGTGTTATTTAAAAACCCAAATGACTTTTTGAGACCCTTTTAATTCTAAAGAGGGGAGATATTTAAAGAAGGACAAGGTAAGTATTAAAATTAAACATTTGGTAATCAGTGTATAGACTCTTGCCTATGATGTATTCAAAAGCATGTGAATATTACTTGTTACTGCAAATTGATGTCAACCCTACTGAGAGAACCAAAAGCCCTGCAAATCTGTTGAGCTTCTGAATATTACTGAAACCTCTGGTGAAATGTTTGAATTAGAGTTTGTCAGTGTATAAAAGCAAAATTCTTGAAGTTCTTCTTTCCGTATTAATATCTAGAGACTTTTATTTAACATTTCCATTAATTAATAGAATGTGAGCAAACTTTAAGATATTAAGTACTTGGATTTCATCAGAAATTAACTGTTAAATGGAGGGAATTGCCTAACTCTAGAAAAGGGCCATATGTTTTGTTAAATTTTATCTTGACTGCGATTTTAAAGTAAGGAAGGATTGTAATTTGACAGAAAGGGCATGAGTTTCCTAAAGTAAGGTTAACTATATAAAAAGAATCTTGAAGACCTGGGAGAGAAAATTATATGAGAAAATGACCTTTAATTTTGCCTATGTGTACTACATGGAAGAAACTGTGTTAGCTATCCTAAATAACATGCAAAATAAGATAGTTAAAAAATACATTAAAACAAAGTGAATAAAGTTTTAAAATATGTGGATGAGCACATAAATACCATATTCTGTATTACAAAAACAAAACAAAACAATATCAGACACAGGGAACTTAAAAACACGAAATAGCGTAAAGAATAGCATGTTGTGATAAGAAGTGCACATGTTGAAGAAATTAGAACACATATATAGCTGTATATGCCAAATAATATATAAGCTGAATATATATAAAAATTTTAGAAATGCAAGAAGATTCTAGTAAACATTTCTAAGGATTTGAGAGACCCAGTATCCAAAAAGAAGGGATTGCATTAAATGTGTACATTGTTGTGGGTAATATAGACATTTTAATAATATTTTTTCTTCCAATGCATGAGCATGGAATGTTTTTCTATTTCTTTGTGTCATCTTCCACTTTCATTCAAAAGTGTTCTATAGCTTTCAGAGGACAGATCTTTTACCTCTTTTGTTAGGCTAATGCTTAGGTATCTTACAGTTTTTGGTGCAATTGTAAATGGGATTGATTCTTTGATTTCCTTTTCTGCTGCCTCATTATTGGTGTATAGAAATGCAACAGATTTCTCTGCATGTTGATTTTATATCCTGCAACTTTATTGAGTTCGTCTTATAAGTTATCACAATTTGGGGGTGTACTCTTTCATTTTCTACAGAGAGGATCTGTCAAGTGTGATTTCTTCCTTGCCAACTTGGATGTGTCTTATTTCTTCTTGTCTGATTGTTGAGGTTAGGACTTCTGGTACTATGTTAAAAAACAGTGGTGAGTGTGGACATCCTCCCTTGTTCCTGACCATAGAGGAAAAGCTCTCTGTTTGAGGATATTCCTATTGGTCTTTCGTATATGGCTTTTATGATTTCAGGTATGTTCCTTATATCCCTCCTTTGTTGAAGGTTTTTATCAAGAATGGATGCTGTACTTTGTCAACTGCTTTTTCTGCATCTATTGAGAGATCATATGGTTCTTATCCTTTATTAATGTGGTGCATCACTTTGATTAATTTGCATATATTCAATGACATTTGCAGCACAGGAATAAATCCCACTTGATTATGGTGAATGACTGTTAAGGTACTGTTGGGTTTGATTTGCCAGGATTTTACTGAGAATTTTTGCACATATGTTCATCAGGGATATTGGCCTAGCATTCTTCTATTTGGGTCTTTGTCTGGGTTTGAAATCAAGGTTATCTGGCCTCATAGAATGAGTTTGGTAGTTTTCCTTCCATTCCTATTTTTTGGAACAGTTTGAGAATAGGTATTAATTCTTCTTTAAATGTTTGGTAGAATTCCCCTAGAAAGCCATCTCACCCTGGAATCTTGTTTGTTGGGAGATTTTTGATTACTGCTTCAATCTCCTTTCTGGTTATGGGTCTTTTAAGGTTTTCTATTTCTTCCTGATTCAGTTTTGGTAGTTTAAGTTTCTAGAAATTTACCCATTTCTTCCAGATTGCCTAATTTGTTGGCATATAATTATTCATAATATTCTCATAATTATATTTCTGTAATGTTGTTTGTGGTCTCTTCTCATCATTTTTTTTTAAAGATTTTATTTATTTATTTGACAAAGATCACAAGTAGGCAGAGAGGCAGGCAGAGAGAGAGGGGGAAGCAGGCTCCCTGCTGAGCAGAGAGCCCGATGCAGGGCTCGATCCCAGGACCCCGAGATCATGACCTGAGCCGAAGGCAGAGGCTTAACCCACTGAGCCACTCAGGCGCCCCTTCTCTTTCATTTCTGATTTTTATTTAGTTGGGCCCTTTCCTTTTTCTTTTTGATAAGTCTGACTAGGGGTTGATCAGTTTTACACTTTCAAAGAACCAGCTCCTGATTTCATTGATCTGTTCAACTGGTGTTTTCTTTTTGTTTGTTTTGTTTCTATATTTCTTTTCTAATCTTTTTCATTTCTCTTGTTTTGCTGGCTTTAGGCTTCATTTATTGTTCTTTTTCTATTTCCTTTAGATGTAAGGTTAGGTTACATATTTGAGATTTTTCTTGCCTTTCAGTACCTTTTTAATAATTGATGATCAATATTTAATGAAATAAATTCAATACCCTGAACCTTTCTTTGTTGCTTACTGCAAATTTACTTATGGCTTCACTTCTTTTTTTTTTTAAGATTTTATTTATTTATTTGATAGAGATCACAATTAAGTGGAGAGGCAGGCAGAGAGAGAGAGGGGGAAACAGGCTCCCTGCTGAACAGAGAGCCAGATGCGGAGCTCCATCCCAGGACCCTGAGATCACAACCCGAGCCGAAGGCAGAGGCTTTAACCCACTGAGCCACCCAGGCGCCCCTTCACTTCTTGTCTATTATAAAATTTTCAGTTTTGAAAAGTTTATTTTGTTTATTGAATCTTGAGGTAGGTCCCTGTATATACTGCTATATACCCTGTATATACTTGCTATATACTTTCCTCTTATGATTGCTTTTGCTGCATCACAAAGGGTTTGGACTATTGTGCTTTCATTACTATTTGTTTCCATGTAATTTTTATTTCTTCTTTAATTTCATGGTTGAACTATTCATTTTTTAATAAGACGTTCTTTAGTCTGCATGTATCTGTGGCCTTTCTTGTGGCTGACTTCAAGTTTCATAGATTTGTGATCTGAAAATATGCAGGTATGATCTCAATCTTTTTGTACTAGTTGAGGCCTGATTTGTGACCCAGTATGTGATCTGTTCTGGAGAATCTTCCATGTGTACTTGAAAGGAATGTGTATTCTGCTGGTTTAGGATATAATGTTCTGAATATGTCTGTTAAGTCCATTTGGTCCAGTGTGTCATTCATTATTTTTTTTTTAAATTTTATTTGTTTATTTGACAGAGAGAGAGATCACAAGTAGGCAGAGAGGCAGGCAGAGAGAGAGAGGGAGGCAGAGAGAGAGAGGGAGGCAGGCTCCCTGTTGAGCAGAGAGCCTAATGCGGGGCTTGATCCTAGGACCCTGAGATCATGACCTGAGCCGAAGGCAGTGGCTTAACCCACTGAGCCACCCAGGCGTCCCCCAGTGTGTCATTCAAAGTTATTGTTTCCTTGTTGATATTCTGCTTAGATGATTTGTCCATTGCTGGAAGTGGGGTGTTTAAAGTCTCCTACTTTTATTGTATTATTATCAATGAGTTTCTTTATGTTTGTTATTGCTTTATATGTTTGTATGCTCCCACATTGGGGGTGTAAATATACTTGTTAGATCTTATTGGATAGCAGCTCCTTTAATTATGATATACTGCCCTTCTTCATCATTTGTTACAAAACCTTGGTTTAGTATCTAGTTTGTCTGATATATTTACTCTGACTTTCCTTTGACATCCATTAGCATAAGAAATGGTTCTCCATCTGCTCACTTTCAATCTGGAGGTATCTTTAGGTCTGAAATGAGTCTCTTGTAGGCAGCATGTAGATGGGTCTTGTTTTTGTTTTTGTCTTTTTATTTTTTTTAATCCATTCTGATACCCTGTGTCTTTTGATTAGAGCATTTTGTCCATTTACATTCAGAGTGATTATTAATAGGTATGAACTTAGTACCATTGTTATCTATTAAGTTGTTGTTTCTGGAGATTTTCTGTTTCTTTCTAATCTGTTGTTTTTGATCTTTTCTTCCCCACTCAAACAGACCCCCTTAATATTTTATGCAGGGCTGGCTTAATGATCACAACCTCCTTTAATTTTTGTTTATCTCGAAAAACTCCATCTCTCATCTGTTCTGAATGACATCCCTGCTGGATGAAATATTCTTGTCTGCATATTTTCTCTCTTCAGCATGTTGAATATATCATGCAACTCTCTTCTGGCCTGCCAAGTTTCTGTGGAGAAATTTGCTGCTAACCTTACATGTCTTCCCTTGTAGATTAGGGATTTCTTTTCCTTTGCTGTTTTCAGGATTCTTTCCTTATCTCTGTATTTTGCAAATTTTACTACAGTATGTCTTGGTGTTGGCCTGCTTTTCTTGATTTTGATGGGAGTTCTCTCTGCCTCCTGGATTTGGATGTCTATTTCCTTCTCCAGATCAGGGAATTTTCAGCTATAATTTGCTCAAATAAACCTTTTTCCCCCTTTCCCCTCTTTTCTTTTTCTGGGACCTCTATGGTATGAATATTATCATGCTTTGTGGAGTCACTGATTCCCTAAATCTACATTTGTGACCCAGTATTTTCTTTCCCTTTCCTTTTTAGCTTCATTTTTTCCCATAATTTTACCTTCTATATCACTTATTCATTCCTCTGCTTTTTCTGTCCTTGTGGTCATTACATACAGTTGGCTTTGCATCTCAGTTATAGAATTTATTTTGGCCTGACTAGTTTTTACATCTTTTATCTCTGTGGTGTGTTCTATGGTTTTCTAAAGCCTGGATAATATCCTCATGATTGTTGTTTTCAAATTCTGGTTCAGGCATATTACTTATATGTGTTTCGATTACATCCCTGGCCACGACCTCTTGTTCTTTCTTTTGGGATGAATTTCTCCATCTTGACATTTTGTCTAGGTTTCTGTCTTTTGTGCGTTAGGAAACTGTTACATTTCCTGCTTTTGAGAGTAATTCCTATATGAAGAAGAGGTTATATACTATTCAGGGCCTGACATTTCATGTAGTGTTTCTGGTGTATGCTGTGTGCACTGTCATGTTGTGTTTTCACTGCTCTTTCCATCAGGTCAGTCCCCTGCAGAGTTTCTCCTTATCCAGTGTGTGGTGAGTTTTAATTTAGGTGTGTTTTGATCTCCCTGTTAGAAGGAGGCTAGGTCCTATTTCCCCTAGACCTGAAGCTTTGCAGCATTCTATGGTCAGTAGACTTGGTGGGTGCAGAGAGTTCATGCTGGTCTTCTTTGGGAGGGGCCTCCTGCTGCTCTGACTCTCCTGCATACCTGCACTAGTAAAAAAAAAAGCACCTGCAGAGTGCAGGGAGGCAGGGTTTAGTGTATGCTGCCCACACCTCCACTGTGGGCACTGTGTTGCTTACTGAAGTCCATCAGTGCTGACGGTTGGGGGGGAAATGGCACCAGCTAGTTCTTCATCCCAAGAGAGAAGGTTTGCACCTGGCAATGTTTAGGAAGGCTTCAAGGAAGAGTGAACAATCTCCTCTCATGGTCCAAGCTTCCTTCAGATCTCTGAATTCATCCTGTCTGTTTTTAGGTCATCTGCCCATCCAGCTGTGCAGTGCTTCTGTGTTTTATCTCAGAGACAATGACCTGTGTTGAACCTCTGGGGGAGAGTCTCACTGCACTGTGGCTGGTTTGTCCAAAAGGAAAGTCATAAGAACATGCAGGGGCTTGGAGTTTATGGTAATGTGCAGTAAAAAGCTGATGTTCAGGCTTGTTGCCCTCAGCAGTGGTCTCTGCTTGTATGTTAAAGAATGGGGTAGCTCAATGTCACCAGCCAGCTCCTTTGTCCCAAGGGAGACAGTGTCATCTCTCTCAAATGCATTCCAAGAAGGGAAACTCTCTTTCCCAGTGTGACCCGGTAGATCCTTAAAACATACTGTCTACTTCTGGGTCTCTGCTCTTCTCCTCCATAGGAGCACCACTACACCAGCCAGGACCCACCCTGGCAATGACACAGACTTTTTAAACTTCAGACTTGGAGATTCACTGCTTATAAAAACTTGCAATTATCAGCCCATCTCATTTTCTACATCAATGGTTTTGGGAAAGTGTTTTTCTTGTGCAATACTTTGTGCCCTGTTCTCCCTCTCTCTCTCTCCTCTCTCCATGACCAAGTTCCCTCCCCTCCACAGGACCTGTATGCTTTTCTCCCCCAAATCATGTCTCTGTACCTCCTACCTTCCACAATATGGTCTCTTTTGATGATATGGGGCATATCTTCTTCATTCTGTGTCTCTACTGTCTCTTTCAGTACCTTTTTAATAAGTGATGATCAATATTTAATGAAATAAATGACAATACCCTGAAACTTTCTTTGTTGCTTACTCCCAATTTACTTATGGCTTCACTTCTTGTCTGTTATAAAATTTTCAGTTTTGAAAAATTTATTTTGTTTATTTGAATTTCTTAATAATTTGATGAAATTTTAAAGTTAATACATTGGGTTTTAAAATTACATATTTTATCTTGTAAAAGCTTACAAAAATTTATTTTCTTAAACAATGTGTTTTTTTCAAGTCTCTGTACTAGTTCCATAAAATGTGTAAACTAGGTATCTTGTTCTTTTTTTTAGTCAAAGCAGAAGAATGTCAATTGATTAAATGTAATTATTTTAACCTGAAATTATGTATTACAGAAAATGGTAAATTAAAAATGTGTGATTTTAATATCTATGTTAAAGAATAAAAATAAGTTTCCATAATATGTGGATTAACTGATTGGTATAAGTAACTAATAATGAAGGTATAAATTATTCTGTGACATATCTCATTATGGTATTACTTTGAATACACATATAGAATAGGGAAATTACATACAAAGCATCTACCAAAAAAAAAAAGATTTTGTAAGATAAGGTGACATAGAAATTAAAAGGTAAATTAAGCTATTCCCCTTAGAAAGCTGACATCCTCCAATTATTTTATTACATTATGATTCATTTAAGTCACAGAAAGTAGACTCACAATGTAAATAAGTTATGCATAAGGAATTATCCAATCAATCTTATCAAAGGGATATGTCAAATTATCTAACAATTATTCTACCTTTTTGCAAGTACTATCCTAAATAATTTGAGAACAGAAATGACATTTAAATGTAAAGGAGAAAAGATTAAAAAGATAAGAAAAGATTATAGGAGGCAAGATGCATTTACTTTGTTGATATTTAACGCTATCATTTTTCTTAATTATTCTTGACTTTTCACCCACTTCAACTATTTCCCATAAGCTCCCTTAAAGCACAATTTAAAAAAATATAGGGCAGTTACTTTTCAGAACAAGTTGTCTCTTGCGGTCTTTTCAAATCTTTATCTTACCCATCATATATAAGCAGAGAGTATCACCTGTCTATAAGCAGGTGTGTTTATAGCAGGAGTTTCTGTAAATACATTACTGAAGATTGAATTAGTTTCTTAAATAAGACAGTGAGGTTTTTGCTTATATCCATTACTTTATGGGTAATTTCTTTGAAATTTGTATCAATTACAAAGTGTATTCATTTTAAAGTATGTCCATGTACTTAGAGTTGCAAAATTATAAATTAACTAAAACTTCAATATTAGAATGATAATATAATTATTCAGATTAAAATTGTGAAGAAAGCAAATATTGCATTCAATGCATAAGGACAAATAGTGAGAATGAATAACACACTAGAATTATTTTATATCATACTGGAGTTTTAAGATTTTTTAGAATGATCTTCAATTCTTAATAATTGTCTATTATTTCAGTAAAGTCAACAACACAAATGAAATGTAATGATTGAGTTCATGTTACTACTTACAGTGCTCCATTTATGTGTTTACATTTTAAAAATACTTTTAGGAGAGGTGTTAAAAATAGAATGTAGATACGAGGTAGATTAGTATTTATTGTATTATTTTAAAATTATTTAAAATTTAAAAATTATTACTCTAAAAATGTTGGGGAATTATTCTCTATTTTGTAGAAATCAATGACATTTTTTGAAAATAAAGCATATGAAACACAAACAAAAGTGTTTTATTTGTCACAAATTTTATTTACCATAAAAATGCAATGTTTTAGAGAATGGATGGAAACACACTGAACACTTGATTTTTTGCTTAGAAAACTTATATTGTTGCCAAATTGTTTTTTGACAGGAAAATATATCAACTATTTCTTAATTATCTGTTTATACTTCTCACACTCAGCAGACACACCAATAATTATATTACTGAGTATAACTGCCTCATCAAATTTTTTCTAGAGCTTGACTAAATAATCTACTACTAACCCATACAAATTCTAACCTCAATACTCTACAATAAATACATGATATATCCAGATGAATTTCCAACCTTCTACAAAAAGTTATGTATACGTGAATGATTATAAGGCTGAAAAACAATATCCCACCAGAAATAACTCAATAAATAAAACCATATATAATAGGAATTGCATGGTGGCCTATTAATATTGTTTTGAAAAGTGGCTCATAATAGAAAACTTTCATGAGTATTGTTAAAATGCTATTGTTTTCACCAATTTAAACCGACTAATCTAAGCTTAACTTTAGATTAAGTTCTTCCAAATATTGTAAGATTTTTATAATCAGTGGAAATTCTTTACTGAATATTTAGCAGTAAATGCTAACCAGAGTATTTGTTGATAAATAACATTTATATGACCCTGTTAAAATATATAATGTGAGTTAGAATCTAACATCTAACTAATTCTCAAATCTTATATAATAAATAAAGAAAATAAGTTGACTTAATTTAACATATATATATATATTTTTTAAGATTTTATTTATTTATTTGACAGAGAGAGATCACAAGTAGGCAGAGAGGCAGGCAGAAAGAGAGAGGGAGAAGCAGGCTCCCCGTTGAGCAGAGAGCCCAACGCGAGGCGCGATCCCAGGATGCTGGGATCGTGACCCAAGCCAAAGGCAGAGGCCTTAACCTACAGAGCCACCCAGGCGCCCCTAACATATGTTTTAAATGAGCATTTTTCTGAATATAAAATTATGTTAAATCAAAAAGACAGCCTATAAAGTGTTGTATTCACTTTAATGTGTCAGATCCCTTGAAATCACACACATATATAAAATTATTCATACATGCACACATATATATATACACACATACACACGCATACATACACATATACATATGTGCACATATACCTACACACATATATATATATAAAGATAACATATAAAAAGTGTGTATAAACATTAATTGATACAGGAAGCACAGTGCCATAAATAGATGAAAAACTTTATTTCCTACATAATGAAAATCAAAAATTGGGAATGGCATTTTTTCAGGAAGGAGAGTAAAGAGTCCATGGTACTTCACAAAAGAATGGAGGGAAAACCTGGTTATAACTAATATTATTATTACTTAGAAAGCTCTATTTGGAGAGCTAAGTCAATGGGACACTCTTCACTTGCTCCTTTTTTCTTAGAAGCTAGATATTCTCTGTAGTCTGAGCTAAAGCTTAGCCCTAGTTGGATTTTGATCCTCTAGGGATTCCCTCCCTATACAAAAAAGATGTTATTGTCAAGCGAAAAATTATTTACTTTTCAGTGAAGACTTAGATATTCTATATCAGAATACCTTGGGGATGTTAAAAATAAAAGCAGAAGGGAAAAAATCTGGCAATTTACAACAGCAAAAATAGAAAATGACCCAAAAGGCCATTACATATCTATATAAGATAAAAAGCACTATGAAGACAAATGATTCTAAAAATAAAAATTTACCTAACCTTATGACTTAAAAGTATACAGAACAAGTATTGTTAATTGATATGAGTAAATTTACATATACACAATTCTAGTGTAATGATTTAATGTATTTCTCTGACAAATGGATAGATGAGCTTGATGAAAAATTAATTAGGATACGAAGCACTGAATGACAAAAATAACAAGTTTGAGTTAATGGACATGTGGGCAGGTAAAACATTATTCCTAAGACAGTGTACACATTTTATTTATATACTCAAGAAATATTTAGAAATGTTGATTGGTATTAGGCATTAAGAAAAAAAAATCACCGTTTCAAAAATCTTATAATATACATGAAAATCCTTAATGTAGAAAGATATTCTGTCCAAACCTCCTACTGAACGTAATGGTAATAATAATAAACAATATAATTGGAACTAATAATAAATTAGAACTCAAATATAATAGATCTAATCAAAAAGAGAACTTGTTCTTTGACAAAACTGATTAAATTAACACAAATATGAAAAGACTGATTTTAAAAAAAGCACAGCTGACCAGTATCAGCAATAAAAAAAGAATCATAGTTGCTATAAACATTGATATAGTCAGAATCCTAAAAAATATATATAAATACATTTGAACCATTAAAGGAAAGGAATAAATTTCTAGAAAAAAATATTTCTTGCTAAATTAATAAAAAATAAATAGCAGAAATAATATAAAATTATGTAAAATTATATTAAATAATCAAAATATTCCAAGGAAGACCCCCAGATCAGGATGATTTTTGCCAAACACTTAAAGACCAATAATTAAACAATTATTGATACTATTAATAATATAAAATTATATAATAACAATCAACACATTTTCCCCCAAAATAAAAAGAGGAAAGTCTTCCAAACCACTCATGAGTTAAATTTTTTTAAATTAAAAAAATTTTTAAGTTAAAATCTTAATTTTAATATTAAAAAATTATGAGTTCATAAAAAAACGAACAAGGACAGTAGTAGTAAGATAATTAATAGGCCAATTTCACAAAGGAAACTTGATGCAAATGCCTTAAAATAGTAGCAAACAAAATCCAGCTATATGAAAAATTTGAGTTTATTCCTAATTAATATAATTGAGCTTACTGTAAATTAATCTTGTGCTCTCTACAAATGTGGCTTAAAAGCAACTAAATTAATACTACATTTAGAAATTAAAAGAAAAAAACCCACAAAATTATTGCCAGTGAAATTGTCCCCAGGAAGTCAACTCTGAGATGGCAGCCTTGATTATGTCTGTTCTAGTTATAAATTCATGGACAAGGAAAATGACCACTGGGTGGATTACAGAACCAACAGGGACAGTGAAAGTTAAACCTTGCACACAATTCTATTTATTACATGTATTCTTTATGTGCGCAATCTAATAAGGGTGCTATTATAATTCTCCATGTCCTTAGTTATTAAAGGAATTTGTCCCTGTGTCCTAGAGTCCTAAAATAATTTGAGTATTTTCCCTTTTCCAGCATATAGTTATCTGAGTTGTAAAACGCACTGTGTTGCACGATCCTTCTTCCTGAGATTCGAGCTCTTTTTTTTTTTAAGATTTTATTTATTTATTTGACAGACGGAGATCACAAGTAGGCAGAGAGGCAGGAAGAGAGAGGAGGAAGCAGGCTCCCCGCTGAGCAGAGAACCCGATGTGGTGCTCGGTCCCAGGACCCTGGGATCATTACCTGAGCAGAAGGCAGAGGCTTTAACCCACTGAGCCACCAGGCGCCCCCTGAGATTCAAATTCTTAAATCACAGAATCTGTGTCCAAAAAGTCTTGGTCCCAATAACTGGCAAAGAGATGTGACTTTTGTTGACTTTTGTTGACTTCTGTTTTGATGATATCCCTTAGCCTCCAGGTCAGCCACTTTTCCTTTTACTGAATATTTAAAAAATGAGTAGAGTACCCAATTATTTTTCTCCGGGGTGATGTTCTATAATTACAGATGTTATTTCTAATACTATTTTTAGGTTTGGCTCCAATGGTTGCTCTTTTGACCTTGCCATATATCATAGTAATTGCATCCACTTGACTTGTCAATACTTAAGTACCATTGATTCGGAGTCCTATCATCCTGATTGCTATCAGTTAGCTTACTTTCATAGTGGCATCTCATATAGTCAGGAGTGACTACATGGACAAAGATCATCAAACTGATACTGGTGCCCTTCTCACAAGCATATTCCTAAGGGACATGATAAATGGTGTACTTACTGTATCTTCAGTATAATCATCACACAAGTTTTAGGCCTTTATATAAAGTAGCCACTCCAGTAAGCCCAACTTCTGGATATATTAATCCTTCTTTTACTGTATGAAATGTCAATTCTGACATTTCAGAGTCACTTAGAATAGGCTACTACTTTTTTCATGTTTTTATAAGTTATCCTAGTAGCAAGCTTGTACTGCCCCCTCCCCCCGCCAAGGTGTTAAATCCTATATTCCAGGTCGGTGCTCCTAAATCAATAAATTCTCCCTGGATTAAGGAACTTCAAAATACAATCACATACTTTCCTACTGCTGGTGGTATATACTAGCTTAGTCTTAGAGATCCTTTAAGTTTCAGTCCTTTTCCCTCTCTTTTCTGATAATGTCCAACATATCTTCAGTAGGGAGTGTTATAACTTAATCCTAGTTACAGGCCTAATGGGAAGTGGGTGCAGATCTTGATTAGGAAAGGGGTATGCACCATTACAATTGAAAGAACTCTGCAGTATTTCAGGCAAGAAAGGTGTGCTAGTGCATTATGTGGAAGAATGGCCCATTTCTGCAGTACCAGTAGGTTCAGAAGGACTGGGATATATAATAAGATTGTCTAAGGAATCAACCCAGATATCCCTATCTCATGTTAGGGTCCCATTATTTCTCAACCAGGGCTTTGACCTTCACATAGCAGACCAGCTTTGTTTGGAAATTTAACTTTCTTTAGAATTAAGTTATTCTAACAATTAATTCTATGCATGTGCCTCAGTTTTTCTGCTTTCCCATGACAGGACATGAGAAAAGCTTTGCATGCTGCCTATGAGGCTAGCATTAGAAGGTTAAAACCAAGATTTTAACTGACCTGTTCTCTAAATCTGCTAATAATAAAAATAAGAATAACAACAACTGGCACTTACCATATGCCAGATACCACCATAAGTACTTGCAATGTGGTAAAAATTAATTCTCACACAAAAATAAGATTGTGCTGTTGCTTACTTACTGGCAAAATTCCATGAATAACTCAGATTGTTCAGCTTATACCTACTACCCAACTCTCAATTGACCAACTATCTCCAAAGTTTGCATGAGAACGTGACTATTCCCTGGTATTACCACATAATCAGAATTTTAGTTAGAGTATCAGTTGAAGGGGAAAATCAGTCTTCAAGAAAGGGATTGATAATAGATACAGTTTTAGATGTCTAAGTGTTAATACAGGAAGATGCAAAGGGTAAATAGCATTGCAAAAAAAAATTATAGTTACACATTTTAACTACCCATGGTAAATATTTAATTTGAATCTATTAAGAATATAAATACTCAAACCAAAAAACAGACTCTATAAGCATGACTCTATAACTATAGAAAAGAAACAGATGACTACCAGAGGGGAATGGGTGAAATAGGTGAAAGGGATTAAGAGTACACTTACCATGACGAGCACTGAGTAATACGTGGAACTGTTGAATCACTATACTATACACCTGAAACTAATATAATGCTGTATGATAATTACATGGCAATAAAAATAAAATTAAAATAGAAATTGAAAAAGAGAGAGAGAAAAAAAGAATCTATTTAGGCACAATAGGGCTAAATTATAAATATATTATAATGGAAATAGTTATATACATTCTAAGAGTGTTTGAATTTTTAACACCAGGAACTATTCTTTTTAATGCAATCATTAATGTCCTGTAAATGGGATATATTCTTTAGAGTATATTACCTAAAAGATTCTAGTTGGTAGTTCTTGTTTTCAGTAAGGGAGCATCATGAATTATATATTTGCATTAATGTGTCTACAAACATACACACATACTAATATATGCAATTCTAAGTTAGTCATCAATTCAAAATTAAGAGTATTTGAGAGGTTTTATTTTTACACATATTTAGTTACAAATATATTTACTTATAAACCAAAGCACTGGAACACATGGAGTACTAAGTAATTTTTCATTAATTTGGGATGAGTTTGAACCTTTCTATCTCACTATTGGTTAGAATATGTGAAGCTGTTAAAATTTTACCTTCTTCCTTTATTATTCTCATTCATTTTTGTCATATGCAATATCGTCTTGATATTTACACTCAAATTTGGCTAGCAAATGTAGATGATTATTAGATATGACTTCCAAATTAAAAAGTAAACACACTGCTTTACCTTCTATCTACAGGATTTCCTTTAAGGTTTTGATACCAATATATTTTCAATTTAAAAAAATGAAAACTTGTGGCTATTACATAGCCAATATAATTGGAGTTTATTGTTGAGTTATTTTTTGAGCTATGAACTGCAAGTAACAGACATCCTAAATGGTAATGTATAACTCTGAAAACTATTGATCCATTCACTAACTTGATATATGATAGAATAACATATCTCTGTGTGGATACAGATATATACATAAACATACATGTTTCTTCTTAGTTCCATGATAGATAACTCAATGAAGTCATACAGAAAGTAAAACAATTGTTGTATAATCATGCACAAAATTTTGGATAATAATGAGTAGATTATATAAATAAGCAAACAAAATTCAGTTTTGCTTCTGATCTGTGGATAAAATTCAAAAACACAATTTTTTTTTTAAAGATTTTATTTATTTATTTGACAGACAGAAATCACAAGTAGGCAGAGAGGCAGGCAGAGAGAGAGGAGGAAGCAGGCTCCCTGCTGAGCAGAGAGCCCGATGCGGGGCTCGATCCCAGGACCCTGGGATCATGACCTGAGCCGAAGGAAGAGGCTTTAACCCGCTGAGCCACCCAGGCGTCCCTCAAAAACACAATTTTGAAAGCTAACAGAATTGGTAAATATATCAAAATGGGGAAAACATTTGATCATATCACCTAGAGCCCAGTTTTTCTAAGTACCCGGCATTGACCCCAAAGTGCTAAGGTGAGTTAGATAGAAATACCTGATGTCAGTCAAGGGGAATAGCTTGATTGCTCAGCCATCCTTTACAATCTCCCATTGAAAAACGTAGAGGTGAAATGGTGTGTATAGCAAAGTCATGAAGATTGATGGCACCCGCTGCTTCCAAATGTACCCTATCTGCATGCAAACCACTTGACACATGAACTGATGGAAAACAAAAAGTGTTTGCCCAGGAAAAGTGCTTCAGCAAGCTTAATTTCCATAGTCATTTGCACAGCAAAAGCGAGATCTAATAGGTCCCAGAGAAATCAGAAAAGCCATGATAAGAATTCAAAGCCACAAACTAAATAAAAAGAGATTATTAGCTACATTGCAGTAGGCAAACAGTAAAGTCTTAAGTGATCAATACTTGACAAGAGACATGCCACAAACTTCATGTATAGGTCATGCTCACACACCGTTTTTTAAATAAATCGACTGACTCCTGGACAAGGCACATAAAATGTCACTTTTTATCTTTCAGTTGATATTTTCCTCCAAGAGGAAAAAAACCTATCTATTCACCTCCCTGAGAGATTTGATCGAAAAGATAGTCACTCCTGATATAAGGTTTAAAGGGGAAAACTGCAACCAAGTGGAAATTTTTGTCAGTACCTTAATCTCTGATTTGTAGAAGGTTTTGCTTTGGGATATTTGGTATGTCTGAGGATTGCCACCAAAGAGCCCTTCTGTTCTTTAATGGCTGCACTAAATCTTAACAAACGTGAGCATGAAAACTATTGTGCTGCACTTGTGAGGCATATATCAAAGTTATATTTTTTAAAGCTTGGGAAGGCGGTTGAATCATGCATGCTCTTTATGGAGCTCTGATCAGGCTGATAAAGGCAGTTCAGCTTCAATAAATGCTTTTAAAGTGAATGTTTTGGAAACTGAATAGGAAATTCAAAGCTCAAACTGTTGCCAAACTGCTCCCACAGCACTTTGATCACTTTGTTTCTGACATTTTGTTGAAAATGTCTTGTTTTTATTAAAATGTTGGCATCTAGAGACCAAGAAAGTTAACTGTAGTCACTGAAAATATAATATACAGTAAATCATGGAATGACATGACTTATTAAGTACTTTGTACACATTCCTTAAAAAGAAAACTATTTCCCTGTGGAGTCACACACAGCATTGCACTTGTCTGAGAAAAAGTTCATATTGTTAAAAGAAAGAGAAGTACAGAAGATAAATCAAATACACTTTGCTTCAGGAAAAAAGTAAAAGAAGTTACGCAGCTTTACTATAGAAAAGAATAGGAATACTATAAAACAGAAATTAATAAAATTAAAGAGGCTTGCTGAATTATGATCACAGAACTTATCTTTAACTTCAAGGACAGAGAAGACAGAATATGGCCTTCTCAAATTTACACACCAGGAGACTGCTTCTATAATTGGTGATGCTGATTTCTCTGATCACACCATCATAGTTTAAAATGTATGGCGTCTGCAATTTAGGTGCTGAGTTTATCTGAAGAGTAGGATACTTGTGAAAACCAAAAATAGTAGTGAGTTGAAAGTTACTCAAATAGAGACACACATATTAGTATGAAGTCAAGAGGATGATTTCTTTATACATTGAGATGTATGTAAAAGGTATAGCATAATATTTTATGTTTCCATTGCCAGGAAAATAATAAGGATAACTTGAAGAATAAGCACTACATAGCTTTCTTTCTTATTCTATTTACACATATAATCGATAACATTTACACTAGATTCAGTTTTTATAACTTTCTTGAATTTTTCATCCCATTGACTTTTAACTAATGATATCCCCCTGAGCCACTACATTAATTTGTGATAAATTGTATAGTTGTCTTGTGCTCTGTAGTATCAGAGAACATAAAGTAAAATGACAGTTTGAAGAACTGAAGACAATCAGTAAATAGAGATTAAACTCCAAATCAAACTAGCAAGGAGATACCAAGGATGGTATGTGTGAATACATATATAATATATGTATGTATCTCTGTGTGTGTGTGTGTGTGTGTGTGTGTATATGCACATATATATATAATATGTGTGTGAATATATATATAATTATATATAATATATTATATATGTGTATATATATGTATGTATATGTATGCATATATGTATGCATGTGTGTATATACACACAGTTCCCACTAAGAGCATTTACCACTGACCTGGGTATTTAGGACAATCCATTGACATGTGTCACTGTTATATGCAACTTAGATTAATTTTCTGATTGAATAATTATCAAACAGAACTTTGATTGTAAACTCATAGTCAGTTCTCTCTTTGATAATGATGAGTAAATAATTTGAAACAAACCTCACTCAGAGGATTACAAACGGTAACAACAATAATCTCCTTGAGTAACTGAAGACACTGGAGGGTTAAGATATCAAAGAATTACCAGACAAAGATGCTAGAAATGTGCAAAACCAGGGAGGTAAGGCTGGCAATAGACTACTTTTCTCCTGAAGGAATTTAATTCTGGAGGTGGTGGCTGGAAGTCAGGAGGTAGAGTAAACCCTCCCAGGAACAGCAGGGAGAAGGACTTAACTTTAAGTCTTGCTAGAGGCGGATAGCCAATGTACCCCTTCATAATGGGTTAAGACACAATGTGCTGAGACTATAAAAAAAGAACAACTCAGAATAATACAGACAAAATCAAATCAAATCCTATTAATTTCTGATATTGGTTTAAGATGATACTGGGTGATTGCCCTCTGTTTCCTTAGAATAAAGAAACACATTTTCCCTGGAGGAAGATATCATTTTGGTCTTCAAAATATTTCTAGAACAATTTTCAAACTATAATATCTGGACATAAACATAGCTACACACATGAGGCCATAAGACAACATAAGGAAAATCAGTAGAACAAAATAACTCTATGTGAATTGCATGTATGGAATTAAATATGAATATAGATCATAAGAAAATAGTTAGAATGAATTACTAAAGGACAGAAAGTTGAAAAATAATGAAGGTATAGTAAATACTATAAAGCACAGTGAAATGGTCTAAATTATACACAACTGAAGATCCAAAAGGAGAGATGAGAATAAAAGAGATTATGATCAAGAATGTTAATTAAAGATGACCCACAGATTTAAGATTTGCATACTTCAAACTGGATAAATAAAAAAGTAATCCATATGTAGATAATTATAGGAAACTTTCTGATAAATCAAGACAAAAAGCAAACCTTAAAAGCAGTTTTAGGAAAATACACGTTACCTTACAAAGAGTAAAAATCAGATTGACAATTGACTCAACACACAAACACACACACACAAACACACACACACACCTCACAATGAAAGCCAGAATACAAAGCTGCCAGTGTAAAATTTTAGGCTAGATGAAGCTCAGATAGAGACATTTGTATAGTCCAATAGTTTAAATGCTATTCATATGCTGAATACCAAATACCTATCTCCAGCCTAAAACTATTCAACTGTCTATATGACATCTTGACCTGAATAACTCCTAAACATCTAAAACACTACATCATATATCAAAACTGAATTTCTGACCTTATTACCTAAACCTGCTCTACCTACCAACATCCCAGGTGCTGGCAGTTTCATGTGTCTTGACAATACCCTTTTCCTTATATCCATTAGCTAAATATCCATTATCCTGTTTACCAAATATACTCAGTTTAAACTGCTTAAAAAACAGCAGCCAGAATGAACCTCTTAAAACTTCAGTCATACTTGTTTCCTAAAGCCTTTCAACAGCTTCCCATTTCACTCATGACAGATATATGTTTTCTTCCAGTAACCTCCATTTTCTTCTCTGACATCAATCCCCAAAAGCCCACCACCACTTTTTACTCTAATTCCCATTGGGATCTCCACTGTTTCTCAAACACACCAGACATTTAACAACTGTGCTGGGTCAGAGATTTCATCCTATTGGTAATTTAACAAGTTAGCCTGCTAGAGTACTATAGAAGCTGGCTAAAAATCTAAGAGTCTTATGTCAGAAACAACAACAAAAAAAGTTTATTATAGTGATAGCAGTAACCAAAATAACACATTTTCTTAACTCATTCCCCAAGTCTTCAGCCATGAGAAAGCTGGCAGTTGAAATGCCTGAACTCTGGAAGAAGCTGACTGGTGCAAGGGCGGGCAGAAGGGCCCTTGTTCTCTAAAAATTTGAAGTTGTGCACTTTTTAGTTAGCAGTACCCTGAGGGACAGGTAATGATACTTGTTTTGGTCTCAACTCTCTGGCCACAGTAGCTTAACAGAGACATTTCTCAAAAAATTTTAAAGAGCCAGTACACCATTTTTTTTTCCTTTTTGGAACCAGATGTTTAAGAAAATCTTAGATAACTCCAGACATTAGCAAATGGAAATCAGAAATCCCTGAGGAGTTGAAGAATCAGATCTCCAAAGTTACTATAATACTCTGGATGTTCAATTCTCAATTCTCAGATATACATAAAATTTTATATATATATATATATATATATATATATGTATGTATATGGAAACTGGAAGCATATATATAAAACATATATATGTGTCTTTATATGTTTATATATAAAATTTGTATACTTATATAAATTATATATGTATATATTATATATACATATATAAAAACCACACACATAAACCATACACCATACACATAAAAACCAAACACACATAAGAAACTGGAATATATGGCCCAACCATGGGAAAACAAAAATGACAGAAACTGTATCTGAGGAAACCCAGGCATTTGAAATAATAGTCAAAGAAATTAATATAACTGGAGTTTCTCAAAAATCCTCAATGACCTCAAGGAAATCACAGATAAAAATCTAAAGAAAATCAGGAAAGTGATGTATGAAAGAAATGAGAATATCGATAAACGTATATAAACTATACAAAGGAACCAAACAAATTCTGGAACCACAAAACACAATAACTGAAAAGAAAAATTTCTCAAGAGGGTTCAGTAGCAGATCTGAGCAGGTGTAAGAAAACATAAGTGGACTTAAAGATGAAATAATTGAAATGATTGTGCTTGGGGATTTGAAAGAAAAAGAATGAAGAAAAATAGTTTAAGAGACTTATATGACACAAATAAGTAAATAAATATACATTTCATGAGAGAGGGAAAGGGACAGAACAAATATTGGAAGAAATAATGGCTGAAAACTCCTCAAATCTATTGAAAAATATGAATTTATATATTCAACAAACTAAAAGCAACAACAACAAACTCCAGTCAGTATGAACCAGTAGAAATGTACACTGAGAAAAATAGTCAGACTGCTAAAACCCAAAGACAAAGAGAATTTTGAAAGAAGTAAAAAAAAAAATGATTCATCATATACAAAGAATTGGTAGGTAATTAAATACCTTCTGACACACGAGACTTCTGGACCACATTGCTTCACTGATGAATTGTACCAAATGCTTAATAAGGAACTAACAATTCCTCCCAAACTCTTCTAAATAATTGAAGAGGAGGGGACACTTACTAACTCATTCTATGATGCCAGCATCATTTTAATACAAAAGCCAGATAAAAACATTACAAGAAAAGAAAATTGCAGGAAATATTCCTTATGAATATAGCTGCAAAGACACTCAATAAAATAACAGCAAATCAGATCCAGCAGCATATTAAAATGATTATGGACCATGATGAAGAGGTTTTTATCCTAGACATCCAAGGGTTATTCAACATACAAAAATCAGTCAGTGTAGTAACACATTTATAGAATAAAGGAGGTGGGTAAACCTTTCCAAACACTTGACAAAATAAAAAACATCTTCATGATAAAAACACTCAACTAGGACTAGAAGGTAAGTTACTCAATGTGATAAAGGGCATATATTAAAAGCCCACAGCTATTATCATATAAATGGTTCAAGTCTAATAGCATTCCTCTAAGATCAGGACAAGACAAGGATGCCCACTATTACAACTTTAATTTAACATAGTACTCAACGTTCTACTCAAAGCAGTGACACAAGAAAAATACACAACAGACATTCAAACTGAAAAAAAAGGGCAATATTTTCTCTGTATGCAGATAACATGATCTTATATGTAGAAAATCCTGAAGTACTACACACACACACACACACACACACACACACACACAGCCCGTTAGATCCAAGAAACTAATTCAGCAAACTTGTAGAATACAAAATGAACACTCAAAAATTAGTTGTACTGTGTATACCAGCAATGAACAATTCAAAAAATTTTAAGAAATAACTGCAGTTATAATAACATTTAAAAGAATAATTTTTTTAAAAATAGAATTAACCAAAGAAGCAAAAGAACTCTACAGTTAAAATTATAAAATATTGCTGGGGCGCCTGGGTGGCTCAGTGGTTTAAAGCCTCTGCCTTCAGCTCAGGTCACCGTCCCAGGACCTGGGATAGAGCCCCGCATTGGGCTCTCTGTTCAGCAGGGAGCCTGCTTCCTCCTCTCCGTCTCTGCCTGCCTCTCTGCCTACTTGTGATCTCTATCTGTCAAATAAATGAATTTTAAAAAATTATAAAATATTGCTGAAAAAAAGGATTCTTCCTTTTTTTTTCCAACCCATATTTATGGATTGGAAGACTTAATATTGTTAAGATCTCAATACTTCCCATAGCGATCTATAAATTCAATGCAATGCCTATAAAAATCTCAATGACAAATTTTGGAGAACTAGAAAAATTTATGCTAAAATTCATGTGCAGCTTAGTCAGTTCAGGCTGCTATACAAGAATACCATACACTGAGTGGTTTTAGCAACAAACATTTATTTCTCCATGTCCTAGAAGCTGAAAGCCAGAGATCAGTGTGCTGGCATGGTCAATTTTTTTTGTTTGGACCCTCTTCCTGGCTATGTCCTGATATGGCTTTTCTTGGTGTGTGCACAGAGAGCAAGCTCTCATCTCTCTTTTTCTTTTTGTAAGACCATTAAATGTAACTGTTATTACCTTCCAAATACTCCACCTCCAATTGCCATCATTCTGGGAAGTAGGGTTTCAACATACAAATTTTGAGAAGATACAAACATTCAGTCCACAGCAATATGAAGTCACAAGGTACCACAGATAGCAAATGAAATAAAACAAAACAAAAACCCTACAAAAACAAACAAAAAATTGAAAAAGACAAAGTTGAAAGACTTGTATTTCCTCATTTCCCTGAGTTCAAAACTAACTACAAATTTACAGTCATCAAAACTGGGTGGTAGTGGCATATACACCAATGGCATAAAATAAAAACTGTAGAAATAAACCCTTACATATATAATCAATTGATTTTCAACAAGGATACAAGGCCAAATAATGGTGAAAGGACAGTCTTTTCAACAAATGAGTCTGGCAAAACTGCATTTCCACATGCCAAAATAAACAAATAAAGTTTGACACTTACCTTACAAAAAAGAATGAACTTGTACTCTTACACCATACACAAAAATTAATTCAAAATGGATCAAATCGTTAAATTTCATAAAACTCTTCCAAAAAAAGAGGATAGATTTTTTCATAATCTTGGCTTTGGCACTGGTTTCTTGAATATGACATCAAAATCACAGGCAACAGAAAAAAAATAAATTGAACTTCATCAAAATTAAAAACATTTGTGCATCAAAGGACACTATGAAGAGAGTAAAAAAAGTAAACCCACAGTGGGAGAGAATATCTGTAAATCATATATCTAAGAAGGGATTAATATGCAGACTATATAAAAAACTCTCACAATTCAACAACAACGTTATTCAAAAATGGGCAAAGGTCTTCAATACATAGTTCTGCAAATAAGACAAATGATTGACCAATCAGCACATGAAAAGATGTTAAATATTATAAATCATTAGGAAAATACAAATCAAATCACAATGAGCTATCACTTCACATCCATTAGAATGGTTATTATTTTTTAAATGTTTTTAATTTAATGTTTTTGTTATTGTCCTGTAAAGCTTTTTCCTTTTTTATAGTTTTTTTATTATTAACATATAATGTATTATTTGTTTCAGAGGATAACAGTTATCATTTTTTTAAAAAGGAAATTAAAAAGTATTGGAAAGCTGCTGTGGGAAATAGTTTGGTGGCTCTTTGAAAAATGAAACATAGAAACACTATATTACCCAGAAATTTCACTCCTAGTCATATAATCTGAAGAATTAAAAATGGGAACTCAGATATTTGTACACTAATGTTCATCACAGAATTATTCACAATAACCAGAATGTGGAAACAACCCAAGTACCCGATCCACTAACAGATAAGCAAACAAACACTGGTATATCATCCAAATATAAAAAACAATGAAGATCTGACATATTCTATAATAGATGAACATCACATACATGCTATGTGAAAAAGGACAAACATCACATATTTCCACGTATAATCAAGTAACTAAAACGGGTAAATTCATAAAGACAAAGAAGAACTGAGTTTAACAGAGGGTTCAGATAGGGGTAATTGGAAATTATTGGTTAGTGGTTGTTATAGAGCTTCTGTTTTAGATGATAAAACATTTTGGAAACAGTGGTAATGACTACACAAAACTGTGTATATACTTAATGTTTTGAATTGTACATTTAAAAATGGTGTATATGGTAAATTTCATTTTTTGTATATTTTACCACATTAAAAGGTAATGACATTGCTTTGATTATTCCTTCTATTTGGATTATTCTTTTCCCAGTATCTACTTGGCTAATTCTCTTATCTCCTTCATGTCTTTTTTTTTTTTTTTTTTAAAGAATTTTTTATTTATTTGGCAGAGAGAGGTCACAAGTAGGCGGAGAAGCAGGCAGAGAGAGAGGGGGAAGCAGGCTCCCTGCCAAGCAGAGAGCCCGATGCGGGGCTCGATCCCAGGACCCTGAGATCATGACCTGAGCCGAAGGCAGAGGCTTAACCCACTGAGCCACCCAGGCACCCCTCCTTCATGTCTTTATTGAAATTATTTCTCACTGAAGTCTACCTCAACCACTCATGTTTAATTTTGAACTCCAACATAACCACTCTTTATACTCCTTTTCCTATGCCCCTCTTATAGAATTTACTTTCTAATATACATTTTTATCTCATTTTTATGTTTATTGATTGTTTGTTAACCCCACTAGAAATTAAATTTCCTCAAATTATTTTTTTCAAATATAAACAATGCCTATCACACAGATCATAACTCAATATTTCTTGAATCAAAGAAATGAATGAATGAATGAATGATTTAAATCTTAGACTGAAGAGCACTCTAGAGGAAGTATATGAATGATGGTTTTCATTTTCAAATCAAACCTGATTGATCAGACTCTGATAATATGGCAACATGTTGGGGTTTTGTGATTATTCATGGTGAAATAAGACATTTTCAAACTTAATTATTGTTATCCACTGCTTTTGTTACATTTAACTGGCTGAATAATATAATAAGTTGTGAATTACATATTGTGGTTTCATTTACTGGGGAAACCTTTGGAAATGTATCGTACATGAACATATTAAACTGAAGACATTTTATTCTTTACTGTTTTTCTTGTCCTATATTGTCTGTCAGCACTGCCATGTAGGCTGAAAAACACATTGATCTAGTTATCTATGGCGTAATCACACTTCCACATTTTTATTGACTTTTGAGAAATGTCTTATGATATATCATAGAAGAACAATATTGTATCAAGGTTAACCTTAAGAAAAGAGACTTACTTGTTTACTGAATCAAAATTAGCCTCAGTGGGTATTGAATTGAAATCAAATATCTGTTAAATAGAGCCCCAAGAAATCAATTGTAACCAGCAGTTAATGACCAGTTTGCTAACAGCTTGAGGCAAGGCCAAGGGCAGTTAACACTCCAACAAATTAGTTGTTAACTGTGCTAATGACTGATTTTGCAGGGATTATTGCTATTATAAACAGTCATCAATCCAGCTTTACCACTGAGTCTAGATAAGTTTGCAGGCAAAAAATATTTTTATGCCCTCAGTTTGATACTCTGAATTCTAGTTAATACGATAATCTAAAAATCATATAATGTTAGATTTCTTGCTCTGACAAAAATAAAAGTAATAAAAACTCCTTTTCATTTCCCTTATTTGTAGTATAGCTGGATGAATATATAAATTTCTGATAACTTCTTAGAATCAATAGGAAAATATGATAATAAGCATAAGTAAATATTTTCTCATTTTGAGTAGATATTCATCATCAATTTGTTAGGATATGTATATTAAGATTATTGGGCATCATAAAAATGAGGCTAATTTACCATCTCTAGTAAAATTTTGATTAAAAAAGGAGAATAGAAAGAATAAAATAATCAGATTTATATAGGAACAAACTAAGTTTTGGGAGAACAAAATATATAAGCTTCTGGAATTCAATATTAATCTTAAATTACAAGTGTTATTTTAAAGTAAATTCCCTACTTATTTACCAACAAAAGTAAATGACATTATATTCTGCATTTTAAACCAAAAACATAATATTAGACTGATCTCTCATTTCATTTTACAGTATTTTGAAATGATTGACATTAATCAACTTTTAACTCTAGTTAATTGCCTATATCACTGTTTATTTTTAAAAGATTTTATTTATTTATTTGACAGACAGAGATCACAAGTAGGCAGAGAGGCAGGCAGAGAGAGAGAGAGGAAGGGAAGCAGGCTCCCTGCTGAGCAGAGAGCCCGACTCAGGGCTTGATCCTAGGACCCTGGGACCATGACCTGAGCTGAAGGCAGAGGCTCAACCCAGTGAGCCACACAGGCGCCCCTCACCGTTTTTTGTAATATATATTTTTATCATATGGCTGAGTAATGTAGTTAAAGTCATGATTTTTATTGTTGAACTGCAAGTGCAGTTACAGAAATGTCAGCATTTAAATGTTTCAATAAGGCTTCCTTTAAATATTTCACAAGTACAGACATATCCACTGGGAATAATATTAATATGATATTTTTGTTGTTATAAATATATTTTTTATTAGAGGACAATGATGATAAGTTATTAGTGGCTTTACTACACTCTCCACAGCCAGGTCTCTGCAGTTAAAGTTGCATTTCAATCTAAGTAATTATTTGGAAAATTAAAATGAACATTTTTTTTTTATACTAGAATGAAAGAAAACTACGGTTACTTTTGTAACATGTACTCTGAATTTCAAAAGATGTTTTCCATTGAACAAAAATACATATTCTAAATTGGTTATAATAAAGATAATGCCTAGAGGTAACTATGATATTAAAATAACAGAATTTTTAAAAGTCACATCTAAGACCCACATAATTAAAGATAATTATAGAATGTATTTGAGCAATCATCTTACTCTAATTTTAAATGGGCATAGGGAGTAAGGAAAATAATGTTCACCTTGAATGAATCTATTTGATTCTCTTCAAGCACCTCATATCTTCTCTGTAGTAAAATTAAAACAAAATTTGAAAAGTAATTTGCAAGGTTTTTATAAAATTTCCATTTATTTCAACATTGTCTCATGGATTAGGTATTTTTTTAATATTTTAGGCAATACTTGTGACCTTTAAACTGATAGAAAGTATATAATTATTGCCCTAAACTCTTAATTTAGTAAGAGTCTCAACATATTTCTAACTACTTCAATTTATTTTTAAAAATTTTTGTAAAGATTTTATTTATTTATTTGAGAAAGAGAGAACAAGCATGAGCAGGAGGTAGGGGCAGGAGAATCAGATTACTTGCTGACCAGGGAGTCTGATAAGGGCTCAATCCTAGGACCCTGAGATTATGACCTGAGCTGAAGGCAGGCACTTAACAGACTGAACTACCCAGGAACCCCTAACTACTTCAATTTAGATTTATTTTCAATTAAGCTTATAATTCTTGAAGAGAAGAGCTTTACTTTATTCATTTTATACCCTCAACAAAAAAATAGTCTAATCTAAAAATGATCAGTTTTTCTTCCCAGGATTACTGAGATATAATTGGCCTACACAATTATTTAAGTTTAAGGTGCACAACATGATGATTTGGTAAATGTATATTTTGGGAAACTTTACCACAATTAAGTTAGTTAACACATTCTTCATCTCACATAATTACCATCTTGTTGTTGTTGTTATGTTTTTATGGTGAGAACTCTTTTTACAACAACTTTCAAATGTATAATATAGTATTGTTAACTGCAGCCACCATTCTGTACATCAGATTCCCAGTGATTTATTCATTTTATAACTGAAAGTTTGTAGCCTTATCATATAGTATTTATCTCTTTCTGTTGGTCTTATTTCACTTAGCATAATGCTCTTAAATTCATGTTGTCACAAATGGCAGGATTTCCTTCTTTTTATGCTTGAATAATATTTCATTGTATAAGTATATACCAAGTTTCTTTATCCATTCACTTGTAGATGGATACTTAGATGGTTTCCAGTTCTTGGCTATTGTGAATATTGCTGGAAGGAACATGGGAGTGCAGATTATCTCTTCAAAATAGTGATTTCAGGTGGAGTAGAACTCTAGGCATGCCTCATCTCACGAATACAACTAGAAAACTATCAAATCATCCTAAATATCCCAAAATTCAAGCTGAAGACCGGCAGAACAAACTCTACAGCTAAAGGTAGAGAGGATATAGCACTGAAGAAAGTAGGGAGGGCAGAGATGTGGTTTGGGAAATAAATAGATAGTGGCTGCTGCGGTGAGAAGGGAGATGTGGTCATGGAGAAGGATGAGTGACAGACTAGCACACAGGGGAACACAAAGAGAGAATGAATCCCAATAGCAATTGGCTTGAAAAACAAGAGGGCCTAAATTTCATGAGTTCTTGCAGCCAGTAGGTTTGAAAGCCTAGATTTTGAGGGTCAGTTTGCTTGGCTCTAGAAGAGCTCAGAGGACATTGGGATTGCTTTCGTATAAAAGGTAGAGCAAACATACTGTGGGCATATAGCCTGAAAATAACCATCTGAAGAGTATCTGTGGTATACAGTGGCGAGTTTAGCTGCTCATCTTGGAGTATGTCCCAGAGAGTTAACATTCTCAGAGAGAACTCCTCAAGCTACAAAGGAACTGGCAGGTAACATTTATCTCCCTTACCCCTCAGCATAAACACAAGGCCACCTGTAGCACAATGCTAACACTCACTTCCTAAACGGCCTATAAGCCCTGACACCACACACTCTAGAAGAACTGCTCTTCCCAGTCACCCTTGCCTCAGACTTAGCATGTTGGGCTCCCTTCCCCAGAAGACTAGTCCAAACCTCTGCTAACACTGTGTCTTCCACAGTTTTGCAAGTCATTAGTTCCAGTGGTGGCTGTACAGGTATCAGTTCAGAGGCAGACTAGGGCACATCTAATTAAAACTCACCACATTCAGGCCAGGGACAAAACATTGCCCACAATACACAAAGACAATTGGCATGAACAGTAAAGAGGCCAGGACACAAGAGCAGAACACATACACACACACAAATATACTCCCAGAAGCACGAGGCTCTAGGGAACAGAAGACACTATGTGGCAGGGCACTTTAGGACCTCTTCATAAAGTTATTACCTTGAAGAACAGGACACATAATGACTTTTCTAACACATAGTAACAGGAACAGAGACTTAAACAAAATGAGAAGACAGAGGAATTTGTCCAAAATGAAAGAAGAGGACAAAGCCATGGTCATAGATCTAAGTGAAACAGATATAAGTAACATGCCAAATGGAGAATTTAAAGCAATGTTCATAAGGAAACTCACTGGACTTGTGAAAAGAGTGGAAGACATCAGTGAGACAACCAACACAGAATATGGCAGATAAAGGACTCAGTAAACAAAATGAGAAACACATTTAATATAATCAACAGGAGAATGAATCAGAGGAACAAATGAATGACCTAGAAGACAGAATAATGGAAAGTAATCAGGCTGAACAAAAGACAGAAGAAAGAATTATGCAAAACAATAATAGACTTAGTGAACTCAATAACTCCACCAAATGTAGTAACATTCATATTACAGGAGTCCTAGAAGAACAAGAGACAAAAAGAAACAGAGAATTTATTTTAATCCGGGGAAGGAAACAGATATCTAGATCCAGAAGGCAAAGAGAACATACAACAAAATCAACAAAAGCAGATCAACCCCAAGACATATTGTAATTAATATGACAAATAAATAAAGAAATAGGGCAAAATGTAGGGATACATAAAAATATTCAAAGCAGAAACACACTCCCAATCGATGCTGAAAAAGCATTTGACAAAGTACAGCATCCTTTCTTGATCAAAACTCTTCAGAGTGTAGGGATAGAGGGTACATACCTCAACATCATCAAAGCCATCTTTGAAAAACCCACCGCAAATATCATTCTCAATGGAGAAAAACTGAGAGCTTTTCTGCTATGGTCAGGATCATGGCAGGGATGTCCATTATCACCACTGCTATTCAACATAGTACTAGAAATCCTAGCCTCAGCAATCAGACAACAAAAAGAAATTAAAGGCATCCAAATCAACAAAGAAGTCAAACTCTCACTCTTTGCAGATGATATGATACTTTATGTGGAAAACTCAAAAGACTCCATTCCAAAATTGCTTGAACTCATACAGGAATTGAGTACAGTGTCAGGATATAAAATCAATCAGTTGATTGATGCACAGGAATCAGTTACAATCGCACCCAAAACCATAAAATACCTAGGAATAAACCTAACCAAAGAGGCAAAGAATCTGTGCTCAGAAAACTATAAAGTACTCATGAAAGAAATGGAGGAAGACACAAAGAAATGGAAAAATATTCCATGCTCATGGATTGGAAGAACAAATATTTTGAAAATGTCTATGCTACCTAAAGCAATCTACACATTTAATGCAATCCCTATCAAAATACCATCCATTTTTTCAAAGAAATGGAACAAATAATCCTAAAATTTACATGGAACCAGAAAAGATCTCGAAAAGCCAGAGGAATGTTTAAAAAGAAAGCCAAAGTGGTAGCAACACAATTCCAGACTTCAAGCTCTATTACAAAGCTATCATCATCAAGACAGTATGGTACTGGCACAAAAACAGACAGATCGACCAGTGGAACAGAATAGAAAGCCCAGAAATAGTCCCTCAACTCTATGGTCAACTACTCTTTGACAAAGCAGGAAGGAATGTCCAATGGAAAAGACATTCTCTTCAACAAATGGTGTTGGGAAAACTGGACAGCCACATGCAGAAGAGTGAAACTGGACCATTTCCTTATACCACACACAAAAATAGACTCCAAATGGATGAAAGACCTCAATGTGAGAAAGGAATCCATCAAAATCCTTGAGGAGAACACAGGCAGCAACTCTTTGACCTCAGCCACAGCAAGTTCTTCCTAGAAACATCGCCAAAGGCAAGGGAAGCAAGGGCAAAAATGAACTATTGGACTTCATCAAGATCAAAAGCTTTTGCACAGCAAAGGAAACAGTCAACAAAACCAAAAGATGGCTGACTGAATGGGAGAAGATATTTGCAAATGACATATCAGATAAAGGGCTAGTATCCAAAATCTATGAACTTATCAAACTCAACACCCAAAGAACAAATAATCCAGTCAAGAAATGGGCAGAGGACATGAACAGACATTTCTACAAAGAAGACATCCAGATGGCCAACAGACACATGAAAAAGTGCTCCACATCACTCGGCATCAGGGAAATACAAATCAAAACCACAATGAGATACCACCTCATGCCAGTCAGAATGGCTAAAATTAACAAGTTAGGAAACAACAGATGCTGGTGAGGATGCAGAGAGAGGGGAACCTTCCTACACTGTTGGTGGGAATGGAAGCTGGTGCAGCCACTCTGGAAAACAGCATGGAGGTTCCTCAAAAAGTTGAAATTAGAGGGGCGCCTGGGTGGCTCAGTGGGTTGGAGCCTCTGCCTTTGGCTCAGGTCATGATTCCAGGGTCCTGGGATCGAGCCCCGCATTGGGCTCTCTGCTTGGCGGGGAGCCTGCTTCCTCCTCTCTCTCTGCCTGCCTCTTTGCCTACTTGTGATCTCTGTCTGTCAAATAAATAAAATATTTAAAAAAAAAAAAAGTTGAAATTAGAGCTACCTTACAACCCAGCAATTGCACTACTGGGTATTTACCATAAAGATACAAATGTAGTGATCCGAAGGGGTGCACGCACCCAAATGTTTATAGCAGCAATCCCCACAATAGTCAAACTATGGAAAGAACCTAGATGTCCTATATATATGTGTGTGTGTGTGTGTGTGTGTGTGTATAATGGAATACTATTTATACTATATATATATATATGAAATATATATATATGGAATATTATTCCATATAATGGAATACTATGCAGCCATCAAAAGAAAATAAATGAAATCTTGCCATTTGTGACAACGTGGATGGAACTAGAGGGTATTAAGCTGAGTGAAGTAAGTCAATCAGAGAAAGATAACTATCATATGATCTCCCTGATATGAGGAAGCTGAGATGCAAAGTGGGGTTTTGGGGGGTAAGGAAAGAAAAAAATGAAACAAGATGGGATCAGGAGGGAGACAAACCATAAGAGACTCTTAATCTCACAAAACAAACTGAGAGTTGCCGGTGGTGGGGGGTAGGGAGAGGGTGGTTCGGTTATGGACATTGGGGAAAGTATGTGCTATGGTGAGTGCTATGAATTGTATAAACCTGGCAATTCACAGACCTGTATCCCTGGTACATATAACAGATATATTCAGAATATTCCACCTGAAATGACAAAACATATCCTTTTTAAGAGTACATATAATATATATACATTATATGTTAATAAAAAAATCTAAAAAAATTTTAAAAAGCAGAAACACAAATAAAGACAGTTGCATATAAAGGAAACCACATAAGGTGGATTTTTCAACAAAAACTATCCAAGCCAGAAAGGACTGGCATGATATAGTCAAAGTGCTGAGAGGGAAAGCCTACAGACAAGAATATCCCATCCAGCAAGTCTATGGTTCAGAATAGAAAGAAAGACAAAAAAATTTTCAGAGACAAAGTTTTCCCACTAAACCAGACATATAAGAAATATTAAAGGGCACTCTTTGGGTGGAAAGGAAAGAACAAAAATGACAATATGAAGGTAGGAGACACAAAAAGAGCAAAAGCAAATATTTCTATAAAAAATCAATCAATGAAAAAAACATCAATCAATGAACTCACAAAATAAAAGGATGTAATACATGACAACATATACCTAAAATGTGGGAAGGAGAGGAGTAAAGAATGAGTTCAAACTTAAACAACTATCAACTTAATATAGACTACTAACCACACACACACACACACACAAAAGCCACTAATAAATATACAAAGGATAAAAATAAAGAAAGCCTAATATATCACTAAAGAAAACTGGCAAAAGATATTAGCAAGAACAACAAAAAAGGATCAAGGAAATTATTCAGGAACAACCACAAGACAAATAATAATATGGCAATAAATACATATCTATCAATAATTATTTTGAATGTAAATGGACTAAATACTCCAATCAAAAGACACAGAGGTCAGAAGGGATTAAAAAAAAACAAAACAAAAACCCAATCCATCTATATGCTGTCTATAAAAGACATGTTTTAGAAAGACACCAGATGGAGAAACATTTATCCTGGAAATGAATGTAATAAGACTGGAATAGCAATACGTAGACGAAATACACTTTAAAACAAAAACAGTAACAAGAGGCAAAAAAAGAGACACTATAATAAAGGGGACAATTCAACAAAAAAGAAACCAATTATAAATATCTAGGCACCCATCACGGAAGCACTCAAATACATGAAAAGGGTAATAACAAACATGAAGGAAATAATCAATAATAATACAATAGTAGGTGTCTTTAATACCTCACTTACATCAATGGACAGATCATCTAAAGAGAAAATCGACAAAGAAACAATGGCTTTTAATGACACACTGGACCAGATGGATTTAACAGATATATTCAGAATATGCCACCTGAAATGACAAAACACATCCTTTTTAAGGGTACATGGAATGTTCTCCAAAATAGATTGCATCAGAGGCCACAAAACAAGCCTCACCAAATTTAAAAAGATAGATGCTATGCCATGCATCTTTTCTGACCACAACACTATGAAACTAAAAACCAACCACAAGAAAAAGTCTGGGAAGACCACAAATACATGGAGGTTAAATAACATGCTACTAAACAATGATGCATCAACCAGGAATTAAAAGAAGAAATTAAAAAGTCTATGCAAACAAATGAAAATGAAAACACAATGGTTAAAAACACTTGGGATGCAGAAAAAGCAGTTCTAAGAGGGAAATTTTTAGCAATACAGGTCTACCTCAAGAAGCAAGGAAAATCTCAAAAGAACAACTTAACCAAGAGATGACTCTTTGAAAAAATCCTCAAATGAATAAACCTCTAACCAGACCTATCAAGAAAAAAAGAGAAATGACCTAAATAAATAAGACCATAAATTAGAGAAGGAAAAAAAAAAAAACAACAAAAACCACAGAAATACCAATAATTATAAAAGAATATTATGAAACACTGTGTGAAAAACTATATGCCAACATATTGGATAACCTAGAAGAAACAGATAAATTCCTAGAAACATATAAACTACCAAAACTGAAACAGGAAGATATAGAAAATTTGAACAGACCCATTATTACCAGCAAAGAAACTGAATTAGTAATCAAAAAACTCCCAGAAAACAAAGTTCAAAACTAGATGACTTTATAGGCAAATTCTACCAATCACTTAAAGAAGAGTTATTACCTATTTTTCTCAAACTATTCTAAAAAATAGCAAAGAAGAAAAACTTCCAAATTCATTCTAGGAGGCCAGCATTAGCATGACACCAAAACCAGACAAAGACACCACAAAAAAAAAAAAAAAAAAAAAAAGAGATCTACAGGTCAACATTGATGAACATAAATGCAAAATACTCAATAAAATACTAGTACGCCAAATCTAAGAACACATTAAAAAAAATCATTCACCGTGATGAAGTACGATTTCTCCCTGGGATGCAAGCATGGTTTAAAATTTGCAAGTCAATCAACATGATCTTACATTAATAAGAGAAAGGATAAGAACCATATGATCATTTTGACAGACACAGAAAAAACATTTGAGAATGTATAACAACTATTCATGATAAAAGCCTCAAGACAGTAGGCGTAGGGGAACACATCTCAACAAAACAAAGGCCATATATGAAAAACCTATAGCTAACATCATCCTCAAAGACAAAAAAACTAAAGGCCTTTTCCCTAAGATCAGAAACAAGACAAGGATGTCTACTCTCACCACTTTAATTTAACATGGTGGTGGAAGTCCTAGCCACAGCAATCAGACAACAAAAAGAAATAAGTCATTCAAATCAGTAAAGAAAAAGTAAAACTTTCACTATTTGTAGATGACATGATACTATACATTGAGAACCCTAAAAACTCCATCAAAAAATTGCTAGAACTTAAACACAAATTCAGTAAAGTCACAGAATACCAAATCAAACTTCAGAAATCTGTGGCATTTTTATACAACAAAAATAAAGCAGCAGAAATTAAGAAAATAATCTCATTTATAACTGCACCAAAAGTAACAAGATACCCCAGAATAAACCTAACCAAAGAGATGAAAGACCTGCACACTTCAAACTATAAAACTCTGATGAAAATAATTGAGGATGACACAAAGAAATGGAAAGATATTCCATGTTCATGGACTGAAAGAACAAATATTGTTAAAATGCCTATTATACTACCCAAAGCAATGTACACATTTAATGTAATCCCTATCAAAATACCACCAATAGGGTGTCTGGGTGGCTCAGTCAGTTAAGCCATCAACTCTTGATTTTGGCTCAGGTCATGATCTCGGGATCTCAAGATCAAGCCCCATGTTGGGCTCCATGCTCAGTACGGACTCTGCTTGAGATTCTCTCTCTCCGTTTGCCCCTCCCCCAAGTCATGCTGTCTCTCTCTCTCAAATAAATAAATAATTTTTTAAAAATGTTATAAAAAATACCACTAACATTTTCCACAGAGCTAGAATAAACAATCCTAACATTTTATGGAACCACAAAAGACCCTGAATAGCCAAACCAATTTTGAAAAAGCTGGAGGCATCACAATTCTAAACTTCAAGTTATATTACAAAACTATAATAATCAAAACAGTATAGTACTGGCACACACACACACACACACACACACAAAAGTCACGTAGGTCAGTAGAACAGAATAGAAAGTTCAGAAATAAACCTACAATTATATGGTCAAAAAATCTTTGCAAAGGGATGAAAGAATATCCAGTGAGAAAAAGTCTCTTTAACAAATGGTGTTGGGAAAACTGGACTGCTACATGCAAATGAATGAAATGACACTTTCTTACACCATACACAAAAATAAATTCAAAATGTGTTTAAGACATAAATGTGATGCCTGAAGTTATAAAAATCCTATAAGACAGCATAGGCAATAATTTCTCTGACATTGGCCTTAGCAACTTTTTTCCAAGTAGGTCTCCTGAGACAAGGGCAACAAAAGGAAAAATAAACTATTGGGACCTCATCAAAATAAAATTTTCCTGCACAGTGAAAGAAAAAATAAACAAAACTAAAAGACAATCTTCTATGGAATGGATGAAGATATTTGCAAATGACATAACTGATAAAGGGTTAGTATCAAATATATATTCATATATATAAAGAACTTATCAAAGTCAACACCCAAAAAACAAATAACCCAATTTAAAAATGGACAGAAAGATATGAACAGATATTTCTCCAAAAAAAGACATACAGATGGTCAATAGGAACATGAAAAGTTGCTCATCATCACTTACCATTAGGAAATGCAAATCAAAACTACAATAAGGTACCACCTCACACCTGTCAGAATGGCTATAATAAACAAGACAAGAAACAACAGATTTTGGTGAGAATGTGGAGAAAGGGGAACCCTCTTAAACTGTTGGTGGGAATGCAAACTGGTGAAGCCACTGTGGAAACAGTATGGGGGTTTCTCATAAAGTTAAGAATAGAATTACCCTATGATCCAGCAATTGCACTGCTGGGTATTTACCTAAAGGATACAAAAATACTAATTCAAAGGAAAACATGTGCCTCAATGTTCATAGCAGCATTATCAACAATAACCAAACTATAGAAAGAACTGAAATGTGCACCAACTGATGAATGGATAAAGAAGATGTGGTATATAAATACAAGGGAATATTAGTCAGCCATAAAAAAGTTAAATCTTGACATTTGCAACAACAGGGATAAAGCTAGAGAGTATAATGTTAATAAAGTTAGAGAAAGACAAATACCATATGATTTCACTCATGTGGAATTAAACAAAACAAACTATCAAAGGGGGGAAAAAGAGAGAGAGACAAACTGAGAAAGGAGCTCTTCATTATAGAGAGCAAATGGATGGTTACCAGAGAGGAGGAGGGTGGGAGCATGGGTGAAATAGGAGATTGGGTTTAAGGAGTGCACTTTTCGTGATAAGCATCGGGTGATTAAAATAAAAACTTAAAAAAATAATACACCTTATACAAAGTCACAGTAAAACAGTCAAATAGATAACAGCAACAAAAAAAAAAAGTGATTTTATTGTCTTCAGATATATACCCTGATGTGGGATTGCTGGGTTATATGATTGTTCTGTTTTTAATTATTTTTTTAAAGATTTATTTATTTATTTATTTGACAGACAGAGATCACAAGTAGGCAGAGGGCAGGCAGAGAGAGAGGAGGAAGCAGGCTCCCTGCTGAGCAGAGAGCCTGATGCGGGGCTTGATCCCAGGACCCTGGGAGCATGACCTGAGCCAAAGGCAGAGGCTTTAACCCACTGAGCCACCCAGGACCCCTGTTTTTAATTTTTTGAGGAATCTCCATGCTGTTTTCTATAGTGGCTATAAATATTTCTATTGCTACCAACAGTGCATGAGGGTTCCCTTTTCTTTACATCCATGGCAGTATTTCTTATTTTTTTAGATAATAGCCATTTAAACAGTGGTGAGTGGTATCTCAATGTTTTGATTTGCATTTCCTTGATGACTGGTCACGTTGAATATTTTTTCATGAATTTGTTGACCATTTGTATGTCTTCTTTGGAAAAATGTCTGTTGAGCTCCTCAGAGCATTTTTTAAATAATTTTTTTATTTTTATTTATTTATTTGTTTGACAGACAGATTACAAGTAGGCAGAGAGGCAGGCAGAGAGAGAGAGAGGAGGAAGCAGGCTCCCCGCTGAGCAGGGAGCCCAATGCGGGGCTTAATCCTAGGACCCTGGGACCATGATCTGATCAGAAGGCAGAGGCTTTAACCCACTGACCCACCCAGGTGCCCCCTCAGAGCATTTTTTAATCAGATTTTCTTTAGCCACTGAGTCATATGAGTTCCTTACATATTTTGGATATTAACCCCTTATCAGATACATGGTTTGCAAATTTTTTCTCTCATTCCTTAGGTTGCCTTTCCATTTTATTGTTTCTTTTGCTTTGCAGAGTTTGTTAGTTTGCTATAGTCCCAATGGTGATTTTTGCTTCTGTTGCTTGTACTTTTGGTGTCACATCCAAAAAAATCCTTGCCAGACGTAAAGGAGAATTTCCCATATATCTTCTTCTAGGAATTTTATGATTTCAGGTCAAAACATGTAATTCCTTAATCCATTTTAAGTTATTTTTTTGTGAAACCTGTAATACAGGTTCCATTTTAGTTTAGTTTTTTTTTTTTTTTTTGCTTTTGTTTTTGTTTTTTGTTTTTGTTTTGTTTCGTTTTGCATGTAACTATCCTACTTTCACAACACCATTTATTAAATAAACTATTCTTTCACCATTGAGTATTCTGGGCTCTTTTGTGAAATATTCGTTGGCCATATATGTGTGGGTTTATTTCTGTTCCACTGGTCTATGTGTTTGTTTTTATCTCAGTTTCATATTTCTTTGATTACTAGAGTTTTGTAATATAGTTTGAAATTAGGAAGCGTGTGCCTCTAGCTTTGTTCTTTCTCAAGGCTGCTTGTGCTTTTTGGTTCCTTTTGTAGTTCTAGATGAACTTTACTATTGTTTTTCTTTCTATTTCCTTAAAAAATGCCATTGGTATTTTGTAGGGATTGCATTGACTCTATAGATGGCTTTGGTAGTATGGAAATTTTAATAAAATTAATTCTACTGATCCATGAACATGGATATATTTCCATTTATTTGTTCTTTAATTTCTTTCATCAATATTTTGTACTTTTAAGTGTTAGATCTTTCACTTCCTTGGTTAAACTTATTCTTAAGCATTCTACTCTTTTTAATGCTATTGCAAATAGTATTCCTATTGCAAACAGTATTATTTTCTTTATGACTTTTTCAAATAGTTTATTGCTAGTGTACAGAAATGCAACTAACTTTTGTGTATGGATTTTATATTCTGAAACATTACTAGATTCCTTTCTTAGGCCTAATAGTTTTTTGGTGGAATCTTTAGGATTTTCTGTATACAAGAATATGTCATCAACAAACAGAGACAATTTTCCTTCTTCCTTCCTAGTTTGGATGTATTTCATTTATTTTTATTGCCTGATTGCTCTGGGTAGGACTTCTAGTACTATCTTGAACAGGAGTCGTGAGAATGGAAACCTTTGTCCTGTTACTCATTTTAGAGAAAAAGCTTTCAATCTTTCACCATTGAGTATAATATCTATAGGCTTATCATATGTGGTTTTTACTATGTTGAGGTATGTTCCTTCAAAACACAATTTATTGAGTTTTTATCTTAAAAGGATGCTGAATTTATTGATCTACATATGAGGAACCATCCAGGAATAAATTCTACCTGATATAGTGTATGATCCTTTCATTGTAGTGTTGAGTTCAGTTTGCTAGTGTTCTTGAAATTTTTTGCATCTACATTCATCAGAGATATTGGCCTATAGTTTGTTTTTCTTATAGCATCTGTGTGGCTTTGATATCAGAGTAATGCTAGCCTTGTAGAATGAGTTTGGGAGCATACTCTCATCTTTAATTTTTTGGAATTTTTGGAATTATTTCTTTTTAAAAATTTGGACAGAATTCACCCATGGAGAAACAACATTCACTTGCAACTTGGGGTATGCTGGAGTGAGCTGTGACCCTGGGTTGAGTGGTAAAAGCGTGTGGTTGTGCAGTGGCTCTGGGTCCAGGGAGTGTGGTGGCATATCAGCTCAGGTACCACTGGGTATAAAAGCATTGACAACTGTGTGCCCGCTGTGAGAATTGAGGGTGATCCACTGAGGCTGCAAAGGTTGCTATGTTCCTCAGTGGTACCTCCAGGTCCAGTGGCTAATGATCAGGGCAGGCAAGAGTGCTGGCTGAGGCTAGTGATGTTCACACACTTGGCTGTAAGGGTCAGCTACAGGTGGGATGGTAGGGGCCTATTGCAAATATACCTGTAATGATGGGGTCAAGGTAATTAGCAAACACCAGAGCCAACTGTGGGTGCATTGGCAGTTTCAAGGACATTGACCATCATTGTGGGCTATTGTGGCTGCTGGTTCTCACCACTGCTGCATGGCAGTAGAAGTTAGTGTTGGGAGTCAGGCTGGGGTGTGCAAGTGTGCAACTGGAGGGTCTAGATGCTGGTGAGCCCATGATGCAGCCCAGTGACAGGAGACTTGCCTGGATCCAGGTCCACAAGCAGCTATAGGTGCCCTGGATTTCTATATGCACTTTCATGGGTATAAGATTTTGCCATGTGCACACAAGATGATGGAGTCCAGTGATGGGTCTCAAGCCATTTGCCTGTAAGTGAAGGTAGAAGATCTACCTCCAAACATATACACAGTATTGGGAGTCAGCTTTAAGGGTCTAGGCTAACATTTTGGACTTACGAGGTTACAGAGGCCTAGGCTGTCTGTCAGTGCAGGTCTCTGGCTCTGGCATGGTTTAGGGGGTTAGGGGACAGAGAGGGATTAAGATAGTTGGAATCAGTCACCATGAATACTCATGGGGCAAAAGCTGGTGAAATGCAGAGGGGCCTACATAGGTTGTGCCAGCCCTTGTTTTTTTTCATAGCAGAAGATGCTGGGTAGTCTGCAAAGGAGGTCACTGGGAACAGCTTTTGGTCTTGCTATGTGGCTGATGCTGGTAGCCTCTGCTTTTCTTCCTTATTCCCAGATCTCTCTATACTTAGTTTTGTTGGTTACTGAGTGGAGGTAAACCAAAGGAGGTCCACTGCAAGATGCTCTGAATGTCTGGAGAAGCTGATTGCTCACCCAGCTCTTCCTTTCCCAGTTAAGGGAAACTCTTCCTAGCTGGGAAATTTCCTCTTGGTGGTGAGCAATGCCAGTTTGGCGGATGGGGTAAGAGAGCCAAAATGAAGTAGTTCTTCCTTCTTTTTGTGTGTTATTCTCAAGGTTTTGTTCCACTATATTGGTGAAGTTTCTTAAGTGGACTTCAGAGCTCTCCCAGAGCTGTTTTTGTTCATGCACTGCTGTCTAATTATTGATCTTTGTGGGGAGACAGAGGCCATAGTCTCCTACTCTATCTTGGTGATGCTATCCCACAGCATGATTGCTTTTAATGATCAATTCTACTGTTACCTTTCCTGTTCCACTATACTATATACTCACAGCTAGCTGTCTTCACATTTGGATTCTGCAATACCTATATAAGAAGTAGAAACATACATATGGAACTCTTAGATTCAATGCTTGTCTTAATATCAAAATCACATAGTAGCTTTTTTAGTCAGTATTTTTGACTCATTGTTTTAGTCTTGACTTCACCAATTACAAGGCTTTTTGTTTTTGTCTTACTGTGTTTACATCTACTTCTTTAACTGAAATTTTGTACTTTTTTCCATATAAATATATCCTTTTTAATCCTCTTGGTCTAGTACTTTATTCTAATGAAACTTGTTTAGCCTCATCTCCTTTACCTGGATGTCTCAAAACTATTTTGTCTCTTTACTAGTTAATTATAAGGCTACAAATGGCCTGATATAGTTTATGATATTGAGTCTAAGACCTCCCACATGCTCTGTAAATAAATATGAACAGAAAATGAATGACTTGAACCCAACAGTATATGAGGTTTTCCTCATATTATTACATCCTTCTTTTTTGACTCAAGAGGCATTCGAGATTCATCCTTTCTTCTTTCATCTTTCCAGATGTTTCAGAAGTAACCATAAAATATGTCAAGGCCTGACAAGCTTAATTCCTATAGGGATTTGTCTGTGCCATAGAATTTATCATTGCCTAGTGCTATTTAACTTTTTCTTTGTTGCTTTACTTATTCTCTTAACTAATTGTTTTAAATATTTATTTATTTTGGAGAGAGAGAAAGAGTGTGAGCAGGGGGAGGAGCAGAGGAGAGGGAGAGAGAGATTCCTCAAGCAGCCTCCCTGCCAAGAGTGGAGCCCAAGGCAGGGCTCGATCTCATGATCCTGAGATTATGACCCAAGCCAAAATCAAGAGTTGGCTGCTCAACTGATTTTTTATATTTTTGAATATAAGGAATTATTCTATATTATTTCTTTATATTCCTATTTTTATGTGGAGTATTTTATTCAGTAAAGCTCAAGTATCTATAGTATAAAATGAAATTTGTTAAAGAAAAACTCTTATACCCATTTTAGTTTCCTAAAATTAAATATATATTGACCAACTTCTAATTAAATTGTAGAAATTTATAAGAGATTGTCTTTTTCGACCTTAACAATGATAACAAGCTAGATAAATTACAAAATTACAGTTCTCTGAAAACATGTTAGCAAGTTGAGAATTCCAAATAAACCTAAATGAAGTTAAATCCAGAGTCTTCAAAGTGGGTGTGCTTTTTTGTTGCTTTTTCTTGGATGACCAGCAGAATGATCATTTATAGGTGGAGATAACAAGGAATAAGCTGATGTTTTAAATGACTTTAATGGCCACATGTGAGCTAGTATTAAGTATTAGAATCTTATGGGGTTCTAACCACAACCCACCAACTCTGTCCCAGAATCCTTCAGTAAGTTTATGGAGCTAGCACCCCAAGGGACAAAAGAGTTCACTCCTATCAATATCTAGATTATCCCTGGACTTCACAGAGTGCAAGACATTGCTGACCACATATAGGCTGATTCTTAACAATATTTTTTTCTCTGTACAAAGTAGTGGTCCATAGAATTAGGAAAGAAAGGCAACAGAGTTAAAGTAAATTAAATCAACCATATATATTTCATTATAAAACAATCATATAGTATATAAATAATATATATTAGGATATCATATATAATCATTCATATACATATATACACATACATATACATATACATAAAATCAAAAGGAGAAATTTAGTTGAAAGGTTTAAGTGCACAACTGAGAAAAGTACAGATTCTTGAAGACAGTAAAATGGAAATTATCCAAAATGCACACAAAGAGAGAAAAACAAAAAGAGAAATAATGGGACAGAAAAAATACTTGGAGAGACAGTAGCTAATAATGCTCTAAAATTGCTAAATGGTATCAACTTACAGATCAAAGAAGCTCAGCAAACTTCAAGAAGATAATACAAATAAAATGACACACAGGCATATCAGAGACAAATGGCTAAAAACCCAAGACAGTATCAACCAAATAAAAACATATTTCATGCAAGAAAGACAGTTGGTTTCTCAGCAGATACAATGAAGACCATAAGACAATGGGGTATTATTTTCAAATTGCTAAAAGAAAAAAAAAAGGCAACCTAGCATTGTATCTCCTATAAAATTTACCTTTGGAAGTAAAAATAAAATAAAAGAATAATATTTTCTGTTTGGGAATTTCCTTATGTTTCTATAAATTGAATGAAGTACTTATGTAAGTATTTAAAATAAAAAGAATTATATATTGCCTATATACTCGAGTATATATTGTATACATTTTTGAAGACATCAGTTCACAAGATATATATTCTTGGCCTTTCAGAAAATTCCTTAATGCCCAAAGACTTCTATAGGGGCTGTGAGGTATCAAGTACTAATTTTTCATGTATCCATCAATATTCTGATCTGTTGCATTCATTTATTTAAAATTCAGTTGCACTTACAACTGTCCTTATATCGATTATATAGTAGTATTTCTATAAAATAATGTTATGTTAGCAGCCATTAATATAAAATATATAATAGGATAAGGATCTCTTAAATGTATCAGTTATTGGACATAATAAATGGAAATTCAATGCTATTACCCTATACTTTTTTAGTATATCAGTTATATTAATTGCATTTTCATCAAATGCTCTTAAGGGACACCTGAGACACTCAGTCAGTTAATCATTCCACTCTTGATTTTGGCTCAGGTCATGATCTCTGGGCTGTGAGACGGAGCCCTACACTAGGCTCTGTGCTCAGCTGTGAGTCTGCTTAAGATTCTCTCTCTCCCTCTCCCTCTGCCCCCTACTCTCTCTAAGTAAGTGAATAAATCTAAAAAACAAAAACAAACAAGGAAAAACCTCTCAAGATGTAGTTAGGGAAAAAGAAAAAGAGATGAAATATATCATTATCTTATTTATATAAGTATATTAAAAGAAGAATGTTACCATCTTATTGTCCTGTCATTATTATAGATAATTATAGAAAAAGATCTTGCCTTTTGTGTGTTGTATTTGTTTCCTTATTAAATATTCATTCATGATACCTGTTACCATCTTATTGTCCTGTCATTATTATAGATAATTATAGAAAAAGATCTTGCCTTTTGTGTGTTGTATTTGTTTCCTTATTAAATATTCATTCATGATACCTTTCTTGAACTATCACTTCAGGGACTAAAGCATAGATCTGGGCATCTAGCATCACATCTTAAAAGCAGCACTACTAAAATATTAGGGCAGATTTTCACTATAGAAAAATGAATTATCTACTCAGGTAAGAGTGCCATTCATCTAGATTTGAAGTCTGTTCAGGTGCTCATGAAATAAAAACTAATTTTTTCTTCCTGAGACATCAAATATCTAGATTAAAATGAGATAAAAAATGGCCACTGACTCAAATGCATTTAAAGGTAGATGTTTATAAACGTTTTATAAACTGCAAATTTCCTCCTTGAACCAGAATATTAATGTATTTTAAAAAATAACTTTATGCTTAGATTAACTAGGACTTAATAATTTTATTGAACATTTGTGAATTTTAAGGAATTCAGATATTTAAATTAAGCAAAAATAATGGACTTTAGTTGAGAATAATTGAAATCATAGTGAAGCATATGTTCTTGTGAATATGTTTTCAGTACAATTTTGTCATTATAATAAAAAACACATGCCATTTTAGTCTTAGATTAGAACAAACTGCCAGTGATCTGCCAAATTTTCTCTTGATCCTAACACATAAATTAGAAATTACTATGTCAATAACTGATTTAGATGAGATGGAATAAAAAACATGATTACATAACATTTATGTTTACAATTCATGGAGTAGCTGCTAGCTGTCACTTTACAAGAACTAATAATGTAAACTTAAGAGATTTTGCCACCTGCAAATCTCCAGATTTATAATAGTTTTTGTCCTGTATCTTAACACATATCAGAGTGCAATACACATTTCATATCTTTTACATAGTTTTTCCCAACTACTCAAAATGTCACTTATCTCATTCATTATCCAAATTTTACAACATGTACCTGAGTATGCAGAATACTAACTCTCATGAATGTTCAACCTCTAATCTCCAGGAACTGAATATTTTATCTTACATAGCTAAGGGAATTAAGGTTGTAGAAAGAATTAAGGTTGCTAATCAGCTGTGCTTTAAACTGGGAGATTATTTTGGGTTACCTATGAAGGATCAATGTAATCAAAGGGTCCTAAAAAGTGAAAGAAGGAGGCGAAGAGGAGATGAGAATGATGTGATGTGAGAAGTCAACTCACTGTTTATGGCTTTGGAGAAGGAAAGGTGTTAATGAATGTGTATGATCTGTAGAAGCTAGAAAGGGTGAGGAAATGGATTTTTTCCTAGAGCCTCCAGAGGGAATGAATGCAACCCTGCTGGAACATTGACCCAGTAAGACCCATTTCAAATTTCTGACCTACAGAATTGTAAGATAATAAATTTGGTGTGTGTTTTTTTTTTAAGCCACCAAAATTTGGTAATGTTACAGCAGCAGCATAACAGTAATACAGTACTATTAATACAGTAATAGTAATACAGTACTTTAAAATGTAATTGGTAATTTTTTTTGATTTTTTTCCCTATTGCTTTAGACAGGACAATATCTTTTTTCTATGAATTACTAATATGTGACAGATTTTTTTCTTCTATGTTTTTATTTAAATTCCAGTTAGTTAACATATACTGTAGTATTGGTTTCAGGAGTAGAATTTAGTGATTCATCAATTACATATAACACTCAGTGCTCATCACAAATGCCTTCCTTAATGTCCATCACCCATTTAGCCCATTTTTCCACCATCTAACTTGATCAACCCTCAGTTTCTTTACAGTTAAGAGTCTTGTATGGCTTGCCTCCCCATCCATTTTTATCTTATTTTTCCTTCCCTTCTCCTATTTTCATCTGTTTTGTTAAAGTCCACATATGAGTGAAATCATAAGGTATTGCTCTGACTGACTTATTTTACTTAGCATAATATACTCTAGCTCCATTCATATCATTGAAAAAGGCAAGATTTCATTCTTTTTGACGGATTAGTAATAGTCCATTCTATATATACACCACATCTTTATCCATTTATCAGTTGATGGGCATTTGGGCTCTTTCCATAATTTGTCTATTGTTGAAAATGTTGCTATAAATATTGACATAGATGTGTCCCTTTGAATTAGAATTTTTGTATTCTTTGAATAAATAGTAGTGCAACTGCTGGATCATAGGGTTGTTCTATTTTTTAACTTTTTGGGGAACCTCAATACTGCTTTCCAGAATGGCTGCTTCAGGTTGCCCTCCCACCAACAGTGTAAGAGGGCCCCCCTTTCTCCAGATCCTCACAAGTGTTGTTCCTTGTATTGTTAATTTTAGCCATTCTGACAGGTGTGAGGTGGTATCTCATTGTGGCCTTGGTTTGTATTTCCCTGATGATGGAGAGGTTGAACATTTTTTCATGTATCTGTTAACCATCTGTGTGTCTGCTTTGGAGAAATATATGTTCAGGTCTTGTGCCCTATCTTTCTTTTCTTCCTTCCTTTCTTTTTCTTTGTTTCTTTGATTCTTTCTTCTTGAAAGAGTCTGTCCACTTATTTGACAGAGAGAGAGAGAGAGAGAGCACACACAAGCAGGCAGAGCAGCAGGCAGAAGGAGAGGGAGAAGCAGGCTCTCCACCAAGCAGAGAGCCCTACATGGGGCTTGATCCCAGAACCCTGGGATCATGATCTGAGCAGAGGCAGGTGCCTAACCAACTGAGCGACCCAGGTACCCCCTTCTGCTCATTTCTAAACTGAATTATTTGCCTGGGGATGTTGAGTTTGATAAATTCTTTATAGATTTTGGATACTAACCCTTTATCTGAAATGTTATTTGCAAATACCTTCTCCAATTCTGTAGGTTGCCTTTCAGTTCTGTTGATTGTTTACAATGCTATGCAAAAGTTTTTCATCTTGAAGTCCTAGTGGTTTATATTTGTTTTTGTTTCCCTTGACTCTGGTGACATGACCAGTAAGAAGCTGATGAGGCAAGTTAGAGAGGTTGCTGCCTATTTTCTCCTCTAGGATTTTGATGGTTTCATGTTTCACATTTAGGTCTTCCATTTTGAATTCATTTTTGTGTATGGTGTAAGAAAGTGGTCCAGTTTCATTCTTCTACATGTTGCTATCCAGTTTTCCCAACACCATTTGTTGAAGAGACTTTCATCTTTCTATTGGATATTTTTTTCTGCTTGGTCGAAGATTAGTTGACCATATATGGTTATGGGTCTATTTCTGGTTCTTTTTTCTGTTCCACTGATCTATGTGTTTATTTTGTGCCAGTATTATAAAGTCTTGATGATTACAGCTTTGTAATAAGCCTTAATTTTGGGATTGTGATGTCTTCTGCTTTGCTTTTCTTTTTCAATATTGCTTTGGCTATTTGGGGTCTTTTGTAGTTCCATACAAACTTTAGAATTGTTTGTCTAGCTTTTTGAAAAATGATGGTGGTATTTTAATAGGGATTTCATTGAATATGTAGATTACTTTAAGTACTATGGAAATTTTGATATTTTTTCCTCCAATCATGATCATGGAATGATTTTTTTTTTCCAATTTGTTATGTCTTCTTCAGTTTTGTTCCTAAGTGTTCTAGAGCTTTTGGAGAATAAACCTTTTATATCTTTGGTTAAGTTCATTTCTAGGTATTTTATTTTATTTTATTTTTGCAATTGTAAATGGAATTGATTCCTTGATTTCTCTTTCTGCTGCTTCATTACTAGTGTATAGAAACTGAAAGATTATTATGTTGTTTTTTTATCCTGTGACTTTGTTGAATTTATGTATCAGTTCTGTCAATCTTTTGGTGGAGTACTTCAGGTTTTCTACATTGAATATCATGTTGTCTGTGAAGAGTGAAAGTTTAATGTCTTCCTTGCTGATTTGGCTGCCTTTTATTTTGTTTTCTTGTCTGATTGTTGAGGCTAGGATTTCCAGTACTAAGTTGAACAACAGTGATGAGAGTGCACAACTCTGTCATGTTCCTGAATTTAGTGGAAAAGTTCTCAGTTTTTCCCCATTGAGGATGGGGATATGTGAAAGGATTGGACCTTTCACATATGGCCTTCATGATGTTGAGGTATGTTTCTTCTATCCTTACTTTCTTGAGGGTTTTTGTCCAATGCTTTTTTTTTTTTTTTTTTTTGTCCAATGCTTTTTCTGCATCCATTGAGAGGATCATATGGTTCTTATCCTTTCTTTTATTTATATGCTATATCACATTGATTGATTAGTGGATATTGAACCACCTCTGCATCTCAGGAATAAATCTCACTTGATTGTGGTGAATAATTTTTTGAATGTACTGTTGGATTCAATTAGCTAGTACCTTGTTGACAATTTCTGCATCCATGTTCATCTGGAATATTGGCCTGTTATTCTCCTTTTTAGTGGGTCTTTGTCTGGTTTTGGAAGGTAATGCTGGCCTGAGAATGAGTTTGTCAATTTTCCTTCCATTTCTACTTTCAGAGACAGCTTGAGAAGAATAGGTATTAACTCTTCTTTAACTGTTTGGTAGAATTCCTGTAGGTAGCCATTCAGGCCTGGACTCTCATTTTTTGGGAGATTTTTGACTACTGATTCAACTTCTTTGCTGGTTATGGGTTTAGTAAAATTTCCGATTTCTTCCTGTTTCAGTTTTAGTAGTTTATATGTTTCTAGGAATTTATCATCTTTTCTAGGTTGCACAAATTGTTAGCATATAATCGCACATAATATTCTCTTATAATTGTATTTCTGTGGTGTTAGCTGTGATCTCCCCTCTTTCATTCATGATTTTATTTCAGTCCTTTCTCTTTTCTTTTTGATAAGTTTGGCTAAGGGTTCATCAATTTTGTTAATTCTTTCAAAGAACCAGCTCCTGGTTTTGTTGATCTGTTCTTTTTTTTAAATTTTTAATTTCTTCATCTTTTATTTTTGTTTTAAGCTTTATAACTTCCCTTCTGCTGGCTTTAGGCTTCATTTGTTGTTCTTTTTCTAGATCCTTTAGGTGTAAGGTTAGGGTGTGTATTTGAGATTTTTCTTGCTTCTTGAGGTAGGTGCCTGTACTGCTATATGCTCCCCTCTTATGACCTCCTTTGCTGCATCCCAAAGGTTTTGGACTGTCATGTTTTCATTTTCATTTGCTTCCATGTATTTTTCGTTTTCTATTTCTCCTTTAATTTCCTGGTTAACCCATTCATTCTTTAGTAGGATGTTCTTTAACCTCCATGTATTTGTGGCCTTTCCAATTTTTCTTGTGGTTGACATTAAGTTTCATAGCCTTGTGGTCTGAAAATATGCATGATAGGATCTCAGTTTTTTTTAGTACTTGAGTACTGATTTGTAACCCAGTATGTGACCTATTCTGGAGAGTTTTCAAAGTGTATTTTAAAAGAGTGTGTACTCTGCTGGTTCAGGATGAAATGTTCTGAATATATCTGTTAAGTCCATCTGGTGTAGTGTGTCAGTCTAATCCCTTGTTTCCTTGTTGATCTTCTGCTTAGATGAGCTGTCCATTTTTGTGAGTGGGGTGTTAAGGTCCCCTACTATTATTATATTATTATCAATGAGTTTCTTTATGTTTGTTATTAATTGATTTATATATTTGGATGCTCCCAATTTGGGGACATAAATATTTACAATTGTTAGATCTTCTTTTTAGGTAGGCCCTTTTCTTATGATATAGTGCCCTTCTTCATCTCTTGTTACAATTTTTGGTGTAAAGTCTAGTTTGTCTGATATAATTATCGCTACTCTGACCTTCTTTTGACCTTCATTATCATGATAGATTGTTCCCCATCCCCTCACTTTTAATCTGGTAGTGTCTCTACGTCTAAAATGAGTCTCTCTTAGGTGGCATATAGATGGGTCCTGTGTTTTTATCCATTCCAGTACCCTGTGTCTTTTGACTGGGACATTTAGTCAATTTACAGTCCAAATGCTTATTGATAGATATGATTTAATGCCATTGTAATACCTGTAAAGTCAGTATTTCTGGAGATTTTCTCTGTTTCTTTCTAGTCTTTTTTGCCTTTTGTCTCTCCTTCCTGTTCAGAGTGTACTCTTTAATATTTTTTGCAGAGCTGGTTTAGTGGTTGGGAACTCTTTTAGTTTGGTTGTCATGGAAAGTCTTTATCTCACCTTCTATTTTGAATCACAGCCTTGCTGGATAAAGTATGCTTGGCTGTGTATTTTTTCCCTTCAGCATGTTGAATATATCATGTCACTCTCTTCTGGTCTGTGAAGTTTCTGTGGACAGAGCTGCTGCTAACATGTGTCTACTCTTGTAGGTTAAGGACCTTTTGTCCCCGCTGCTTTCAGAATTCTCTCTTTATCTTTGTATTTTGCATGTTTCAATATGATACTTCTTGGTGTTGACCAGTTTTTGTTGATTTTGAGGAGAGTTCTCTGTGCCTCCTGGACTTGAATGCCTGTTTCCTTCTCCAAATTAGTGAAGTTCTCAGCTATACTTTGTTCAAATACACCTTCTGCTACTTTCCCCTAGTCTTCTTCAGCGACTCCTGTGATTCAGATATTACTGTACTTTATGGAGTCACTAAATTCCCTAAGTCTACATTTGTGATTTAATAATTTTCTTTCCTTCTTCTTTTCAACTTATTTTCCATAATTTTATCTTCTATACCACCAATTTATTCCTCTGATTCCTCCCTTCTCATTGTGATTACATCCAGTTAGTTTTGCATTTCAGTTATTGCATTTTTAAATTTTAGTCTGACTAGTTTTTAGGTCTTTTATCTCTGAAAGCAAGGTTTCTCTGGTGTCTTCTATACTACTTTTAAGACCAACTAGTAGTCTTTACTTCTTCTTCTTCTTCTTCTTTTTTTTTTTTTCTTTGAAGAGAGAGAGAGAAGCAGGGAGGGAGGGGAAGAGGGAGAGAGAGAATCCTAAGCAGACTCCATGACCAGTGTGGAGTTTGATGCAGGGTTAGACCCCACAACCCTGAGATTATGACCTGAGCTGAAATCAAGAGTTGGACATTCAACCAACTTAGCCTCCCAGGTGCCTCAAGACCAGCTAGTATTTTTAGGACAAATTTTCTTAAATTATTTTTCAGATAAACTGTTTATATCTATTTTGAGTAAATCCCTGGCTGACTTTTTGATCTTTCTTTTGGGGGAGAATGTTTTGTCTGTTTTTGTCATTTTGTCTAGGTTTTTGTCTTTCACGTGTTAAAAAAATCTTGTTTATTTCCTTCACCTGACAGTAATGCTATATTAAGAAGGGGTCATACACTGTCCAGGGCCTGGTGCTTCTGGAAGTGTTTCTGATGGATGCTTTTTACACTCTGCTACTGTGTTTTGGATGCTCTTTCCCATAGGTCAGTCCTCTGCAGAGTTCCTCCTTACTTGTATGGGGAGTGTTTGGACCTTTAACTAGTTTTGATTTGTTTGTTAAAATAAACCTCATTTTAAAAAAGAAAAAGAAATAAAGAAAGCCTGATCCAAAAAAGAGAAAAGGAAAAAGGATATGAAACAAACAAATAAGCCTGATATGAAAGGGGGAAAAAAAAAAAAAGGAAAGACTGGTCCTATATCCATCAGAACTGAAGCTGACACTTTGGAGCATTTTAGGATTAGCAGATTTAGTGCACGAGGGGGGCCTGTGCTGGTCTTCTGGGGGAGAGATCTGTTCCACTGGCTCACAGTCAGACCTGCCTTAGTAAGTATGCACCTGCAGGATGTGGGGAGAGCAGGGCTATCTGGTATAATTGGATCCAGCCTCCACTGATGGTGCTATGTTACTTACTGAAGTCCCACCTTGCTGGTGGGTGGCAGGTGATGGAGTTACCCCACTCTACCATCCCTATGGATGGGAGATTGCACTCACTGCTATTCAGGGAGCCCTCACAGAAAAGCAAACAATCTTCCCTTTTGTGTCCAAGGCTTCAGTCGGATCCCTGCCCTCATCCTGTCTGTGCCTGGGCCATTGGCATGCCCAGTGTCATAGTTCTCCTGTGTTTTATCTCTGGTGCATGGTTGGGATTTAAAACTCCAAATCTCAAAGGACCAGAAATGGTGTGAACTCACTCTCATTCTCTGGAAAAGAGCCTTGCTGTCTCGTGTCTCATGCTGTTTAATCCCAGAAAAGCAGCCACACCACTGCACAGGTGGTTGGAGTTTATGGTGATGTAGTGAGAAGCAGCGACCAGGTTATCTGCCCTCTCTGCATGCTTCTGTCCCCTGCTAATGAATGGCTACTGACTGACATTCACCAGATCTTTTGTCCTTGGACAGGCAATGTACCCTCTTCTAGATATATTCCAGGAAGGGGAACATTCTCTCCCAGTGGGACCCTGAGGGTCTCTACACCAAGCTGTCTGCTCCTGGACCACCACCCTCTTTCTCCCCAGGAGTACCACCCTACCCACCTGGATGAACTCTATTGAATGGCACAGACTTCTAAAACCTCAGAATTTTAGCTCCACTGTTTATAAAAACTTACAGTAGTCAGTTCTTCCTGACTCCTCATTCAATTGTTTTGGGGAAGCGTTTTTCTTGCACACTTCTCTATCTCCTCCCTCTCTTTTTCTCTCTCTCCTCTCTCTGCTGACAGGACTCTCCCTCTCTGCAGCACTGCAGCTTTTTGATCTGCACCTTATAACTGTCATTCTCACCCTCTAATTGTGCAGATTGTTCTTTTAATCCTCAGATTGATTTCCTGGGTGTTCAAAATGATTCAATGTTAATGTAGCTGTGTTTGAGGGACAAGGCAAACCCAGGGTGCCCCTATTACTCCACCATCTAACTCCCTCTCCTCTGTGATAGATTTTGTCTTCATTGTCATCCTCCCATGTGTCTTGTATATAGCAGGTCCTCAGAAGATATATTTAATTTTATACACAATGTGAACGATAAACTAGATAGAGTTAATAGTTAGGAATAGTTCAGAAGACAAACTTATGATATACTTGCCCCAAAACTTCCTGGGTTAAAACAAATGAAATATAAGTTTTAATTCATGATGCTAAGGTACCACTTTTCTTTTCTCTGGGAATATATTTTAAAATATATGTCAATATTTGTTTGTGCAACTAATTATATACACTTGATATTATATGAAACAATTTTACTATGGCTTTGCTGTTTTTTACTCATTTCTCCTGCATATGCTTAGTAAAATAAAATATAATTATTCTTGAAGACTTTTACTTCCTGTATACACTATGACATTGGAAAATTGTATGCAGCATTATGAGAAGTTTGAGTTAGTATTAACCAGCATCTTTTTTTTTTTTTTCCAGCTAAACCTCTTGAGGTTGGTTGAGTTTGTCCCTAAATGTATGTATCTAAACATAACTTTCTTTTGGCTTAATTGATTTTGCCTCTGCCCAGAATATACAATGTCTTTTATGTCATCACATGCAACAAACTGTTAATACTGGTTAATATCACCAAAATCCTTTATAACTTCTTATTATTCACAATGTATAAAGCCAGAAAAATTAAATTACAAGAACCTTCTGGGCTATACACTCCTTCCTTACTTTATCATTACTTCTCCTTCAATACTTCCTCTAAATCTTTCTTTATAGTTCTTATTTCCTTCCTAAATATATTACTTCTTTGTGATATACTTTTAATATTTCCTGCTGTAAAGTTTTAGGTACATTTAGTTAATAGCACAATGGCAGTTATTTCATCTCTTTTATCTCTTTCTTATGAAACTATTTCATGGTGATATTTACTTTGTCTCTGTAGAGAATAATTCTATATTCCCTTTTGGAAGAAACTCAATGGACTCAATTTGGATAAAACTGTGTTGCATTGTCTTCTATAATAAGCCAAATTTCTAAAAATGTATTTATATACATACTCTTGTAGCCTTTTAGGAGCTGCTGAAAACATGGAAGTATCAATCATAAACTCATCAGACCTGGAGAATACAAATTGTTTCATAACATTGTCTTTCTTTTTTTATATATATATAAATGTTAAAGGAGTTAGTTCTGTTAATTCTTGCATATAAATTTTCATAACCAAAGTTTAGTATACATATGGAATGAAATTTAGGGTTTTAAATCAAATATAGCTTGTTTGTATATTTAGACTAGTCATTTGACTAGTTATTCTTATCTTAAAGAAACTTACCAAATGTCACTGAGAAACAAATATCCACTTCAATTACTTTGATAATTACCATAATAATAGTAGATTCCTTTTTGAGTGCTTACTATGTTCAAGTCAACTTTACTTGCATTAGCTCATAAGCACTTAGAGTGTAGTGACTCTGGGAGACCTTAGGTTCTGGGTTTGAACTGTCCTTACTGTCTGTATTTAGTAGGTTTAAATGCACCTTCATCATTTATTCTCTACTTTAAATCTCTCATTTGTAACACAGAGTTAGTAGTAGTTAGATCATCACTGTATAACTTTTATATACCTGTGATCTGTCTTCTGACCACCCAAATCACAAAATTCCTTTAGTACAATTCATAGTTCTTAAAGACACAACTGTTTAATTCCAGAGTATACTAAACTTTTATCTTACCTCTATCAACTTCCTCAGATCCCTAGTTAGTTCTGGTAGGCCTAATCACTGGGACACCTCATGAACTGCTTCCATTTAATTGGTTACCATGCCTTCAGCCAGGAAGGTAAACCAAAATGTAATTTTTTCATGACCTTCTGTTGTCATGTGTTAATTTCATAAAACATGTTGCTCTACTTGTCCTGCTATGGCCCCACAGCTCAGAATTTTATGAGACTAACATGCTATCTACTGCACTAACAAGGCACCTCACAGCTCAGAATTTTAAAACTGCAGGGCTGGCTTCATAGGCATGCAATCTGTGTATCCACAACATTCTTAGTTTAATGCTCGGTCATTACTATTTTGAATTTCTTAATTAAATTTCAATTCAATATCCTAATTTCTTAAACATTTCATAGACAAAGACAATAGATCACATGCATGAGCAGGGGAGATACATGCAATATGTGTGTGGGTACCATTCCTTACAATCCTATTACCTATAGTGCTGTGACACCTTATAAGCAGAGAATTCAAGGCTCAAAAATGTTTGGAAATTTAGTGAGACCAAAAGCTAGTACACAGTCAAGAGAGACTATAGTTTTCATTTATATTATAACTTGCTCCAACCACAGGAAGCAATGGCATTCTAATAAACATGAACCACCAAGAAACTCTCATATCCTTTCTTACTTACCTCCTTGTATTAGCCAACTACTTATCCAGAAAATAAAGACATAAAAGGAAAGGGAAAGTGAAGGTAAGCCATAAATCCTTAATTTTTTTCAACCCTTCCTTGATCTTTAATGAGCTTGTAGTAGAGAGTGGATAAACTATGCACAGATCATGAAGCAAAATGAGAACAGATCAGTTAATTTAGTGCAGCATTTCCACTGTTCTGGTAATAATAAAATATACATCATGTATGAGTTACCATACATAGATGATATATTTTTGGTGATTTTGGATATAAATTAAGTGTTTTTATATTTGCCTTTTAAAATAACATTGCACTGTATAAAAATGAATAGGTAATTCATGCTATCTTTTTCTTTAGAACAATATTAAATCACAAATTAAAGACATTATGACAAATAAAGAAAAAGACCACAGAAGAAATGAAAAAAATTATATTTTAATATCTTTATAGACATTTCTTTCTTGCTTTTTGAACAAGGTATCCACATTTTCAACTTGCTTTGTGCCCTGCAAATTATGGAGTTGACCCTGAGTGGCAGTGTACACTCACAAAAGGAGATTGATTTTAGAAAACAATAATAGTAGGGAACTTTAACACCCAACTTACATCAATGGATAGATGACTCAATCAGAAAATCAAAAGGGAAACAGTGGTTTTAAATGACACATTGGACCAGAAAGTTCTAACAGACGTATTTAGAACATTCCATCCTAAAACAGTGAAATCATATTCTTTTTAAATACACATGGAAAATTCTCCAAAATAGAGCACATGTTAGGCCACAAAACAAGCCTCAACAAATTACAAAAGACTGAAGTCATACCATGCATCTTTTCCAACCACAACACTATGAAAGTAGAAATCAACCATAAGAAAAGTCTGGAAAGAGAGAAATACATGGAGTTTAAATAACATGTTGTTAAACAATGAATTAGTCAACCAAGAGATCAAAGATAACATAAAAAAATATATGGAGGCAAATGAAAATGAAAACAGAAAGGTCCAAAATCTTTGGGATGTAGCAAAAGTGGTTCTAAGATGTAAGTCTATAACAATACTGGCCTATCTCAAAAAACAAGAAAAATCCCAAATAACCAACCTAACCTTATTGTGAAGAAGCTAGGAAAGGAAGAACAAACAAAACCTAGAACCAGTAGAAGGAAGGAAATTATAATAAAGATTAGAGCAGAAATAAATGAGAGAGAAACTAAAAAAAAAAAATAATGGAACAGATCAATGAAATTAGGAGCTGGTTCTTTGAAAAGATCAACAAAATTGATAAGCCTTTAGCCAGATTCATTAAAAGAGGAGGTTTCAAATAAAGGAAAATCAGAAATAAAAGAGGAGAAACAATAACTGACACTACAGAAATATGAAGGATAATAAAAGAGTATTATAAAAATTATTTGCCAACAAATTTGACAACCTAGAAAAAAAAAATGGATGGATAAGTTCCTAATAACATATAACCTTCCAAAATGGAATCAGGAATAAATAGGAAATTTAAACAGACCAATTACCAGCAATGAAATGGAGTCAGTAATCAAAAAACTTCCAATAAACAAAAGGCTAGAACTAGAAGGCTTCATAACAAAATGCACCAAAAATTTAAAGAAGAGTTAATACCTATTCTTCTCAAACTATTCCAAAAACAAAAACAAACAAACAAAAAAAGAACAAAAACAACCAAAAAAAAAACAGTAGAAGAAGGAAAGCATCAAATACATTCATTTTTTTTAAAGACTTTATTAGTTTGAGAGAGAGAGAATGAGAGAGAGCGAGCACAAGAGGGGAAAAATCAGAGAGAAAAGCAAACCCCCTGCCAAGCAGGGATCTCCATGTGCGGCTTGATCCCAGGACTCCAGAATCATGACCTGAGCTGAAGGCTGTTGCTCAAGCAACTGAGCCACCCAGGCACCCTAAATTCATTCTTGAGGTCAGCATTATCTTAATAACAAAACCAGATAGAGACACCACAAAAAAAAAAAAAAAAACTATAGGCCAATATCTCTAGTGAATAGAGATGTAAAAATCTTCAACAAAATATTAGCAAACCAAATCCAATAATATATTAAAAAGTTATTCACCACAATCAAGGATGGTTCAATATTTGCAAATCAATCAGTGTGATATAGCACATCAACAAGAGACAGTATAAAAATCCTATGGTGATTTCAATAGATGCAGCAAAAGGATTTAAAAAGTACAACATCACTGCATGACTTAAAACCCTTAATAAAGTGTGTTTAGAGGGGATATGCCTCAACATAATAAAGGCCATATATGAAACCCACAGCTAACACAATAGTCAATGGTGAAAAACTGAGCTTTTCCTCTAAGATCAGGAACAAGCCAAGGACATTGTCTTTCATCACTTTTACTTAACATAGTACTAGAAGTCCCAAATACAGCATTCAGACATGACAAAGAAATAAAATGCATCCCAGGTTGTAAGAAAGAAGTAAAATGTTCACTATTTGCAGATGACATGATGCTATGTACACAAAACCCTGAAAACCCCCCCAAAATTACTAGAACTGATAAATGAATTCAGTAAGGTCTCAGGATACAAAATCAGAATGCAGAAAAATGCTGGCTTCTGTAAACTAATAATACAATGGCAAATACGGAAATTAAGAAAACAGTCCCACTTAAAACTGTACTAAAAAGAATAAAATACCTAGAAATAATCTTAACCAAGGATGTGAAAGATATGTTCTATAAAGGTCTGAAAAATCTGAAAACTGTAAAACATTGATGAAAGAAATTACAGATGACACATGGAAATAGAAGTGGAAAAGATAGATGGAAAGATATTCCATGCTTATGGATTAGAAGAACAAATATTGTTAAAAATGTCCATACTATTCAAAGCAATCTACAGATTTAAAGTGATCCCTATTAAAATACCAATAGCATTTTTCACAGAACTAGAACAAATAATCTTAAAATTTGTACAGAATTACAAATGATCTCAAATAGCCAAAGCAATCTTGAAAACAGCGAATAAAACTGGAGGTAGATTTCAAGATTTCCAGATTTCAAGTTATGTAACAAAGCTGAGAGAAATAGATGTATCAAAACAGTATGGTACTGGCAAAAAAACAGACACACAGATCAACAGAAGAGAATAGAGAGTCCAGAAATATACTCACAATTATATGGTCAATTAATCATTGACAAAGGAGGCAAGAGTATGTAATGGGAAAAATACAGTCTGTTCAACAAATGGTGTTGGGAAAACTGGACAGCTACATGCAAAAGAATGAAACTGGGCCATTTTCTTATGCCGTACACAAAAATAAACTCAAAATGGATTAAAGACCTAAATATGAGACCAAAAACCATAAAAATCCTAGAAGATAGCACAGGCAGTAATTTCTCTGACATCAGGTATAGCAATATTTTTCTAGATATTTTTCCTGTAGCAAAGGGGAAAAAAGTGAAAATAATCTGCTAGGACTACATCAAAATAAAACTTTTCGGCACATCAAAGGAAATAGTCAATAACACTAAAGGATTAGCTAGTAAATGGGAGAAGATATTTGCTAATGACATATTGGATAAAGGGTTGGTATCCAAAATATATAAAGAACTTATACAACTCAATACCAAAAGCCAGATAACCCAATTTAAAAAGGGCAGAAGACATGAAAAGACATTCCTCCATCCAGATGGCCAACAGACAGATGAAAAGACGCTCAACATCACAAATCATCAGATAAATGCAAATCAAAACCATAAAATATCATCTCACACCTGTCAGAAAGACCAAAATAGAAAACAAAAACAAACAAACAAACAAAAACAAGTGTTGGCAAGGATGTGGAGAAAAAGAAATCCTCATGCACTGTTGGTGGGAATGCAAACTGGTGCAGCAAATGTGAGGGTACAGAGGTCCCTCAAAAAATTAAAAATAGAATTACCATATGATCCAGTAATTATACTACTGCATATTTACTGAAAAAATATGAAAACACTAATTCAAAAAGATATATGCATCTCAATGTTTACTATAGCATTATTTACAATAGCCAAAAATATGGAAGCAACACAAGTTTCCATCAATAGATAAATAAAGATGTGATACATATAAATTTAAATAGATACAGATATATAAAATAAAGATGTGGTATATATGTATATACACATGTGTACACACACACACACACACACTAGAATATTACTTTGCCATAAAAAGGAATGAAATCCTTGCCATTTGCAACAACATGGATGGATCTAGTGGGTATAATGGTAAGTGAATAAGTTAGTCAGAGAAAGACAAACACTATATGAGTTCACTCATATGTGCAATTTAAGAACAAAAAGAAAGGAACAACAACAACAAAAAGGAACAAATAAAAGGCTCTTAAATATATAGAAACTGATGGTTACTAGAAGCAGTGGGGAGATGGATGAAATGGCTGACAGGGACTAAATACACTTATCATGATGAGCACTGAGTAGTGTATAGAATTGCTGAATCACTATACTGTACACGTGAAACTAATGTAACACCATATGTAACTAGAGTGGAATTAAAATTCTATTATGTATTTATTTATTTTTAAAGATTTATTTGTTTGTTTGTTTATTTATTTGGCAGAGAGAGACACAGTGAGAGAGGGAACACAAGCAGGGGTAGTGGGAGAGGGAGAAGCAGACTTCCTGCTGAGCTGGGAGCCTGATGTGGGGCTCAATCCCAGGACCCCAGGATCATGACCTGAGCCAAAGGCAGACACTGCCTGAGCCAAAGGCAGACGCTTAATGACTGAGCCACTTAGGTATCCCAAAATTTTAAAAATGAAATAATAGTATCCATAATGGAAAATTTGATAGAATTCCAGGAAGAATTACTCAATTTAGCAGTAATAGTGGAGATTTCAAAGCCCTACTTTCATGTTTTCCACAGTCTATTAACAAACAGATAAAGAATACTTTATCCAACACTGGAATATACATTCTTACCAAGAATCCATGGAATATTTTTCAGAGTAAATTGTATGTTACCATGAAACTGGACTGGTAAATTAATCATACAAAGTATATTCTGAAATCAGATATATTAGAAATCAGTAACAGAAAGAAGTTTTAAGATTCGTGATGAAGAAAAATGTGTCACAATGTACTAAAACTTAAGCTTGTAGCTAAAGCATCAGTAGCAGAAAAACTTTACATTTGTGAATTCTTACACTAAAAAAAAAAAGCAAAAAACAAAACAAAATAACAACAACAACAAAAACCCCAAAACGAAATATTTTATATGTATACTTTCACCTTCCACCTTAAGAGCCTGGACAAGTAGAACACAAACCTAAAACAGCAGATTGAATAAGGGGTTAAAGATGGTAGAGGAAATAAATTGAAACTAGAAAAATCAATAAAACTGGGGCGCCTGGGTGGCTCAGTTGGTTAAGGCACTGACTTCAGTTCAGGTTGTGATCCTGAAGTCCTGGAATTGAGGGCCGCATCAGGCTCCCAGCTCCACGGGGAGTCTGCTTCTCCTTCTGACCTTCTCCCCTCTCATGCTCTCTCTCACTTTTTCTCTCTCTCAAATAAATAAACATCTTTAAAAAGAAAAAAGAAAAATCAATAAAACCAAAGATATTTCCTTGTAAAGATCAGGGAAATTGATAAAACTTTAGACTGATCAAGAAAACGATGGAGAAAGTTCAAATTATCAAAATCAATAATGAAGGAAAGGATATCTCTAGTGACCTTAAAGAAAGAAAAAGAAAAAAAGGCTTATAAGGCAGGACTATGAACAATGGAAAGCTAACAAATTGAATAAGTGAAATGGACAGTTGCAGAAAGACAGAAACTCCTGGAAAGAACTCAAAAAGAAACAAAAGATCCGAAGGACCTGTAAGATATCAAAAGATTGAATTAGTCATTTAAAATCTACTCACAAAGAACCCAGGACAACGTTGTTTCACTGGGTGCATTTCACCAAACTTTTTAACGAATAAATACCAGTTGTTTACAAAATCTTCCAAAACAAAAGAGAACAATTCTCAATTCATTCAAAATGTAAACTCTCATATCCCATAGTTAACTAACTTATTTTTTCACAAGGATGACAACACATTTCCACGGGGTAAGAATAGTTAATTCTAACTAATTTAAGAATAGTTAAAATTTCTAAGGAGATCCCATCCTGTATGCTCTTTTTGTTAACTGCAGGGCTGCTCATTTTCACAGCTGCCATAATTACAAGGCTGTTGCTATTTCAGGCTATTGTGGATTTGGGCAGAAGCAGATGTGAATAGAGCAAGTTAAGAAGCCACAATTTCTGTTGTTCTTACAAGGTTCAGCAGTTCTTCTTGGATAAGCACTTCTCAGATTACCATGAGCCCTTGGTTAATTTCTAGACTTCTTAAAAACATGATTTTGAGGGGCACCTGGGTGGCTCAGTAGGATAAGCTCTGCCTTCAGCTCAGGTCATGATCCCGGGGTCCTGGGGTCTAGCCCTGCATTGGACTTCTTGCTCAGCAGGGAGCCTGCTTTTCCCTCTTGCTCTGGCTGCAACTCCCTCTGTTGTGCTTTCTCTCTTGCTCTCTCTCTGTGTGAATAAATAAAATCCTTAAAAAACTCATGATTTTGAATATTTTCCAGAATTTTTATTGCTTTTATGGATGGATATCTTTACTCCGTTATTGCAAGTCTTTATAAGTCAATTTGTAAAAAAAAAAAAAGTATATAACTAGCATACAATTAGAAGACTGTCATTTTACAAAGTGCTCCAGTGACAGCCTCGATCTGTGAGTGATGGCTGTCATAACTCAGATGGATTCATGTTCAAGATCAACGAATATGGTGATCTTGATAGCATTAGTCTAAAGATTAAATAAAGGTTATATAAAACATGGTAAGTACCCAAAAATATACGTTTAAAGATTCTCCAAAAAGGGAAAGAAGCTGCTATAAAGTTATAATCAGACGTGAACCAGTTGAGTAGCTGGAAAAATTTTGGCAAAGTAATATCAACAGTCTAGTAGTTTTTCAAATGTGGGGGCATCTCAGGTTTGTTTCCTCCAGGTGGAGGGATGGAGAATAAAACAATATTTCTCAAGTTTATTATTTCATCCAATAAACCTTGAACACATAATGTATGCTAGGCATTATATTACAAGCTATATATTCAATAAATGTCCGATCTTTTTGTTTTGAAGTCTTTTTTTTTTTTTTAAGATTTTACTGAATTGTCAGAGAGAGAGAGAGAGGGATACAGCACAAGCAGGGGGAGTGGCAGGAAGAGGGAGAAGCAGGCTCCCTACTGAGCCGGGAGCTAGATGTGAGACTCAATCCCAGGACTCTGGGATCATGACCTGAGTAGAAGGCAGACACTTAACCAACTGAACCTCCCAGGCATCCCTGAAGTCTTTCTTAAATTCTATTGGGTATTCTCAATAGTATCAGTTGGATATTGGATATTTGGATAGTTTATAATTAAGACTCAAATCTATTAAAATCTTCTCCCCAAAATTTGCTTATTCTGCAATCTCTGTCTCCTTTAGCTATCATCTATTCTGTTGTTAAATTCACAAATATCATGCACTCTCTGACCTCACCTAATTAAGCACAAAGTATATTTAAGTGCTACACTCCAATATCTCTCAATATTGTCCATGTCTTCATCATCGTTAGTTCAGGGTACTGAAGTCTCTGGTTTGGATTCCTTATCTGATGCATTAAATATAGTCTTGCCTATGTCAATTCAAACATAGTATCACAATCAGAGTGGTATAATAGAACATAAATATAATAATGTTAACCTTTAGAATCTGTTTTGCTCAAGGCTTCTCCAAAGCAGCTTTATTGACTTTTAGGACTAGAGCATCATTCTTTATGTGCCCTATTCATTGTAAGGTATTTAGCAGCATCCCTGGTTTCTACCTGCTCAATATCAGTAGCACAGCCAACCCTCCACAGTTTCGAAAAACAAAAAATATATCTCCAGATATTGCCAAATGTTCCCTGTTACAGGCAAAATTGTCCCTCATCAGTAATCACTCTTCCAGACAATTAGGAAGAATTATTTCACATCCCTGAGTATGGCATGTATGAGTCTTCTTAATGAGGTGGCATTTGCCAATTAGAGAAATGACTACCTTTCCCTCCTCATTTATTGCAGGGTTACTTGTCCAAGGTAATGCCTTTGAGGAAAGGGACAACTGGATGTTTTGCTTATCATAATGTTTCAGACATATAACTAGTATAGAAATAATCCCAAATCAATCTAGTATTGGTTCCCTGGCAATACAATTAATCTTAGTCCCCACCCATTGGGATGAAACTCCTAATGATTCCCTGCCCCATTAAGGAGATCCTCATGCATTTAAAAATTATGATTTATCGATATAAAGAGTTTCAATAAGGAATGCTGATATTGATCTCAAATACCTTTCATAAAGGGTAGGACAGGTTTATATAGACAATAGATAATACTGAATTTAAATTTTATGTCATGGGACACCTAGGTGGCTCAGTAAAAGTTAAGCCTCTGACTTAACTCTGACTTTTGGTTCAGGTCATATCTCAGGATGGTGGCATTGAGCTTGCATTGGGCTCCATGCTCAACAGCGAATCTACTTGAGATTCTCTCTTTCCCTCTCCCTTTGCCCCTCCCTGTTCTTGCTCTCTCTCTCCTTCAAATAAAATAAATATATCTTTAAAAATTTTTATATAATAAATGAACAAATTAGGACTTCAAAATATTGGGTAAATTTCTTTCAGTCCCCCCAATTCTTATTGGACCATTTGATGCCCTGTTTATTTGAATAGTAACCTATCACTATTTCAACTAAATCAAAAAGGTTTTGAGACAATAGAGACACAGTAATTGGAAACTTCTCAATAAAGGAAAATATCTCTGCAGAGTTTAAGAGGCCCCCCAAATTATATTGCATTATAGTGAAACCTAGGAAACCATGGTTCATTCATCAGGAAGGATAAAATAATTTTGAAGTATATTATGTTTAAAGCAGATAATATTATTTAGAACATTTTGTATAAAATAATAAACGTTGCTAAAACAAAAATGTTTTGGCTTTCTTCAGAAATTTAGAAATCAAGTTTTAGGGAAATAGCTTCCATAGAGATTATATAAGATTTTCTTTGAGCAAGGATAAAAAAGAAAACTTCATTTACTCAATGGTTAAAAATGAACAACTATGACAGAGAGTCAACTTTTGGAAATACAAATTCCTTAAGTTATAAATTGTGAAAAGAAATAAAGTTTCATATCTCATAAAAACGTAGAGCAACTTAATATGTTGTACATATATACATTGTAAACCATTAAGTATATGTTAAAAAGTATAATTTATCTATCATGTAAAATAAGGTCTAGTTTTACACAAGTAAATCCATAATACCAGTAGTTATATGAATGCTTGATTTTAAAAGACAGTACTGACAAAATAGCAAAGTCCTTGCTGAGGCTAATTTATGGATACAAGGTAGGAGGTGTTAAGACTATAAAGCATTTGGAGACTCATGATGCCATGGCAACTCATTTTTTAAAAAATTCACAATAGACCTAATAAAATACTATCCTCACAAGGAATTCAGTTGTCCAAAAATTAGAATTCTTTAATTTTTTTTCAGTCATACCAAGCAATGTTATTTTAATATTTTAGAAATAACATGTGCTATATATTGTGCATATTTTAGTGCTGCATAGTAATAGCAAGAGCTTAAAATAATTTCTGAAAGAATAAAGGACTAAGTAAATTATTTAATTAATGAACAAACATCACTTACTAAAAATGTACCTAGGACAGGCACTGTGGTACACTGCTTACAGTTGACATTTGTTGACTAATTTTCTTTGGTACCTGGTGTGTGCTTTATATTAATTATTGTGCCCAGTCTTCATAACAACACTCTAAGGTGGGTTTAATTGCTCTTATTATTTTCTGATTAAAAATTTTTAAAAAAGAATCTGAAAAAGACTTAATGATTTTCCACTATTACACAACCTGTAAGAAATAAATTAGGATGCAAATTCTATTTTTCCCTTCTTCATGTCTACTATATTTTAGCCTTTTCTACTACGACACATTGCTTCTGAGTGAATAAATGAAAAAAATGAATCAATCTATAATCTTGATTTACCAAGGAATACACTTTTACAATGCCTTTATTTTGTATGAGTTAATTATTAAACCTTCTTCTATTTTAGTTAGTATGGTAGATAGAATAATTCTCCTCCCCGCCAAAGATATCTGTGTCTTAAGTCTCAGCATCTTTGAATACCATATGTTACATTCAAAGAAGAATTAAGGATGCAGATGGAGGTAAGATTACTAATCAACTGAATTTAAAATAAGGAGATTATCTTGGATTATCCAGATAGGTCTATGGAAACAAATTTCTTTAAAGGTAGAAGAGTCAGTTAGAATTTGAGAAGTAATGCAATGTGGTAAGAAATGACCCACTGTTGTTGGCTTTGAAGGTAGAAGAAAGGAGTCAGAAATCAAGGAATGTGTGTGACCTATAAAAGCTAGAAAAGATAAGGAAATGGATTCTACTCTAGAACCTCCAGAAGGAATACAGCCCTACTGACACCTTGATTTTAACTGAATGAGACTCATTGTGGAGTAATGACCCACCAAGAAAATGAATTTCTGTTGTCTTAAACAACTAAATAATTTGTTACAGCAACAACAGGAGACAAATACAGTTCATAGATATTAGTTGTTTTGCTTTGATAAAGTATGTGGTTATTTCTAAATCAAATAAAAACAGTTTCTCTCTTTTGCTTAGCCTATTGTCTTAAGAGAAGCTGGCATATAGTCTAACTGGGTGATTATAAAGCCTGAAAAACAGAGTTCTGACTCATTTAGGGGGTCTGGCAGCCCCAGGGATGCTTAGACACCTCAGTCAAATTGATTCTAAAAAAAAAAAAAAAAAAAAAAAAGAGAGAGAGAGAGAGAGAGAGAGATTATATTCAATGAAAGTATTTATCATTGAATAAGTCCTGAAGTTTCAGACTTGCCTAAGTATGGTTCTCAAAAAGTTAAAATCATGGCTTTTACAAGAATATAGAATAAACATATGCCAAATATGTTTTTCAATTCAGTAATAAGGATTGAAAAGCATTTTGAGGGAGTGGATAATATACACTTTTAGAAACAAATATTAAAATTAGATTACTAGGTTACATACAAAATTGTTGGTAATATCCTACAGAGCAATAAAACTGAGACCTTGGGAGGAGTTAAGATGGCGGAGCAGTAGGGAGACTCTATGCTTCCTTCATATCTCCAACACAGCTAGATAAGTATCAAATCATTCCAAACACCCAAGCAATTGATTTGAATGCTGAGAGAACTAACTGCAGAACTAGAAGGAGAAAAGAAGCCACATCATGGAAGGCCCACGAGCAGAAAACATGGTGTGAGGATCCCTTGGGTCTCACTGGGAAAAACAGTTTCCCTTCCTGGAGTGCATTTGAGGTGGCATGGCCTCTCTGGGGACAAAATAGCTGGTGGGTGAAAACATACTGTCTTATTTATTAGCATAGGAACAATGATACCTGCTGAGGGCAGCAAATCTTGGTGCCTGCTTTTTGTTGTAACTTTACCATAAACTCCGAACTGCTGCAAGGTCATGTGTAATTGCTTTTCTGGGACAAACTGGCACAAGCCATCCTCTTACAGAGGATAAATGTGGTCCACTCTCTGCTGGGTCCTTAAAATTTGAGTTTTTATACCCAGCCATGAACCCGAGATGAAACAAGAGTACTGTGTTGCCTGGCAGGCAGACAGCTTGGACACAGACAGGGTAAGGGCAAGGATCTGATGGAAGCCAGGGACACATGAGGGAAGAGATTGTTCACTCTTCTCTGAGGGCTTCCTGAAGAGTGGCCAGTCTGGGGATGAAAGAGTGGGGTGATACCATCCCCCTATCAGACTAAACAGCTTCATTGAGTACTATAGTACCACTAGTGGAGGCTGGAGCTGCTTACACCAAACTCCACCCCCTGCACCCTGCAGGTGCATCCTTACTCTGCAAGTCTACCTGAGAACCAGTGAAGCATGCCCTTCCCCAAGAAGACAAGCAAAAACCACTCCCACACACCAGGTCTAATGATCATAGAGTGTTGCAAAGCTTCAGTTCTAGGGGAAATAGGATCCAGCCTCTTTTAACAAGCAGATCAAAATATACCTCGTTACAACTTGCCACACAGTGGGTAAACTCCAAACATCCCCCATCACATGCAAGGAGAAACTGTAGAGGACAGCCCTGAAGGAAAGAGCAGCCAATACACAACAGCAGAGTGTACACTCTGAAAAACTTCCTGAAGCACCAGGCCCAAGGCAGTGTAGGACCTTTTCTTAATAACCATTAAAGCATTAAAGCATTAAAGCATTAAAGCAGGATATAAAGGGTTTCCTAACACACATATACATATACACATACACGCACATGCAGTGACCTAGACAAACTGACAAGATGGAGGGATTCACTCCAAAAGAAAGAACAGGAAGAGATCACAGGTTACTTATATCAAAACAGATATAAGTAAGATGGCTTAAATTCTTATTTAAGAATTAAGAATTCTTGGGCACCTGGGTGGCTCAGTGGGTTAAGCCTCTACCTTCAGCTTGGGTCATGATCTCAGGGTCCTGGGATCAAGACACACATCAGGCTCTCTGCTCAGCGGGGAGTCTGCTTCCTCCTCTCTCTCTGCCTGACTCTCTGCCTACTTGTGATCTCTCTCTGTCAAATAATAAATAAAATCTTTAAAAAATTAAAAAAAATTAATAATTCTTATTCTTATAAGTAAGATGCCTTTAAATTCTGGCAAAATTTAAAGACAACAAATTTAAAACAACAATCATAAGGATACTAGCTGGATTTGAAGACACTAAAGAATACCTTACTGCAGAGATAAAGGATCTAAAAACTAGTCAGACCAAAAGAAAAAAAAAAGGCTAAAACCAAGATAGAAAATTGACTGAAGGGGCACCTGGGTGGCTCAGTGGGTTAGGGCCTCTGCCTTCGGCTCAGGTCATGATCCCGGGGTCCTGGGATCGAGCCCCACATTGGGCTCTCTGCTCAGCAGGGAGCCTGCTTTCTCCTCTCTCTGCCTGCTTCTCTGCCTACTTGTGATCTCTGTCTGCCAAATGAATAAATAAAATCATTAAAAAAAAAAAAGAAAATTGACTGAATATAATGACAACAAGGATAGATGAAACAGACGAATGAATGAGTGATATAGAAGATAAAATTATGGAAATAATGAAGCTGAAAAGAAGAGGGGAGGAAAGTATTGGATCATGAAGGTAGATATAGGGAACTTAGTGACTAAATAAAGCATAATAACATTTGTATCATAGGAGTCCCAGAAGAAGAAGAAGAAGGAGAGAAAGAGGCAGAAGTTTTATTTGAACAAATTATAGCTGAAACTTCCCTAATCTGGGGGGGGGGGGGGCGGAATCAGTCATCCAGATCCAAGAGGCATAGAGAATTCCTATCAAATTCAACAAAAGTCACCATCACCAAGACATATCATAGCAAAATTTGCAAAATATAGTGATGAGGCAAGAATCCTGAAAGCTACAGGAGAAAAGAAATCATTAACCTACAAGGGAAGATAAATTAGGTTATCAGCAGATCTATCCATAGAATCTTGACAGGCCAGAAGAGAGTGACAGGATATATTCAACATGCTGATGGGGAAAAATATACACCCCAGAATACTTTATCCAGCAAAGCTGTCATTCAATATGGAGAGATAGAGTTTCTCAGAAAACAAAAATTAAAGGAGTTTGTGACCACTAAACTGTCCCTGTAAGAAATATTAAAGGGGAACCCTTAAGTGGGAAGGAAAGACCAAAAACAATGAAGAGTAGAAAGAAACAGAGAAAATCTCCAGAAACATTGACTTTACAGGTAACACAATAGCACTAAATTCATATCTATCAATAATCACTCTGAATGTAAACTGACTAAATGTTCCAATCAAAAGACACAGATATCACAATGGATAAAAAACCAAGACCCATCAATATGCTGCTTACGAGAGACTCATTTTAGACCTAAAGACACCTCCAGATTGAAAGTGATGGTGTGAAGAACAACCTATCATGCTAATGCTTATCAAAAGAAAGCCAGAGTAGCCAGATTTATATTAGACAAACTGGATTTTAACCCAAAGACTGTAATAAAAGATGAAGGAGGGCACTATATCGTAAGAAAGGGATCTATTCAATAAGAAGATCTAACAATTATAAATACCTATGCCACCAAATTGGGAGCACCCAAATATAAAAATCAATTAATAACAAACATAAAGAAACTCACTGATAATAATACAATAATAATAGGGGACTTTAACACCCCACTTCCAACAATGGACAGATCATCTAAGCAGAAGATCAACAAGGAAACAGTGGCTTTGAATTATGCACTGGACCAGATGGGCTTAATAGATATATTTAAAACATTTTCTTCTATAGCAACAGAATACACATTCTTTTTGAATCCACATGGTATATTCTTCAGAACAGATCACATACTGGGTCACAAATCAGGCTTCAAGTGCTACAAAACATGCATATTTTCATACCACAAGGCTATGAAACTTGAAGTTGACCACAAGAAAAACTTTGGAAAGACCACAAATACATGCAGGTTGAAGAACATCCTACTAAAGAATGAATGGATTAACCAGGAAATTAAAGGAGAAATTTAAAAAATTTGGAACTAAATGAAAATGAAAACATGACAGTCCAAAACCTTTGGGATACAGCAAAGGCAGTCATAAGAAGGAAGTATAAAGCAATACATGCCTTCAAGAAGCAAGAAAAATCTCAAATACACAACCTAATCTTATACCTTATGGAGTTAGAAAGCAAACAGTATATACAGCCTAAAGCCAGCAGAAGAAGGGAAATAATAAAGATTAGAGCAGAAACAAATGATATAAAAACAAAACAAAACACAGTAGAACAGAGCAACAAAACTGAGCCAGTTCTTTGAAACAATTAATACAATTGAAAAATTCCTAGCCAGACTTTTTGGAAGAGAAAGGATCTGAATAAATACAATCACAAATGAAAGGCGAGATCACAACCAACACCACAGTACAATTATAAGAGAATGTTATGATCAATTATATGTCAACAAAGTGCGCAATCTGGTAGAAATGGATAAATTCCTAGAAACATATAAACTACCAAAAAACTGAAACAGGAAGAAATAGAAAATTTTAAAGGACCCAAATCCAGCAAAGAAATTCAGTCAGTCATGAAAAGCTCCCCACAAACAGAAGCCCAGGACCAGAAGGATTCCCAGGGAGATTCTACCAAACATTTAAAGAAAAAGTTAATACCTATTCTTCTCAACCTGTTCCAAAATATAGCAATGGGAGGAAAACTTCCAAATTCATCCTATGAGGCCAGCATTATCTTGATTCCAAAACCAAAGATCTGACTAAAAAGAATTACAGGCTCATATCCCTGATGGACATGGATACAAAAATTCTCAACAAGATATTAGCAAACTGAATCCAACAATACATTAAAAGAATTATTCACCACAACAAAGTGAGAGTTATTCTTAGGCTTCAGAGTGGTTCAATATCCACAAATAAGTCAACATGATACACTGCAATAATAAAGGAAAGTATAAGAACCATGTGATCCTTTTAATAAGTGCATCAAAAGCATCCATTCTTGATAAATTACAGCATCTATTCTTGATTTAAAAAACCCTCAATAAAGTAGGGATAGAAGGAACATAACTTCATAAAGGCCATATGGCTAATATCATTTTCAATAGGGAAAAACTGAAGAGTTTTTCCTCTAAAGTCAGGAACAAGATAAGGATATGCACTGTCACCATAGTTGTTTAACATAGTACAGGAAGTTCTAGCCTCAGGAATCAGACAACACAAGCAAAAAAGGCATCCAAACTGTCAAGGATAAAGTCAAACTTTCACTATTCTCAGACAACATGATACTTACTCTATGTAGAAAATTTGAAGGACTCCACCAAAAATTGCCATAACTGATACATAAAGTCAATAAAGTCACAGGACAAAAAATCAGCACACATAAATCTGTTGCATTTCTATAGAGCAAAAAAATGAAGCAACAGAAAGAGAAACCAAGGAATTGATCCCATTTAAAGTTGCACCAAAATCGTAAGATATCTAGAAATAAACATAACCAAAGATGTAAAAGATCTGGCTTCTGAAAACTATAGAACATATATGAAAGAAATTGAAGAAGACACAAAGAAATGGACAAATATTCAGGACTGGAAGAATAAGTATTGTTAAAATGTCTATATTACCCAAAGCAATGTACACATTTAGTGCAATACCAATAGCATTTTTTCACAGACCTAGAACAAATGATCTTAAAATTTGTATGGAACCACAAAAGATTCAAAATGGCCAAAGTAATCCTGAAAAAGAAAAGCAAAGCTGGAAGCATCACAATTCTGGAATTCAAACAACATCACAAAACTGTAGTAATCAAGATAGTATGGTACTGGCACAAAAACAGACACATAGATCAATGGAACAGAATAGAAAACCCAGAAATGGGCCCACAACTATATGGTCAACTAACCTTCCACAAAGCAGGGAAGAATATCCAATGGAAAAAAAGACAGTCTTTTTAAAAAATGGTGTTGGGAAAACTGGACAGCAATATGCAGGAGAATGAAACTGGACCACTTTCTTACACCATACACAAAAATAAATTAAAATGGATGAAAGACCTAAATGTGAGACTGGAAGCCATCAAAATCCTGAACAAGAGGGCAGGCAGCAACCTCTTTGAACTCAGCCTTATCTACTTCTTAGTAGACACATCTCCAGATGCAAGGGAAACAAAGCAAAAAATGTACTATTCGGACTTCTTCAAGATAAAAAACTTCTACACAGTAAAGAAACAACAAAACCAAAAAGCAGCCTATGGACAGGGATGCTATCAAAATTAGAAAAATATATGTAATGAATGTTTTATAAGTGTCACGTTTAGTAAGAACTTTATTGTTAGTTACTATTAATCCTGTACCTTAAAAAGGCTTCATAAAGTTAAGATATCCTAAGACATGGAAAATAACCATCTGAGATTAGAAGTTTCATACTATTCTGTCTGCACTATACCCTCAGCTTTCAAAAAGGCAAATTACTGCAGAAAATAATTTCACAAGCTTAGTTAAGATGGTGTCAGAATAAAGGGTTTAAATATGTATGTATGCCTCTATGTTGGGGGAGGATTAACAGGGAATGATGAGAGTATGACAAAAACTGGTGAGCAACTGACTAAAAAAGAGAAAAAAAAAGAACTAAAAACTCATGAAATAGCTAAACTTAAGCAAATTTATCTGTGCACTTTTTCAGAAGTGGAAAAAAAAGAGAGTAAGAGCATGAGATGCTATGTCAAACATTACTAAAAGAGAAATAAAATGAGTCCAGGGATCTACTGCAAACAAGTAAACAGAAGGCAAAGAGTCAGACTGGACCTCAGCAGTGGTCTGAACTCATACTCAAAAAATGCCACAGACATTGTACCCCAGCATCCTGATACCACGTTCTTTGGGACCTGTGAAGTATTTAATCTCCTCAGTCCTCCATGTTCTATGAACATCCCCATCCATTTCTTTAACTAAACAGGTACCAAAATTTCTCCAAGGATTCTGTATTCACTCTTCATAGGACACAATATTTCCCTACTATAAAAGAATGAGTGGTTGGCTGCTACAAATTCCTGGATATTAATAATCATCATCAGCTACTTCTACTCTTAAAATTGCGAAAGTGCTTATTTATGCTACTCTGTTGATTGATCTCTTTTACAAGCTACCAAGACACTACAAAACCTTTCAGGAAAACTTTTTGTTAACGTTTCCCTTTTTAACCTTGCTCATTGACTTCAGTTTTCTCACTGTTCCCCTGTACTGCAAAATGGCTTTGTAATTCCTTGGACTCCTTAACTTAAGTAAATTTTACATCCTTCACATTTTACTTACATGCCTACACACTTTACTTACAAGGACTATCAAGTTTACCTCTTAAATAAAAATATGGCTGTTCTAAAATGCAGTGCACATCTGGTGTCTGCAGAGTTCAAAGCAAAAGCATGCAGACTTGAAATTTTGTTGTAACTCTATATAACTCTATAGGTTTTGTATGAGAACAACACAGCATGTCTTTGTTTTACATCATTAACGCACACATAAAATGCTTTCCTTATCTTCTCTCCATCCCGCACCCAGAACATAGGAGCTCTTGTTTAAAAGGAGTATATAAAGAATCTGTTTAAAGTAAAAATTCTTATCTACTAATAAAAAGTTAAAAATTATTTTTAAAAAACTACATAGAGGAAAAAAAGTGTTTTTTCATGGCCAGTCATCTCTTTCTTGGGAATGTATCACTTTATTTTCTTTTCTGCCTTACTGATTTTCTCCATATAGGATCATCATCACTTGAGGCTCCAATTACTACAACAATTTTTAATGAGTCTGACTTTAATTCCTCTATTTTCTAATATGCTTTTGACACTAAAACTTTTGTAACTTCTTACAATAACTATGATTATGTAATTTTCTTGCTAAAATATTTATAAAAATTACTATCTTTTGTTTATATCATTTATTCATTCAATAAAAACCTGATGCTTATTATGGTCTATTTCCTTCTCTTAGTCACATGGAAACAATACATAAAACAAAATTATAAACTTTAAATGTTAATTTTAAAAAGCAGAGAGTAGGGGCGCCTGGGTGGCTCAGTGGGTTAAAGCCTCTGCCTTCGGCTCAGGTCATGATCCCTGGGTCCTGGGATCAAGCCCCGCATCACATCAGGCTCCCTGCAGGGAGCCTGCTTCCCTTTCTCTCTCTGCCTGTCTCTCTGTCTACTTGTGATCTCTATCTGTCAAATAAATAAATAAAATCTTTAAAAAAAAAAAGCAGAGAGTAATGTGATGTAGAGTGATAGTGTAAATAAAGGCTATTCTACAAAGGTGGTCAAGAGAAAGTCTTTTAAGCTGCTAACATTTTAGACAACTTATCTGAAAGAGTCAGCTAGGAAGAGGACTGGAAGCAGAGTATTCTAGACAAAGTGCAAAACAAAACAAAACAAAACACACAGTGTAAAGACTCCAGAGCAAAAACAAAATTTGAGGCTCTGCAGAGCAAAGATGATCTGTTCTGCCATAAAGAGTGAGGAGGACATTGGGAAGAGATGAGATGGGAAAGGAAGACAGGATTAGATGGTGTTGAGATACCATGAAAAAGACTTTGTATTTCATTCTAAGTGCAGTGTGATACTTTTGGAATTAGGACTCTTCTGATTCCAAGTTAAAGAAGGACAATTTAAACAACTTTTAGGGGGAAAAAAACAGGAAATTTAATGAAAGTATATTGTGATATCTCACAAATGCAAGGCTACCAATGGGGCGGGGTCTCAGGAATAGGATCAGAGATTAGAGATCTGCTATAAAGAGATGACGTCATCTCTTTCCATTTTGCTTCTTTCAAGTGTGTCTGCTTCATCATTCTTTCTTTGGAAATTTTTTTTTTTCCTCCTTGTGGAATATGGCCATCAAAAGCTCACAAGTGCCACAATTACAATATTGGATTTTCCTCTACCTCCTGCCTCTTTCTGTCTCTCTCCATCATTTTTTCTATTGTTTCTAAAATTTGTAAAAAGTACTAGTCTGTTGTACATCCAGCAATTCCTGAAAATGAGGTAGGCAAAAAAGGCTCCCCCCCCACAATAGCTACATATTTTTATTAAAACAAGTATTTTACTCCAGCATTTAAGGTATTCCATTGTCTTTTCCCAAATCATTCCTATGTGAACCTTCCATGTAAGTTTTAATGTTTTACTCAGAGCGTCTTGAAGGAAACCTGTGCTCTACATCTCCACCAAGACCAATTCCATTAGGTCGTGTATTCCTGTTTACTTTAATAATTACTTAAATTATAAGTCTCCTTGGCAATCAATTGTTATCCACATGTGACTTGGTATTGGCATTAACCTGATAATAACTTGTTAGTATTTAGCTTTATACAAACTTCCAGTTCTTTCCTCTGAATTCTCCCTAACTGGTTAGAAAATTACAAGTTACCCTCACACATTCTCCTAACCCCTCTGTTTAACTGATGTGCCTACCCTTTGATGATGTCTCTTCCTCAGTGACACAAAATCAGGAGACATTTACTTCTCTGATGCCATACTTTTGGGAGAAGAGGCATGAGAGCTGCCATCCTTCTTAGGAGTATTTTTGGTTTGTAGTCTTCCTATAAACTTCTATCATCATTCTTGGTGAATTCAACATCTAGGTTAATAAGCCCCTCAAAACATATTTGCATCCATCTTCCTGTTCAACCATGATGCCTAAGTGACTACTACTATTAGTCATTAAATTATATTTTCTACTGCTTTATTTTCCCTTTTTAGTTCACCTATTCTTCACAGATCATCCTGAGTATTCCCTTTATACCCCAAGTGGATCATATAAATGCCTCTTGAAATTTTTACAGGCATCTTCTTTATATTACTTAAAACAATATTTAACTTTGTGCCTTATTTTAATCAAGCCTTGTAAGACCTGTCAATTCCAATCTATCAAACTCACCTGGTGCCTCTTAGAGTTCTCTCCATTCTCTTGATTTTTCTTGTTTTAAAAGCCCTTTGACATTCTCTGGATCATGCCATATTTTCTTCCTGCTTTTAGATCTTTAAAATAATTTTTCTCTCTTTCTGATACTGTCCCTGAAATACAGAATATAGTTCCCAATTTTACCCAATATATAGATAGTGATATAATTATCCTTCTCATCTTTCAACTTACATATGAACCCTTAGAAAGAACTTCACTCATCACCCTAATAACTTCCTCTACTCAATGAGTTATAACACTTAATTTATTGTTTTATTCTATTGTAAACTGCCATAAGATAAAGAGGTACTTGTATTACTATTTTTCATAAATATCTGTATCCTTTAATGATTAAAGGGAATGAAGGCTATATATACACATGGAAAAATATATATAAAATATAAATACATGTATAAATATTTTATCTATCTATCTATCTATTCCAACCTCCTGTGTACAATGAAAATAAACCTCAAGTCAAATTCTGTCATTTACCTATAATTATTTAGCAAAACCCAAACAAATAAACTCCAAAATAATTTAGCATTTACTTGCAAGACTCTGTGTCATTTTAGGTACTTCTATCAGCTCATTGCACAAAAGGTGCACTAGAATCAAATTAAAAAATATACTATTTATGCTGGCCAATTAACCATACAATCAAAGGTAATTATCAAGAATCCTCTATTTAGTGGCAAATGCATTACCATTTCAGGTTTAAGTGCTAAGCATCATCTCAAAGAATATAAATAATTGGGCTCATCAAATCCTAATATTACTTTTTGGGTAAGGATAGATATATCTATAAAACACTTTTAACTAAAAGGCTTATTTTGAACACTGCTTAGTTATTGACAATAATTAATTTCTAACATTGATTATATTCATCAATAAAATACCTTGTGTTTATCAGAAATAAATATAGCTGAATGAAAAGATAGTGGCTTCTTCTGGAGTGTTTTTAAGACACTATTTAATAAACATGGTAGAATGTAATCAGGATATTGGACACCTGGGTGTGTATTATACACAAGAGTGTGTGTGTGTGTGTGTGTGCATGTAGTGTGTATATATGCACATACAGAAACCATTAATATCTATGACACAACATCCCCTCCTAGATAGATGGACAGGTGGATAGATGATAGATGATAGGTAGATAGATAGATAAACCTACTTGGGATAGTATTGACAGTAGAATAATACTTGGGAATGAATGCACACATGTTATTTTGTTTATTTCATTATACTGCCTTCCAGGTTTTCTCTTTTAATCCAAATTTTATTGTACAAGTCTCAGAGTCTACTTGTTTCAGAAAGTTTTTCTGGTTTCTACATTCAGAATTTCCTTTATTCTTCTGCTACACCCTGTGGCATTAATTCACCACATGATATTTTTCTTTTTTGTGTCACTATGCTTGGGTGTATGGCATTTATTTAAACAATTATGTGTATTAGGAGACTGTTGAGATCAATGTTGTCTTTCACACTCCTTCACCTTTATAGCCAGTGCAGCTTCCGTCTCCACTCAGTTTTTCAAGATCTTTTATAATCACAGAAATCTAAATATTATTTTTTAAAATGTAATTACTGATATTTCATCTTCATTTCCTGCCTGTGATTTTCTCCATTACAACTTCTCATATAAGCACAGTTGAGGGGCACCTGGGTGGCTCAGTCCTTACGCGTCTGCCTTCGGCTCAGGTCATGATCCCAGAGTCCTGAGATTGAGCCCTGTGTTGGGCTCCCTGCTCGACAGGAAGTCTGCTTCTTCCTCTCCCACTCCCCTTGCTTGTGTTCCCTCTCTCGCTGTGTCTCTTTCTGTCAAATAAATAAATAAAATCTTTAAAAAAAAAAGAACAGTTGAATATATGTATTTTAATTAAACATATCTCTAAATAAATTTCATCTAGTAGAGTTATACTATACTCAATTATAGTATATAGCTATACTCAGTTATAGTATCCAGATAATTATAAAGTACCTATGCTACCAAATATTATTATAGGTGCTCTTGACTTCACATTTATGCTAGGGATGGTTATCAGTGTCAGAAAAATTATTCAAAGTTCATAAATAGACAAAAGAGAATGTTGGGTGTATTGTCAGCAGTGTTGGGGTTGAAGGGTTAATTGTCTTTTACACAACTATATAGAGAAAAAAGTTAACATATATTGTTGGCCAGCAGAGATGGAAGTATTTTTTTATCCATTGGGACCAATAACAATAAAGATTGTAATTTATAGGCCCTATTGGACATTAACGAGTTTTGTAAATAGTCAAAAAATCTTTTCCTAATATTTCTTTGTTAAATTGACTAAGTTTTTAAATGTTCTTTGGACTAGTTTTCACATCTTATTGGTTCCTTTGTTAACTAATGAGTTAAATAAAATCACTGATACATCTTTATTTTATACACTTGAATGAAAGTCACAATATTACCTTTTTGAAAATTATAGGATGAAATTAGGACACTTTTAATGTTTTATCAAACATTAGTGTTTTATCAAAGTTTACAATCATTTTATAAGATAAAATACAGACTGAGCAGTAACCTACTTTAACAATGGTGTTAAAGATACTTTCCTCATGCAAGTTGTAAGAATAAGAGACAGAAAATCCTGCTATATAAAAATTTCCAGCAGTATGAGACGGGTCCCTAAGAAAATTGTGCAATTCATCTTAGGGAGTAAAGAGCTCATTGTTTGGGAAAGCTTTGTTAAAATCTTTTGATTAAACAAGGATAGACAAGGTACAGTTCTTTTATTGGAAGAGTTTCAGGTGCTTCTCTTAAGTTTTTCAAGCTTTTCTTTTATTATTTTTTTATTTTTAAAAGATTTTCTTTATTTATTTTGAGAGAGAGAACATGAGCTGGGGGAAGGGCAGAGGCACAGGAAGAGAGAGAATCTTAAGCCAACTCCATGCTGAGCATGGAGCCTGACCTAGGGCTCGAGTTCATGATACCGAGATCATGACTTCAGCACAAATCAAGAGTCAGACACTTAACTGATTGAGCCAAGGTGTTCCTTCAAACTTTTAGTGAAAAAATTCAGCTTGGTATTTTTTGTAAAATGCAAATTCTTGGGTTATATATTGGAAAAACCTACAGCTCTCTTCATGTCTCCTCTGTTTTCACATAGAATATTTCACTTCAGTCACTTCTGGTTTTTGTTGTTGTTGTTGTTGTTTGTTTGTTTATTTGTTTTCTTCCTCAACAGGCAATTCTCTGCAATATTACCTGGGTGCCTAACTCAATTCTAACACTATCCACCTGGAGATAAGGGCTCAGTCCCACAAAACTGCTCCCTACTTCAAGATGCCAATCGTAAGTAATAGGTCTTGAGGTTACTCACAACTTCTAACTTTGCTAAAAATTAAAGGTTCCCATGACTTCCCCGCTTTGGATTTGATTACTTGTTAGAGTGGCTCACAGAACTGAGGAAAACACTTACTTACATTTACCAGTTTATTAAGGGCTATGATAAAAGATACTAATGAACAGACAGATGAAAAGATATAAGGGGTGAGGTCTTGAAAGCCCAGGAGATTCTGTCTGCATAGTGTTTTAGGTGCCTCACTCTCCCAGTGCACAGATGTGTTCATATACCTGAAAGCTCTTTGAACCCCAGACTGTTAGAATTTTATGGTTGTTTCCTCATGTAGGCATGATCATTTTTTTCAGGCTGTAACCATATGGTCATATATTTCCTTTCTCTTTTTAAGTATAGTTGCCATACAAAATTATATTAGTTTCAGGTATATAGCATAGTAATTTGATAACTCTATGCAATACTCAATGCTCACCATGTTAAGCGTAGTCACCACTTGTTATCATAAAGCATTATTACAATATTATTATCTTCTCCATACTGTACTTTTCATCTTGGTGACTTTTTATAAGTGGAAATTGGTACCTTTTAATCCCCTTCACCTATTTCACTCATCCTGATACACCCCTCTCCTCTGGTATCCACCAGTTTGTTCTGCTGTTACTGTTTTTGTTGTTATTTATTTTGTTTTTAAGATTCCATATGTAAGTAAAATAATATAGTATTTGTCTTTCTATGTCTGACTTTTTCCACCTAGTATGTCTTCTAGATTCATTCATGTTGCTAAAATATGTAAGTATATATATTTATTAAGCATGTGGTTATAAAAATAGCTGTATCACTCTACAACTATAACTTCTAATAGGTGACCAAATTCACACTGGGATTTCATGTTGGAAATGGTTTCTGGCTGTTACTAGTCCTTGAGTGGCTTGAAACTTCTTATGGAACCACTTAATTCCATCTACAACACTATAAATAGTTATTTCAATTAAGGCCTTTAAAATAAAGGTTGAGTGTGTCACCTTTTGAGGGAACCATGACTGATATAAAGAATTGAGATTCAGGTGACCCTTGCATCTCCTAGGAACAATGCACTAAGTTACCTCTGTATAATTCAGCCAATTTAAAGAGTTCTTCCTTCTCCTATCAGTATGCTAGACTGGATAGCCAGGTATACTTAATAATGGCAGCTTTGGGATAATGAAATTACTTTAGAGATTACTGGTTCTAAAACTATTTTTGGTTTATATCTTTTATAAGATGATAATCATATATATTTTACACTACACACACACACACAAACACACAGAATTTTGTGTGACAGTCTGAAGACTTTAGGTATCTCAGATTAAACAGAACTCTTGCTTAGAATATAGGAATTTAGCCCAGCAGAAAAAAAAAAAATGTTGTCAAAGTAATACAACTTTAGAGCCATTTGTATGTGTGTAAACTTTAATAATATCAGATTCATTAAATACATTTAGATAAATATATTAAACAAATGTTTGTATCCATGCATAACAAGCACCTAAGAAATGTCTAGGTAAATTGAAAAAGATCATGGTATACTTCTTATCAAATCCGAGATTTCTTTTCTAATAAGAATTTTATGTGGGGACGCCTGGGTGGCTCAGTCGGTTAAGCCACTGCCTTCGGCTCAGGTCATGATCCCAGGGTCCTGGGACTGAGTCCTGCATTGGGCTCCTTACTTGGCAGGGAGCCTGCTTCACTCTCTGCCTCTGCCTGTCAGTCTGCCTGCTTGTGCATGCTCGCGTGCACTCGCTCTCTCTGACAAATAAATAAATAAATAAAATCTTTAAAAAAAAGTATTTTATGTGTCAATTCCTCAAAGTTGAAATTCTAATTACATTAATATAATATGATTATATTTCTCAAGTTCCTATTTCAAGGTAATAAAGATACAGGAGTTTATTTATTTTTATTTTTTATTTTTCTAAATGTTAATTCCAGTACAGTTAACATACAGTATTATATTCGTTTCAGGTACACAATATAGTGATTTAACAATTCCATATATTACTCAGTGTTCATCAAGATAAATGTACTCTTAAACCCCTTCACTTATTTAACCCATCCCCCACTCACCTCCCCTTTGTTAACTATTTGTTCTCTATAGTTAAGAGTCTATTTCCTGATTTGTCTTTTTTCCCTTTTGTTTATTTTGTTTCTTAAATTCCACATGAGTGAAATCATATGGTACTCTCTAAATACAACTATATTGTTGCAAATGCCAAAGATTTCATTCTTTTTTATGGCTGAGTAATATTTCTGTGTGTGTGTGTGTGTGTGTGTGTGTGTGTACCACCTCTTCTTTATCCATTCTTCTATCGATGGACGTTGAGGTTTCTTCCATAAGGGGTGTATGTATCCCTGTGAATTACTGTTTTTGTCTTCTTCGGGTAAATACCAGTAGTGTGATTACCAGATCATAGAGTAGTTACATTTTTAATTTTTTGAGGAACCTCCATATTTTCTTCCACAGTGGTTGCACCAGTTTGTATTCCTACCAACACTGCATGAGGGTTCGTTTTTCTCAATGCAAGAGTGCACTATATAGATAGCTGCTCTTTTATTTGAACTACCAAATCTATATTTTATCATAATAATATAACAGAAACCAAGAGAATATTTCTCTTACAGATTTATTTATTTGAGAGAGAAAGAGTGGGAGAGCAGGGAGTGAAGGGCAGAGGGAGCAGGAGGGAGAGAATATCAAGCACACTCCTCACTGAGCACAGAGCCTTTTGACTTAGGGGTTGATCTCATCATGCTGAGATCATGATCTGAGCCGAAATTAGAGTTGGCTGCTTACCCAATTTAAGCTACCCAGGTGCCCCTTTCTTTTATGTTTTTAAATAAAACATAATAGTACCTTTCAGTTCCCATCTATTCTTTGCTTTGGGGGGGATGTCCTTGGTGTAATCTTGGCCAGTATATCAACCGTACTCACAAAAAACCCACAACAACCACATACTACCATCCTCCTGTTTCTGCAACTTTAGATAAATTCATTAGCAGCACTATGAATTACTAAATCTCTCTTAATATTCCAACTTTGTTAATATAAAAGTCAATGAGAAAATATTACTAAAGTGTGAAGTAAGACATATTATCTTGCATATTGTAAAATAGTCTCAACTGGGAAAGGATGAGATTGGGGATCCAGGTAGCAAATTAGATTGATGTGCTGTCCTCGACATAATGGCATTTTCATTTCTGAGCCCTACCAAGTCCAAAACAAAACCATTTTTTATGGTTGTTCAAAATCCCAGGAGAAATGAGTTCAGGTGGTCTCAGCTTAGTTTCTCATGTACAAAGGGACACATCAAAAAGCTGTCATAGACTGATAGTAATTTATCACTTTCACTTTTAAGAAGCTATGGGATTACAAGCATGAACCAAATAAACAGCAAAAAGAAGTATTTCTGGAAAGATTTTTTTTTTCCTTTTGCCTCAGCTGGAAGGCTCTATTTTATTGGAAGAATAGTCTTATAAAACAAATAAAATTGTATTTGTCATGATGCATGCATTGAAATTTTCTTTTAATATTCAATTATTGGGGTATTTGGGGGGCTTAGTCTTTAAGAGTCTGCCTTCGGCTCAGGTGATCCCAGAGTCTTGGAATCAAGCCCTGAATTGCAGTCCCTGCTCAGTGGGAAGCCTGCTTCTCCCTCTCCCACTTTCCCTGCTTCTGTTCCCTCTGTTGCTGTCTCTCTCTCTGTAAAACAAATAAATAAAATCTTTAAAAAACTAAATATTCAATTATTAACACCTAAAATATGAAAATTATGTCACTTGTAACCACTGTTCATAATAAATACAGCAGCTAAATAATGTTATGATATATCTTTAAAACCATTATAAACCAGACAGCAAAAAAACCTTAAATCTCACCTTCCTTATCCATTTTTATCATTCAGATAAAAAATAGTAGGCCCCTAAATTTAAAAAAAATTGTAGACTTTTATGTTCTAAGGAATTAAAAATATGTTAATTATGTTTCAAAGAAAATAAACAGTTGAAAATAATTATACTTACTATAAAAATTACTATAGAGTTTGATGCCTTCAGAAATGCAATGATGTGACATTATAATGTGGATAAATTATTCTAGATATTTGCTGTGGATATTCAACTTTTCATTCACCCTAAATATCTTTTGACATATTGGTCTTATGGAAATCTGAAATGTCAACAGTGTGACAGTCAAAAGAATCATATCAATATTTGAATCATTACAGAGATGTGGGTCACAAGGACATGACACAGTGTAATTTATTCAAATATTATTTGGGTCCTTTCACAGATATTGACTAACCAAGAATTATTAAATCAGACAAGAAGTCAGATGTATATTTGATAATATAAAACCTAAAAGTTAGCATGTTTATTATAGTGCTTTTCCATTTTGAATACAAGAAATAGAGAACTATATTTAGGTGTCCTTTAAAACAAATTAGAAGAAAGATGGAGAATGTCAGAACTTATTAAGAAGCGACAGATATTCTGTTCCATTGAAAATGTCATAAAAAAAGAATACAAAATTAACTCTTGTTGGCTGATATTGAAATAGAGAATTTCAGTAGAAATTCATTATGATTATCAAGCTGATAAGAGTAAATTTTTTGGATCACATAACAGATGTTTTCTTATTATGAAAGATATATACTAGAGTTCCGTGAATGGATTTTATATTTTGTTTTTGCAAAGTTTCAGAGAATCATGAGGTTGAATGGTTGAACTAATGTAAAATAAAATATAGCATTAATACATCATTTAATAACTGTACATTAGAAATAATGCTGTATTGCTTTATCCACTATGGAATTTTTAAAAATCTTTAATTAAATTTTATCACATTTTGCTAAGCAGTTTTATTGTTGTTCTCTACAGATAAGTAGCTTTCACACTTTCTAACTGAGAAATGAACATCATTATTTTTGTAAGAGAATGGGAAAGAAAAGGACCTTATGAAGAAAAAGTATATGTGATAAACAGATCTAATATTTTATTTAAAAATTAGATTAAGAGGGGCACCTGGATGGCTCAGTGGGTTAAGAACTCTGCCTTCAGCTTGGGTCATGATCCTGGGGTCCTGGGATTGAGCCCCGCATCGGGCTCTCTGCTCAGTGGGGAGCTTGCTTCCTCCTCTCTCTCTGCCTGCCTCTCTGCCTACTTGTGATCTCTGTCTGTCAAATAAATGAATAAAATATTTAAAAAATTAGATTAAGAAAACATTTTCACTTCAATGACTATTCATAAAAAAAACAGGAAAACTCAAATCAAAGACAATAAAATAACTTTTTAAATTATTTTAATATTCTCGAAATAAGTGGAATAGAACTCAGATAATAAGTTTCCATTAATAAATCAGTAATTACGAAAAGAATCTCTTCATGAATCCTGGAGAACTACACATTTTTATTGCTCACTGGGAAAGCTAACTTTTAAAATTCAATAGAAACCTGGGTGCCTGGGTGGCTCAGTGGGTTAAGCCTCTGCCTTTGCCTCAGGTCATGATGTCAGGGTCCTGGGATTGAACCCCGCATCTGGCTCTCTGTTCAGCAAGGAGCCTGCTTTCCCCCGCCTCTCTGCCTGCCTGTCTACTTGTGATCTCTCTCTGTCAAATAAATAAATAAAATCTTTAAAAAAAATTCAGTAGAGTCCTTTTCATTTTTTAAGATTTTTTAAGACTAACAAAAATATAAACAAACACACTATTAAATATTTTATTTAAATTCTTTCTCAAAAACTCCAAGATGTTTCATTCTCCCCACATCTGTCTTGAGATATAATCAATCTCATCATGACTCAAATATCCTATGATTACTTTCAAACCTCAGTATCTTACTGTACCACTTTTAGTATCATTTTAGTCTTAGTATTAAATTCAATTTTATTTTACCCTCAATTAAACTCCAGAAAGAAATTTAATTGTGAGAATAACTTTGATATAAAAGATAACAAAAAGTATTTACCTCAAATCCTCATTATTTCACTACTGAGGTAACAGGAGGTAACATGATTCACAGTCTCAGTCCAGCTTAGATATTACGCGTGGGTTGCTTCTTTCCCAAGTATTTTTTTGTAGGAAATAATAAGCCATGAAGTACTTTTAGGTAGGATAACTTTACTCTTCAGTTTCTATAAACAATGTCAAACCTATCCTTTTATCATATTCTTACTTTAATAATTTTACTAGATCTTGACCGAAGAAAAAGTCAATGTCCTAATGAATGAGTTGTATGATTTTAATAAAATTAAAGTTACCAACTTATTGCAATAATTGTTCATGAAAATATTTTTAAAATATGAAATGTAACTGAACTAACCTATTTTAGTAATTGGTCAATTTGAACCAAAAATAAGATTAGACTTCTCAAATATTTATTTAAAAACAAAATTATTCTAGGCTCCCACAAGATACAAAGGCATATAAGACAAAATATCTATTAAGCGCAATAATATATCACTGACAGGCTAAAGATAAGTGCATAATAAGTTTGTAATGTAGCACAAATAAATAGCAATAACTGAGACCACTTATAGTGATATAATAACTGTTTTGACTGAGAACTGGGATCAATATTGTAATAACTGCTCCAGGAAATTCTTGCACAGGACAACAGGCTGCCAAAGTTGTCACTATTTTCATTTTTTGCTTTGGGAAATGCTTACAAACACTTTATCTTGGCAAAAAATTTGCTCATTAGGGCAAGCCGTCTTATTAAAATAAGCTTTTTCACCTGTATGAAAAGCTCAATTATCAGAACACATTTTGTTGTTGTTGTTGTTGTTGTTTTAAAATATTTTATTAATTTAAGAGAGAGAGAAAGAGAGAGCACAAGCACAAGCTGTGGGAGGCAGAGGCAGAAGCAGACTTCCCACTGATCAGGGAGCCTCATATGGGACTTCATTCCAGGACCCTGGGATCATGATTTGAGCCAAAGGCAGACATTTAATCTACTGAGCCACCCAGATGCCCTGACACAGCTTTGTTTTTATTTTTATTTTTGTTTGTTTTATCAAACTTTGGCTTAATACCTGCATCTTTCCATGTCAACCATTATTAACTTACTGTGCTACAAACTTCACGAGCCAGTCCCCTGCCTTCGATAACTTATGTTAAATCCATTTAACTCATACCCCAAAACCCCATTAATATTTTCTCCTAACTTTCCTATTTTGAATCATTATTAAGACCCTGCCAAAGTATAGTTCTGCTACGACAAATTATATTTGCAGCACCTTTTGATTAGTAGGGTTTTTGTTGTTGTTGTCGTTTTCCTAATTTAACTACTATGGAGCGGTCAACAGTAGACAACCTGGAAGTCTTGCTAAAACTTAACACTAGAGGCATCTGGGTGGCTCAGTCGTTAGGCATCCGCCTTCAGTTCAGGTCAGTTCCTTGGGAGGCCTGCTTCTCCCTCTCCCACTCCCCCTGCTTGTGTTCCCTCTCTCACTGTCTCTCTCTCTGTCAAAAAAAAAAAAAAAAAAAAAGACTTAACACTCTTACAGAAAACTGCACTTAAGGACTCATGAGTCTCCTGCTTGAAGTGTTTTTCTGACCATGAGGGAGAAGTAGGGTCCCACTTCGTGAGTCTGAGCCCCTATTTCTCTCCTCAAGGCCCCAAATTCTGAGGTAATTTTCTCTCCTAGAAATAAAAGAAACATTTTTAAAGTAATCTTCCTCTTATATCTCATCAGTTTTCAAAATCTTTTCCTTGGACTTAGGTCAGTTAAAATCTGTCCTTTTACCACAGCATCATCATTTATCTCTTGGACTGTCCTTTTCATTTTCTGTTGTGAGTTTATAAGAGAAAGTTCATAGACAAGAAGATAAAAATAGACACAATAAATCTGTCTCTTGACTCAGTACCACGGGCCAACAAGTCCCAAAAGTCAGACTGGCATCTTTATAGGACAAGCTTTGCCTTTGGTCAGCTATCTTTCTAAATTTCAAATTTTAAAATTACAGTGACCAGTTGGGAAAATTTTCGAGGTCAGCACAATTATTCATTTGAGAAGTGTCTCAGAACAACAACAAAAAATGGACAAAATTTAAAATATCAAAATGCTTGTCCTCTAAAATTTTTTTTGAGGAAACTTCCAAAAGAAATTGAAATTACATGAGGCACTAGGTGGCTTAGTTGGTTAAGTGTCTGGTTTTGGCTTGCATCATGATCCTGGAATCCATGTATCAAACTCTGCATTGGACTCCCTGCTTCTCTCTCTGCTCCTGACCCCACTTGTGTGCTCTCTCTCTCTCTCTCTCTCTCAAATAAATAAATATATCTTTAAAAAAAAAAGAAGTTGAAATTATTTTACAAATATACTTTTTAAAGGGTATTTTTGACAAGGGATTTTTTTTTTAAGTATGAAATTTAATATTCTTATTCTTTTAGATCCTGTGATGGTTAATTTTATGTGTCAACTTGGCTGGCCCATGGTACCCAGGTATGTGGTCAAACATTGTTCTGGATGTTTCTGTTAAGGTGTATTTGGATGAGAAAAACATTTTAAATTGGTGGATTTTAAGTAAAATAGATAGTTTTGCATAGTATGAATGGGCTTCCTTCTATCAGTTGAAGGTCTGAACAAAACCCAAAGATTGATTTCCTGTGAGCAAGAATAAATTCTTCAATAGACATATTTGTACAGAACTGTGACAGTGGCTCTTCCCTGGGTTTCCAGCCTGCTATCCACTGCGGATTTTGGATTTGTCAGCCTCCATAATCACATGAACTAACTGACTTAAAAAATCCTTCTTTCTCTCCCTCTATACACACACACATACACACACACACACACACACACACACTTTTGGTTCTGGTTCTCTGGAGAACTTTGTCGGATGCAGAGCCCCATAATCTCTAGTTGTTCTATGCTAGCTAGGAAGTTGAAGGACAAAAAAATAATGTGGGTAAATTATGCAGGTACTCTAAAAGAGAACCAAGCACTTAATCTAGTTTTCTCTTAAATTCCTCTGTAACTGTCCCTTAGAACAATGTATTACTTAAAATATAACCCATGAGAAATTATACTAGTTACCAAGCATGTTTAGATAAAGCCTTAAGAAAAACATATACTGGCATCAGGCCTCTGGGGGAGAGGACGATATACATCCTTGAAGCAGAGCAGCTGGGGATGCCCGGCCCACTCAGGGCGGAGCGCTGCCTGCTTCATGGAAGCCGAGCAGCTGGGAACACCTGGCCCACTCTGCGGAATGCCACCTGCTTCATTTTTCTGTTATCTCCCCTTCCCCCTGAGAGCACCTGTGGCTAATTAGATGAGTCCTTTGAATGTGCTTGCTCAACTATAAACTTTATACTGCTTGACCAGATATATTTTGCCTTCCTTCTTATTTATCTACAAGGCATATGACTAATGTTTAGCCTTCTTTGGCTCCTTTGTTGATTACTGTCTGTATCTAATAAATATGGGACTGAGGAGTTGTTCAGGGCAATAGTCTTTTCTACTGTTGTCCCCTGCTCCCTTTCTCTTGCAGCTGACTTGTTTGTGCCTCATTCTTCTCCCATGCACTGTCAGGAAGCTGCATTCCTCAGAACAACTTTCTCTAAATATTAAAGTAGAATCATAGCAAAGTTTTTATTGATATCATGTGCTATAATATATTTACCTTAAATTCTGCCACTATCACACAATATCACCTGAAGAAAGAATAACTACTCAGAAAGTAGAAATTTTTAAAACAAACTTCAGATATTTCCCATTCATTAGCCAATAAATCTTACCGGTTGTTTCTAACCCAAGAATACTAATTTTTTTCTCCTGTGAAATCACACCTGATAACTTAATAGACATGACTTTATTGTGTAAATGAAATTATCTGTTTATATGGAGACCTCTTTCTTGAGATAAACCAAAGACTCTGTAATTCATAATAAGTCATAGGTGATTCAAATATTGGCCTACTAGTTTGCTTGTTCTGAATGAAGCTCCAACTGAAGATCTCCAGGAATTCATGGGCTTTATAGGGTGCAAATATTCTGCTGATATTAACAGACTTATTGGTGCTGAATATATTGAAGTTTAGATTGCCTCATAAATAATTCTACCCAACTCACACCTTTTCCCCTAAAATGAGAAGGCAAAGAAGGACCCAACCAATCACTGAAAGAAAGCCTTGTAGGAAAGAAAACTATCATACTTGTACCAGTCATTATAATACTTTTATTCTCTAAGTCACAAAACACACAGAAAAAGATATTGATTTGTTCAGTACTCCAGGGCCATAAAAGGAAAACAGTAATCTCTTGTTTTCCATCATATTGAACCCAAGTAATATTTTCTCTTCAGTGCCACCTAAGCCTACACATTTTACAACTGTATATCTGCACTTTACTTTTACTTTTTTAGTGCCCTCCTCATTAAGTTAAGTACTAGCTGGGCTTTTCCTGGGAAGGTCTAAAATATACCTCCAGTGTTATGCCTTAGAGGTTTACTAAGGCACTCACCATTTTTCACAAGTCTCTAACCAAAACCTTAACCATCTTAAATATCCCTGTGGTTCTTTATCCTATACATGGATTACCTCTTATTATGTTTTATTAATAATGTAATACCTAAAATTCATTCCATATCTTTATTTGGCTCAAAAAGAACATAATGTATTTAAAGAAAAGTTGCACTTTATCAAAACAAAGGACATGACTTATCTCAGGCCATATTCCAAGAATGCAAATCTTTCAATTATGACAGACTTCACACCATTAAATTTTTTTTTCATTCTGGTCAAGAGATAATTAGAAGATCCTTTGGTCTCACTCACCAGTGCAAGCAAAGCGTTCATTACTTTTCTCAAATCACTATGTATATGTATAATTTAAACAGGTGTTCAGTGATTGAATCCCTATGCAGAAGCAACATTTTATGATTTAATATGAGGTCTTGGATAATGTAATTTCCCATTCATTCATGAATAAGATCCAAAGAAGTCAGTGGTATTCTGACTCAACTTCATGGAAATCATCACACACCAACAGCTGATGATAACACTTCTTTTTATTCTGTGGCAAAAGTCTCCCTACTCTGTTTCACATTAGTAACATCTTCAGTTCAAATAATGGAAACTTCTATAAATTGGGACTTAGATTTGACTTTAAACTTGATGGTTCCTCATGCTGAGCAATCTTTGTTGTTCATTTAAAAACTGAATATTTTAAAAATCAGTATTTTTAAACAAGTAGGTGTACCTCCTATCAAATTGTTACTTCTTCACACATTTCCAACCATTAATGTGACCCTTTAAGTCATGGATCCTTATTTCCATAATCAGAATAAGGAAAAATGAACAAATGCTGGACTATGCCGAGAATTACTATCCATGCTCCAAACATATTTATTTTTAAAATTCCTATAGAAAACTTAGATATAAAATTGTTAATGAGTCTTATCTTAGGATCAGACAGGAAATTTTCAGGATTTCAGAATCCATTTTATCTATATAGTATATGACTCTTTTTACTAGAGACCAAATCCACCCAGATGGCAGAACATGTCGCATACCCTAGATCTTGGCAAATGGGTAGAGATAAGAGAGCTAACATTTATTATAGCAGCAGATATGTTTTTACATATAGTATGTGATTTTTGTTATGCTTTGGACACAGCAAGTGTTCTTAAAATCACCAGGAATTCCAATTCAGAATAACCAATAGATTAAAGAATACTTTCTGCCCTGATACTTTTGAAGTTTATAGTCATTATAAATTAGAAGTCTGCACACAAAAGGATAACTTGAAGGGAAGAGGAAATGTTTTAGGTAATCATTATGAAAGAGAGGAGCTTTAATTAAGATCTTGGCCCCCTTAATACTACAAAAAATCCATTCTTTAAAGAAGTTTAAAAGAGCTATTGTGGAATACCAGTGACTGGTACCACAATTAAACAACAACAAAAAAAGATATACTGGGAGAAATCTGCCATTATATTACATGAAAATAATCTATGGCTTGCACTGGTGAGTGAGACCAAGGGATCTTCTAATTATCTCTTGACCAAAATGAAAAAAAAAAAAATCTATGGATAGCCCCTTGCTGCCCCCAAAAAACTTGCAATAATTTTACACTGAACTTTCTATCAGCAGGACAATTAGGATAGTATAATAAACTACTTTTGGAGTGAGTAGGGGCTTTACTAAAATTGTTGAGGAATATCTACCTTGTGTCTCATCTGTCATCACCATTATCCTGGTACACCTATAAAGATGGGGTATGGACAAGAGGTTGAACACATTCAAATGAGTTTCACAAAGTAATACCTGCAAATAATTTTAAATATGTCTTCTTCACTGTTTGCTTACTTTCATAATTTAACTTGATATAAGGTTACTGATTTAATTTTGGAAAAATATTATTTCATTCCCAATCTGGAGGTTTTCAGTCTATCTCTCCAGTGAAAAGAGCACCAATTTTGACTGACTAATGATATAGAGAATAACAAAGCCTTGCTACTTAGAAATCTTACTGTTCAAATTATACCCAGTCTTCCAAAAAGTTAGAAAGAAGAAATGTAATTCTGAAACTAAACTTAGCAAAGCACTAATGACTTGATACCATGGAAGAGAAATCAGAGAAAGAGCCTGTAAACTCCTATGGAAAGAATACTGCCAGTATCTGAGCAAAACTCAAACAGGCTGGTCTTCAGAATCACAACTGTTTATTTAAGGGACACAAGCCCATCCTCATACCAGTAAAAGGATGTTCTGGCTGGAAACTATAAACTGTCAATTCTTGGAAATTCTCCAGAAGCTGACACCTTCAGGCTCATATAAGTCACTGTGTAAAACTGAACTTTCTGTCGAAGACCCAAAGAAAAAGATCCAGATGACTGAAACAGCAGAGTATCATGCTTTAACAAATATTAATATTCTTTATTTTTATAACTATTTTATTTTCTTTTTACTGGTTTAAGATTTTGGTTTCAATGGATACTTACTAGCTCTTAACTATGATGTCCATGATGCCCCTTTCCTTAATATTATTTGTCATCCCTAGTTACTCCCTAGTGTAAGTCCAGTGTCTAGCTAGAGTTTGCCCATGATTTGGCCAAAATCCAAAACCCAAGCAAGGTTTTGTTCTGTGTATATGTAATATTCCATACCAATATACATTAAATAAATATCCCATACCATTATACATGTAAATAAATAAATAAATAAATATTCATTCCTCTGGGTGCCATCCAGCTCCATTATAATGAAATAAATAACTTCAAGTTTAATACACAATTTTAGAAGCAAACATCACAAAAAGACAGCTAAACACATAAAATTCTCTAACATCACACACAGGACCTTTTGTAGGAGCTCGTTTTTGTAATCAAACTTTTGTAAGTGTAGAGCTTGGGAAGACACTAACAGGACTGATACTCTCTTATTTTTATAGACTTTAAAAGGAACGTTCACACTTTTTTTTTTAAAGGATTTTAGTTATTTATTTGACAGAAAGAGATCACAAGTAGGCAGAGAGGCAGGCAGAGAGAAAGGGGCAAGCAGGCTCACTGCTGAGCAGAGAGCTTGATGCGGAGCTCGATCCCAGGACCCTTAGATCATGACCTGAGCCAAAAGCAGAGGCTTAACTCACTGAGCCACCCAGGCGCCCCAGAAGGTTCACTCTTTAGGTAAGTTTTCTGACTCAGATCTTTAACAGATGATCTCTTACTGTCTGGTACCTGACTGCTTTGTTGAATGACATTGAAAATGTACAATACTAGTCAGCTACTTATAATGTTATTTTTGCTAAAACCCAGAGTTAGGTAGCCCTCAACAGCTGATCTTTGATATGTAGCATCAAAGCCTACTTTTCTGCAGGCAAACTAGGCAAGGACTTATCCTGGTGGACTGCTGCCTGTCTTCCTGATAGTCTTATATCCAAATGGACCCAGGGTCCATTCTGCATTCTGCTTTCTCCCATAAAAAAGAAGGGGGGGGGACACAGAGAGATTATTTGATAACTTAACTCAAGAAGAAAACTAGCTCTTGATCTGTGACCCCAAAACTAACAAAAAAATAATTCTGGATTGTCTTCAACTCTTTGTTTCACACTTCGTAAAGAGCCCAGAAAATGCAGGCAAATTCTCTATAGCGTGATTCAGATCACGACGAGAAGACAGAAGATCCTTGAGGCCAGATAATTACTTGCCTAAAAGTTAGAAACTTTCAGCTATAAGATGAATAAGGTCTGAGGATCTAGTGTATAACATGGTGACTGTATTTAATATTATTGTATCATAAAATTGAAATTTGCTATGACAGTAGGGCTTAGGTATTGCTTTTTTTTTAATGTTCTGACTTTTTTTTAAAAGATTTTACTTTTTATTTATTTGACAGACAGAAATCACAAGTAGCCAGAGAGGCAGTCAGAGAGAGAGGCAGAAGCAGGCTACCTGCTGAGCAGAACCTTGGGATCATGACCTGAGCTGAAGGCAAAGGCTTTAACCCACTGAGCCACCCAGGCGCCTCATGGCTTAGATTTTCTTATAAGTACACAAAAAAGTAGATATTAGATGGGTGTGTTGATTAATTTGATGGGGAAATCTTTTTACAATGTTTACACATATCAAAACATCATGTTGTACCCTTTAAATATATATGACAATTTTGTTAATTATACCTCAATAAAACTTTAAAAAAGGGAAATTTCATTAAATTCTAGCTTAGAATTATAACTGATATAAAGACATAGCTGAATTACAGCTGATATAAAGCCCTATTGATTGAAACAAGGTGGAGAGTGATACCATTAATAAAGGTAAAGTAATATGAAGAATATGCAAATGTTGTAGGAAGATTCTTTCACTTTTGAGATTTTAGGCTTTGGAATATATACACTGCATGCAGTTGGTTACATGATTGAGGCTGTCTGGTGGACTGCATGAGAGAGAGCAAGTGAAGAGTTGTCAGTAAATGTTGAACCACTCTTACATTCCAGGGATAAATCCCACCTGGTCATGGTGGGTAATCTTTTTAATGTACTGTTGGATCCTATTAGCTAGGATCTTGTTGAGAATCTTAGCATCCATATTCATCAGCAATATTGGTCTGAAATTCTCCTTTTTGGTGGGATCTTTGTCTGGTTTGGGGATCAGGGCTATGCTGGCTTCATAAAAAGAGTCTGGAAGTTTTCATTCTGTTTCTATTTTTTGAAACAGCTTCAGGAGAATAGGTATCATTTCTTCTTTGAAAGTTTGGTAGAATTCTCCAGGGAATCCATCAGGTCCTGGGCTCTTATTTTTTGGGAGGTTTTTGATCACTGCTTCAATCTCATTAATAGATATTAGTCTATTTGGGTTGTCAATCTCTTCCTGATTCAGTTTTGGAAGTTTATAGGTTCCAGGAATGCATCCATTTCATCTAGGTTGCCTAACTTATTGGCGTATAACTGTTGATAATAATTTCTGATGATTATTTCTATTTCCTTGGTGTTAGTCGTGATCTCTCCCTTTTCATTCATAATTTCATTAATTTGTGTCCTCTCTCTTTTCTTTTGGATTAGTTTAGCCAACGGTTTATCAATCTTATTGATTCTTTCAAAAAAGCAGCTTCTAGTTTCATTGATGTGTTCTACTAGTCTCTAGTTTCTCTCTCATCGATCTCTGCTCTAATCTTGATTATTTCCCTTCTTGTGTGTGGGATTGGCTTAATTTATTGTTGATTCTCCAGTTCTTTAAGGTGTAAAGAGAGCTGGTGTATTCTGGATTTTTCAATTTTTTTGAGGGAGGCTTGGATGGCTATGTACAGCCTTTGCTGTATCCCATAGGTTTTGGACCAAAGTGTCTTCATTCTCATTGGTTTTCATGAATTGTTTAAGTTCCTCTTTGATTTCCTGGTTGATCCAAACATTCTTAAGCATGGTGGTCTTTAGCTTCCAAGTGTTTGAATTTCTTCCAAACTCTTTCTTGTGGTTGAGTTCCAGTTTTAGATCTATCAAAATCCTAGAGGAGAACATAGGCAGTAACCTCTTCGACATCGACCATAACTTCTTTCAAGATATATCTCCAAAGGCAAAGGAAACAAAAGTGAAAATGAACTTTTAGGACTTCATCAAGATCAAAAGCTTTTGTACAGCAAAGGAAACAGTCAACAAAACAAAGAGGCAGCCCACGGAATGGGAGAAGATATTCGCAAATGACACTACAGACAAAGGGCTGATATCTAAGATCTGTAAAGAACTCCTCAAACTCAACACACACAAAACAGATAATCATGTAAAAAAATGGGCAGAAGATATGAACAGACACTTCTCCAAAGAAGCCATACAAATGGCTAACAGACACATCAAAAAATGTTCATCATCATTAGCCATCAGAGAGATTCAAATCAAAACCACATTGAGATACCACCTTACACCAGTTAGAATAGCCAAAATTAACAAGACAGTAAACAACATGTGCCGGAGACAGTAAACAACATGTACAAGACAGTAAACAACATGTGTGAAGAAAGGGGAACCCTCTTCCACTGTTGTTTGGAATGCAAGTTGGTGCAGCCACTTTGGAAAACTGTGTGGAGATTCCTAAAATAAAATAAAATAAAAGTAGAGCTACCCTATGACCCTGCAATTGCACTACTGGATATTTACCTAAAAAATCAGATGTAGTGAAAAGAAGGACCATATGTACCCCAGTGTTCATAGCAGCAATGGTCACCGTCACCAAACTGTGGAAAGAACCAAGATGCCCTTCAACGGATGAATGGTTAAAGAAGATATGGTCCTTGGGGCGCCTGGGTGGGTCTGTGGGTTAAAGCCTCTGCCTTCGGCTCAGGTCATGATCCCAGGGTCCTGGGATCGAGCCCCACATCGGGCTCTCTGCTCAGCAGAGAGCCTGCTTCCGCCTCTCTCTCTGTCTGCCTGCCTGCCTACTTGTGTTCTCTGTCAAATAAATAAATAAAAATCTTAAAAAAAAAAAGAAGATATGGTCCATAATATATACAGTGGAGTATTATGCCTCCATCAGAAAGGATGAATACCCAACATTTGTATCAACATGGACGGGACTGGAAGAGATTAAGCTGAGTGAAATAAATCAGGCAGAGAGAGTCAAGTATCGTATGGTTTCACTTACTTTTGGAGCATAAGGAATAACATGGAGGACATTGGGAGATGGAGAGAAGTGAGTGGGGGCAAATCAGAGGGGGAGACAAACCATGAGAGACTGTGGACTCTGAAAAACAAACTGAGGGTTTTGGAGGGGCAGGGGTGGGGGCTTGGGTGAGCCTGGTGGTTGGTATTATGGAGGGCGTGTATTGCATGGAACACTGGGTGTGGTGCATAAACAATGAATTTTGGAACACCGAAAAGAAATAAAATAAAAAAAAGTAGAAAAAAAGAGTTGTTAATAAAAAGATGATTATAATGGTAAAGAAAATGGAAAGAGAAGAGGAAAAACACTGTAGCCCTCTGGGAACAACAGACCGATGACTAGGTAGTAGAAGAGAATATTTTAAAAAATCACTATGAGGGAAAAGTTACTGCAATGAAGATATGGCCAATTTTGAGGTCCAAACAGACTTTAATGCCACAGAAACACAGAATTTGAGAAAATACTGGTGTGATTTTAATTTGAACATAGAATTGAGTTTAGGGAAAATCAAGCTTGCACATGGCCAAGGTAAAAGAAAGGGTGATGGGAATAAAGAAGGAATTTAGGATGGGAACATGTTAAAGTACAGGGAAGCAACAATGGAGGGCTACTCTAGCGCAGTAGTGTATGAAAAACAAAGGAGAGATGTGAGTCAGGTTGTTTAATATAGGAATGCAGGTTGTTTAATATAGGAATGCAGTTAAAAGCTAATGTACTTAACTATATCTGTATGGCCTGTATTCTGCTTCACGTTTTCTTAGTTCTAATTTCCCAACTGTTTCTCCACTACATTTAGTTGATTTACATTCTTCACATGTTAAGCTTTCATTTAGAGTTGAAATAGTTCATACCCTATGATCTGTAATACTCAAAGCAATAAACCTCATATAAACATTAACAAATATAAAATATTAATCTTTAATAAAATTAATGCATTTAGTAGTGAAATATAAAATAGGAGAATGAATTTCAATATATTCCTATATTTTTCTTTTTTTAAATACTATTTCTTTTAGAGAGAGAGAGCAGGGGAAGGGGCAGAGGGAGATAATCTTCTAGAGGACTCCCCACTGAGCTGGCAGCTTGACATAGGTTCCATCCCATGACCCATGAAATCATGACCTAAGCCAAAACTAAGAGTCAGTCACTTAACTGACTAAGCCATCCAGGTACCCCTCCTATATTTTCCTTTCTGCCTTTTGGTGTTTATGCTCTCTTCTTAACCTTTGTGTGCAGAGGGGCCTGATGAATAGAGGGAAGTTAAAAGGAGTGCTAGGCCAGAAAGTCAAACACAGAAAAGACTGAATATTCAGTTTCTGACTTCACAAATAATAGACTAGAAACTTCAAAGTCAGACTTTATTGGAAAACAAACGATTTTCAATTTCTATATCTACCCTGGCCAAATGGCATTAACAATTTTACTATTTGCCTAGGAAAGGAATAAAGAAGACCTGATTGTAAAGGAATGAAAATGACAAATCCATTTTTTATTATCTTAGCATGAGAAAGGCCAGGGCATGAAACTCCTGATGATAAAGAAGCTAGTGATAATACTGGCTGTAAGCTTTTAGGAAAAATTTCAAAAAAGTTCATTTTCAATAGTGTGCAAGAAAACTGTACTGTGATTTTGTCAGGAGAATGAAATTTAGGTGACCTTTGTTCTTCATGGCCAGCACGTGGTATGCAGGGATTCTAAATTTCCTAGTATGCCATAAGGGAATATGGAGTAGAGAAGTGTTTGTGGTCATGGTGAAGAGACTACTCTATGTAGGAAAATGAAGAACTGACCCAGATTCCTAGGACCACAGATGCCAGCTTTCAATAAAGCATATTTTTTCATGCCAAGAGCCACATGTAACATTTTGAAGCAGAAAGAGTATCCAGAAGACATGGATTTGTACACCTCATTTCTTTTGCTCTACACCAAGACATGTTAGATACACATCTACAAAACAGCCAGCCAGTTACCATCTTGGTTAGGAGCTATACCAGGTGGGGCCAGAACTCTGAAAATATAAGAATTCTGCAGGATTCATTTAAAAAACCAGGGTAAATTATATAAAGATGCTAAAGAAAGTATTAGCCTAAACAAAAATTACTAGTTAGGTCTAAGTATTATTTTGCCTTTTTTTTTTTTTCTCTAAACTACACTATTTAGTGAAATTCATTAAGGAAGAACAGATTAACAAATAGGAAATTATTTTTTAAGAAAATATTTCCTTATAATCTGACTGAACTGTAAATCCTGATACATATTTCTCTTCTTTGGCTTTCATTATAATCCACGCATTGATTGGGTGGAAGACAAGAGAGATCCCAGTACTTTCACTGTTAGGATTAATCATTGTCCCAAGGTAGTAAACTGGAAGTACTAAATGAGCTAAACAATGTCTTACCTTTACCCAGTTTCAAGTAGAAGTCAATGTTGTAATTGTGATTAAATTCATGTTTTTAGCAAATCAATATCTCTCTGAAAAGTAGATATAGTATTGTTTCTGTCCTCATAAAATTATCTACTCAGGAATCTGTTCTTTGAAGTTAGCTATTTGGGAATGGCGAATGAAGGGAAAAGGTTAGGGATAGAAAAAAAATATGAATTTGAATTGCTGTTTTCTTTCAGCTTCAAAAAGAGTAATCTATCTGGAGCAGTTCTAGCTAAGTCAGGTTCCAATCAATTTCCATTATTGGTAAGGAAGAAACTATTCATATTTTATTTAACATGTCATGAAACATTCGGATATGAAGTTAAACTGCTTTCTTTGCAAATCTTCAACATCACCAATTTCATTCTATTTTATCACTGTCATCTGAGGGGACAACATGATGGGAAGTTATATTCAGATTCTAGAAATTTACATTAATTTTTAAAATAATGATATATTTTTGCCTCTTCTAAAAGATTATTTTCTCAAAAGAAAGAAAGAGATTTTGTTAGACACTTTAGGGGCATCTATTGTTTAAACTGAGAGTGCATCCAGTATTTACCATTATTTAGATAATGCTTTGGCCTGCACTTAAAATTATTCTTATAGGGGCACCTGGGTAGCTCAGTCAGTTAAGCCTCTGACTTTGGCTCGGTTCATGATTTCAGGGTCCTGGGATTGAGCCCCGCATTGGCTTCTCCACTCAGCAGGGAGATTTCTTGTCACTCTCCCTCTCCCCTGCTGTGCTTTCTTTCTCTCTCAAATACATAAATAATTTTTTTTTTAATAAAAAATAGGGGCGCCTGGGTGGCTCAGTGTTAAAGCCTCTGCCTTCGGCTCGGGTCATGATCCCAGGGTCCTGGGATCGAGCCCCACATCGGGCTCTCTGCTCCGTGGAGAGCCTGTTTTCTCCTCTCTCTCTGCCTGCCTCTCTGCCTACTTGTGATCTCTGTCTGTCAAATAAATAAATAAAATCTTTTAAAAAATAAATAAATAAAAAATTTAAAAAATAAAAATTATTATTATAAAATTGTTATATTAGGCTTTCTTAATGAGTAATATTTTGTTAAACTGTCTCTACACATTTGGTGCTATTTTGTGGCTATTTTTTCCACAAGTTGTTCCAAACCAAAGTTTTGTACAGCTATGTAAAGGAAAAAATATAGAATAGTATTTAAGTATCACTTATCATGACTAAAAAAAAGGCTTTCATAATTGCTATAATTTTTGTATTGTTGTAGAGCTTCTTGAGAGGAAGCCATGTTCCTTTATATGAAATAAAAATTGAATGTTGTTAAGACATCTTCCTCTGAATCCGTATCCCTTTATTTTGTATGCTTATCTTAAAATGCCAATTGCCAGAAACTCCAGTGGTAGACCAAAGCGTACTTATGGATGCTTAATTAGCCAAGGGAAAGGAAATTGTTGTGTTTGAAGGAAAGGATGGAAGGATAATAGCTGAATGAAACATTTGGTAATGCTAATGAAGAAAATCTGGGAATAATGATATGATTGACATAAATATCACCAGTTACCCATTGTATTTGCTGACTTTTTGTGAGAATCAGGTAGTGGAGAACAGAGTTTTAAAAGTCAGCAAGACTGGGTCTCCAGCTTTGGTCAAGTCAACACTGAATTTGTTTCTAGCAGTGTTAACCCTGTATCTTTTACGAAAACCTTCAGTTCTGAGATAAAATTCAATGTATTTTTGTTTTGTTATATCATTATGTAACTCTTTCCTTATTTTCAAAAATGTTCAAGTGATAGTAAAAGAGAATTTTTTAAATGATTCTTAAGATAGCAAGATGAAATGTCAAAACTAGGACATACAATGCTGATGCTTTTTATTATATTTTTCTTTGAAGGGTCTTCCTTGTGTGAACTAACACTGCTGTTAGAGGCATTCTTTTAATGCCTATTTTATTCATTTCTTGTGGAAATAAATGTGATTGTGTGTGTGTGTGTGTGTGTTATCTTGTTCTAGAAAGTATTTCAGGCAATTTGGTAAGATATAAAGCATCTCAAAAGAGAGACACTAGCTGTGAATAAAGTAGTTAAGATGTTATTTCAACTCAAATACACTAACTATTTTAATTTTTTTCTACTAGATAAAAGTTAATGTCATTGGCAGTCATATTGGGATAAAATATTGATTGAACCACTGTACATTTCCTTTTCTACAGTGACTAGATTTAGAGATTTGCAAACAATCAAAAGATTATTAGATCTATTTTATTTCAGATATGCACAAAAAAGGTCAGCCATTAATAAGAATGCACTGGTAACTTTCCAAAACCTTAACATCTGTCTGTCTTTAACTTTAAATTATATATATATATATATATATATATATATATATATATATTTCTTTGGAAACAGCAGCTTGTAATGTGCCAAACTGTATAAAATACCCTCAGTTCTGTGAGATAGTATTTGCAGTAATAATGAAATTCATGTCCACCAGGAACATATAGAGTTGATATCTGTTTGTTTCAGGGTCACACACTCTATACATATATATTATAAGTATTAATAAGGATTCTTTCTCTCTTTTGTAACAATTATGTGTGTGTGTGCTTGTGTAACATATTCATTTATAATATTCAAATTATAGCCTTTGGTGATCTTAGAAGCTTCAGGTGAAAGCTAGTTAGGACCTATTCAGTCTAGAAAACCTAAAAACCTTCTGAAATTATTTTTAAAATATTAAGCTAAGAGCAAAGGAAAGGAAAAGTAGAGGAAGAATAGATTTAAGTTCATTTTGAATAATATTTTCCTTTGTTAATTACAAATTCTAAAGTATGAAATCAGAACCTATGGCTTGTAGTAATGAAAGTAAGAACTGACTTTGAGTTCCTACTAGTTACTAATAAGGTTGTGTTAAATTAGGAACATGAAATGACTCACAAACCTTTAGAGTACTGACCAAAATAAGAAACAAAATAGCAAACAGAGGGATGCCTGGGTGGCTCAGTTAGTTGAGCACCTGCCTTTGGTTCAGGTCATGATCCCAGCATCCTGGGATCCAGTACTACATTGGGCTCCTTGCTCAGTGGGGAGCTTGCTTCTCCCTCTGCCTGCTCTGCCCGCTGCTCCCCCTGCTTGTGCTCTCTTTCTGACAAACAAACAAATAAAACCTTTTTTAAAAAATAGCAACTTTTTACTGATAAGAACATATTAGAGAACCCAGACTAGCTACAATGACACAACCAAGATCCCTAAAATTCCTCTCAAATCCTGATTCTTAGATGGAGCACCTGATGGAATGCTTGTGACTACAACTTCCCAAATGGTCCCTCACACATAATTCTCTCATGAGGAGGATTGGAAAATTGGTCCCTAGATCTGACCACATATCCTTAAAAATGAAACAAGACTTGAGAACACCATAACACTCTTTGAATAGGCAGACACAATACAAAAAACACAATTAGTTGAGACACCTGTGCTCTGTTATTTTCTCCAATTTCCCAAATAGGCAAGTCATTCTTCATTTCATGTGAAAGGGAATTTGGAAAGTTTGGAATTCTATTTGGAAAATTTTGGAATAAAATCACAGAGAGCAGTTCATTCTTCACAAAAAGCTGCACTTTAATAGGGTTAAGTACGTACAAAGTAAGAGGTAAGAGGATTTATTTCACTAAATACTTTTTTTTTTTTTTTTTGGTGACAAGAGGTCAATCTGGAGGTTTCTACTGAAGTATTAAATTACTAAATATTAGGTATTAAAGTGGTATGTGTACCAATAAAACATTATTTACACTAATAGGTAGTAGACTGCACTTGGATGGTGAAACCTGCTTTTCTGACTTCTGTTCTAGAGAATAAGAAAACAGCTGGCTAGATATTTTAGAAATGGAGCTAAGGAAAATGTTGCTGTTTGGGAATTAGCTTTCTCTCCTAAAGATTACTGGATGAAAGGTGAGCATAAGAAAATATAGAGAGATACTACATGGGAGAAAAGTCAGCTAGGTTCATTTTAAATCTTACAGTGGAACCACTTAGGGGATATGATTATGGAATCCAAACAGAATTGGTATGGACAGATCTCATCTAGAGGGAAATGCATCATCAGCATTTAGAGAAAAATTTATTAAAATATCATGAGAGTGTGAGTCTGTTTTAAACACTTGCCATCTTGACAGCAGAGCAAAATCTTTTCTCACCCTTTACTCCTCCCTCTGACTCTGGCAGTCAGAATTACAGTTAGAAACATGGAGGTGGAGAAAAAAATACTAGTCTGTGAATGAGAGAAAGGTCATGTAGGGCATTTAGATAATTCCCTTACACTGTGTTAGAGTTACAATTAGTTCCAATTACTTGGAAAATATTTTTGAATAAACAATAACAATTTCAAATAAATCTCATTATTGATATTTTTAATTCTGTGGATCTTACTAATGAGTCCTCAGGCATTTACTCACAGCATTTTCACTGTGTATTTTGTCCATGCCAACAACTTTGATTGTAAGAATTTCTTCCCTAGTATAGGGATTTAAAGAGGAAGGGAGTAGGAAGTGGGACTGCTAGGAATGAATAATAAATATTCATAGTTTAGCACTGAGGAAGAAGGAAACCCTCAAAATAAGCAAGCCAGACGACAACCTATTAAGTACATTTTAATACTGATTTATCCTGTCCATTTTTGAAATTGTTGATATGGTACTTTAAGTAAAATGCATAACAAAATATATTTTTCAAATGTTCTATTGTGAAAGACTAATTTATATTTAATTGAAATATGGACTTACAGTAAAAAATTCAAGTTCTTAAATGTCCCTGGACGTAAATTACTTTACATCTTGGGGCTACCTCAAGGTAGGTAACTGGGAGTAACAGAATATTTTGTCATCACTTCGCTGTCTGTAGGCTGCACAGGAGACAGACAGTAAATATGACCCTAGATAGTTGTCTCAAAAGCCTGCCTCAAAAATGTGCAATAATCTTATCAAGAATTATATGGCTTTTTCACACAATATTACATAATATTCTTCCAAATTAGCTCTTTATCAAATAATCATTTTACCTTAAAACAGGGTAAAGAGATATGGCAAAGTTGCCAAAAATTCCAAAAACAATCTCAATAACTGTGGCTGCAATCACAGCCTTTCTCCCTCCCCCAGTAGGTATTCTCTTATGTCATACTCTGAGATCTTGTCTGAACTGCAGTCTTATATATCTGTCAGCTACAAAAACTTTGGGTTTTACTAGGAATCTTGAAGTTTGTCCTCTACAGCTATATAAGTACTAAAATTTTATTAAATCTACATAAAGAAATTTGGGAATCATTCAAGACAAAAAACTTGCAGTTATTTCTTGGTAATCCAATTTAGTAGAAAAGAAATTGTTTATAATATTGCCTCATTCAGAATGAATAGCCTGATCCTGGAACAGCTACAACTTCAGACCACTAATGCTTAAGCAACAAGGTCACAGTATGTCTCTTATTTTAACTATGCCTATTCTAAAAAAGTGACTTCCCAAGCCCACAAAATCAGTGACACCATAGGTAGAGTTAGATCAAATGATCTCAACTCCAGTTCTTCTAGTTTTTTTTTTTTTTCCACTATGCCACAGATCCCCCACACTCCCATCTGAAGATTGATGCCCAATTTTGCAAGCAAAACTCTTATGGAGGAATTAATATATAAACTTAATGAAAACAATAATTTAAAACAAATTTATTTTGTACATTCAAATTTGTATCATTTTTCTAATAAAGTCAATTAATGAGAAAAGCTAAAACTACTTCTATAATTTTTATACATAAAGACTACCTTGTGTATATCTGGTAAATGTAAAACTGACCATTACTCACTGAAAAGAATAAGCAACAAGCTTATGCCTCAGCTTTGTTTACTATTTAATTGGGTGCACTAAGCGAATACTTCAGTAAAAGACTTGCCAGTTAATTTTAAAGCTGTTAAAATGCTCACATTAGAAACATTAAAAGATTAGGGCAGATCTTCAACTTCACTATCAGTATACATTCTAAGACCTTCAAATATATTCATAGAAATAGTAGGGGTACCCTTTATGAGGAATGCACAAAAGCAAATTAACCTTGCATTTTAAGTTACTCATTAGTGGTCTCCAATGTGTTAAAATTTGACAGCACATTTGAGTATTTTTTAATTGAGTATTTTTTTAATTACCACAAATATTAGTTTTTATAAGCAATGTTTTAGAAACTTGAGTCATTTTGGTGGGATTCCAGGCTCCAGGGAAAAGATTTGGAAACTACTACATTACAGTTGTCATTGTGCTTAAAGAAAGCACTGTGCAATTGCCCCTGAGTTATTTCAGTGAGGCAAAAGAGAAAAAAGGCCATCTTGGGACAGAGACAGATGATGGAAGAGCCAAATATGGACAACTATGTTTATCTTTTATGAATAGTCATAAGGCATTTCTCTGACATTTTCTAAGATTTTCAGTGTTTATGTAATAGAATCTTGATCTGAAAGTGTTGGGGAAACAAATTAGAGATAAAACTAAGAGCCCAGGGAACTTCGAATAACCTTGCCATACTAGGTCAAGGAGGCTTCTTAGACATTTGCCATTAGAAAAATCCTTCCTTCATCTGAACATAAGGGCTTAATAGACCTTTACTGAGAGAGCATGACTTAGTAAGGCTGAGACTGTTTTATTCCCATGCAATCATTTTTTTTTTAATAATTATAGCAAGGGAACAACAAACCTGTGAGCTTCTTCATACTTTTTATGTTACAATATATCTTGATAATTTTGCATTTTTCTATTTTGTAGTATTTCTTTCCTTCTTTTTTTTTTTAAGATTTTATTTATTTATTTGAGAAAGAGACAGTGAGAGAGAGAAAGAGCACAAGCGGGGTGTGGAGCAGAGGGAGAAGCAGACTCCCTGCTGAGCAGGGAGCCAGACCCAGGGCTCAATCCCAGGACTCCTGGAACATGACCTGAGACAAAGGCAGATGCTTAACTGACTGAGCCACCTAGGCCACCCCTATTTTGTAGTATTTCTGTTAGCAGGTAGAGTAAGTCATCTCCTCAGTATCCCAAAAGAGAAAAAAAAAGTATATTTCAGTGTTTTCATTGTCATTCAGATAGGATAAAAAGAAGGCAGGTCACTTTGGGAAAACAACAATAACAACAACATAGTGACTGTCATTTCTACCAAGCTTGATTGCAGATGAAATTGTACTTCTTTCTCTTCTAAAACAGGGAAGAATTTCCAATTTTGTTTCCAACAATTAAAAATGAGAACTTTCAGAAGAAGATGGCAATGGTTACTTACTATTATTTTAAGTAGATTATTAAGGTATTTTAGAAGAAATAAAGAAAAATAAAGAAGATAAAATAAAAATAAAATAAAATAAAAATAAAGAAAAAAAAATCTGTCTGCCAACCTCTTAGAACACAGAATTGCTCACCATTATATTATAAAATAATGAATGAATGTATTTGGGGTCAGGCAAGAAGAGCGTTTCTCTTCTTTTTTTTTTTAAGATTTTATTTATTTATTTGACAGAGAGATAGAGCGTACAAGTATGCAGAGCAGCAGGCAGAGGGAGATGGAGAAGCAGACTCCCCGCTGAGCAGGGAGCCGGATTCGGGATTCGATCCCAGGACCCTGAGATCATGACCTGAGCCAAAGGCAGCCGTTTAACTGACTGAGCCACCCAGGTGCCCCAAGAAGAGAGTTTTTTTCTAAGCTTTGGCTAAAAATTCCTCTAAGGTACTCTGTTAATGTGATGTCAGCAAATTATCCTGAGATATACAAATCCCTAAAGCTAGCAATTGGCATTATAATGATTATATTATTAAATTGAGACTTTTAGGGAGCAAATCTTTCAGATTCAAATTGGCAGTTTTCTGACAAAATTAAAATCCTATGTTCATATATGAGTTCCAACAAAGCTCCAGGAAGAATTCACACTGGAGTAATACTGCTTATGTTATCAAAAGCCAGTTTGCCTCTTTGTCAAGTTTGTACACTAGGGTAGCCAATGGTGTGCCTAGACATAATGGGTATGGAGAGTATTCACCTTAACTAGGTATGGGCACAAAGTGCTCCTATAGAAATCCCCATACAACCTGGGGCAGTAAAACCCGAGGCAGCACACAGTGTAGTACTGTGACAGAGTGTGGGTAAAACAACTTGTTTTTTAGGTCTTCTCTTTTCCTTCCCATCACACTGCTATGCTGGAAGAGCAATCATATATCCCTTCAGTAGTAAATTCAGATTCAGATTAAGGCACTGATTTCCTGATAAAAGCAGCTACTACTGCAAATACCACCAGAAGTCTTATTCAGGAAGGTTTTTTGTTGTTGTTGTTGTTGTTTAAATTGAGATGGACACTTTTTTTTTTAAGATTTTATTTATTTATCTGACAGACAGAGATCACAAGCAGGTAGAGAGGCAGGCAGAGAGAGAGGAAGGGAAGCAGGCTCCTTGCCAAGCAGAGAGCCCAATGCGGGGCTCGATCCCAGGATCCCGGGATCATGACCCGAGCCGAAAGCAGAGGCCCTAACCCGCTGAGCCACCCAGGCACCCCATTCAGGAAGTTTTTTAGAGACGTAGCAAGTCTCTTCTCTAGTAGTTTATTAGGGAACAGAGCTCACAGTGAAAATAGTCCAAGAGTAGGTTTATATGTAATATACATCTCACTCCAAGCAACAGGTGTATTAGGGCCAAAGTGTGTTCTAAATATCAATGAATAGGGATGCCTGGGTGGCTCAGTTGGTTAAGCCACTGCCTTCGGCTTAGGTCATGATCCCAGGGTCCTGGGATCAAGCCCCGCATTGGGCTCCTTGCTCGGCAGGGAGCCTGCTTCTCTCGCTGCCTCTGCCTGCCTCTCTGCCTGCTTGTGTGTACTCTCTCTCTCTCTCTGGCAAATAAATAAAATCTTTAAAAAAAAAATCAATGAATAGACTATCATTTCACTTTGGATCATTTAAATGTTCAATATTAATGGCATTTATAAGATTTATTCAATCACAAATTTCCATGGTGGACCAGAAAAAATAAGTAAAGAAAGAAAGAAAGAAAGAAAAAAGTGACCTGGTTCTCAAATGTATTTGGCTCTGTTAGAGAAACCTGATGATTATAGTTAATCTTGAATTTTAGTTTGAGTCAACAAAGAAAAAATAGGGGACAGAATGCCTTTTATGTTGGATTAGTACAAAGATACAGAAATCATTGAAAAAAGAAACCTAATTGGCCAAAAAAATATGACATTATCACTACTCTATCTGTGAGCTATTTAATGACTTAAGTAAACCAAAGTATCAGTGATAGTATTACTTATATTTTTAAAAAGTGTTCTGGGTTCCAATCAAATCACTGTTGGAAACACATCTGTGACGAATAGAATAGTGACCTACAGACATACCAATATTACTTGGCCCATTCTTTTGCCATTTCATGACTTGAGCTGTCAAAAGAAAAACTAAAGAAAAGTAGAAAAGTAGAAAACATAAACTTGAATTTAAGTGTTTGCAATCTATTTATATATATAACAAAACTTGAAATGTTGCTGTATAACTTGACACCTTACCTTGTAAGGTGGCTAAAGAAAGAAAGAAAGTTCAAAGATTTGGGTGCTAATCTTAGCCTCCCTGAAGGTTAGGTAACATGCTTGTGTTGGAATATTTGCCTCTTAAGAATGATAATGATCATATCCACCTGCTTTATTTCCATGTGAAGAAGTGCCTGGGAAAATATAAGACAAAATAGAACTTGGTGAAATAGTCTAGTATTGCAATAGGCTGTTTTTAGTGATGACAGTAATGGGATGATAGATAAGTATTGCATAGAATATAGGAAAGTTGTATTAAAATAAAAATGAATCATGACTTATCAGTTTAACCAAAAGTAATTATAAACAAAAATAATTGCTTTGATGGACTTGTTGATTAGAAAGTTTTAGAAAGAATAGTCTTTTCAAAAACACTAAATCCATATGAAATAAAGACAACTGATGGATTACTCTGATTTTTTTAACATAAATAATTTGATGACTATTATTTTAAGGAATAATTAACATCTGCATGCTTCATTGCCAGATTAATTGGGAAATATACTTTTTATTACCATTTTTAAAAACAATTTTTATCATTTAGGAAATAAAACTTTTTATGAAAGTTCAACACACAAGGATGCAGTTTTACCAAGATTATTGTTTTTTAATTCTTAGTTTTTAGGACTTCTAATGCTTTACTAATGTTTCTAATGCTTTACTTTTAAACTAAAAAAGTATAATATATTACATATTTACAAATTCATTTTAAAGAGAAATAGAATATAATGAGCTGATCAGATGAATTCCTGAATTTACTAGGTTTTGCAATACTCACTTTCAGTTGTTCTATCATTTCCTACATCGCCTTTGAGAACACAAAAGAGATAAATGTGACTGCATTGCATAGAGACACTGCTTGACCATCTAAGACTTAGCGCTATAATCTTTCCTCTGGCTATTTTTATGTATTCTGGTATTCAGAAATGGAAAATTACTGGATGTCCATTTACCTAGTTTACTTATGATAATCATTATTATATGTTTATGATTTTACTTATTCTTAAAATTGAGATAAAATGGACATATTATATTAGTTTCAGGTATACAACATAATGATTTGATATTTACATATTGAAAAATGGTCACCACAATAAGTCACCATATATAGTTACATTGTACGTGTGTGTGTGTGTGTGTGAGATGAGAACTTTTAAGATCTATTCTCTTAGCAACATTCAAACATACAATACGGTATCATTAACTACAGCCACCATGTGGCACATTGATTATTTATTAATTCTAGCATAATAGCAATAATAGTAACAATGAATAAGGTCCAAACAGGAAACAGTAACCAATATGGACCTTTCAAATAAAGAAGAATTGAAAAGCTAAACACCTGTTGGTAAAGGAATTAAGAAACAACAACTACCTTGTTAATTTGGATGTCTTTTTGTAGATGACTTTATACTCTATGCAGAAAACCCAAAAGAATCCACCAAAAAATTGCAAGAATTCATACAGTAATTCAGCAATTGGCAGGATATAAAATCAATTGTACAGAAGTTTCATTTCTAGACACTAATAATGAAAAAGGAATCAAAGAATTGATCCCATTTACAATTGCAACAAAAAAACATAAAATACCTAGGAATAAACCTAACCAAAGAGGTGAAAGATCTGTCCTCTGAAAACTATGGAACATATATGAAAGAAATAGAAGAGGAAACAAGGAAATGGGGGAAACATCCATACTTATGGATTGGAAGAAAAAACACTCTTAAAATGTCTAAACTACCCAAAAGAATCTTCACATTTAATGCAATCCCTGTCAAAATATCACCAGCATCTTTCACAGAGCTAGAACAAACAATCCTAACATTTGTCTGGAGCCATGAAAGACCCAAATAGCCAGAGGGGTGTTGAAAAAGAAAACCAAAGCTGGTGGCATCAAAATTACGGACTTTAAACTTTATTACAAAGCTGTAATCATCAAGGCAGTATGGTACTGGCACAAAATCAGACAAATAGATCCATGGAACAGAATAGAAAACCCAAAAACAGACCCACAACTATATGGTCAACTAATCTTCAACAAAGCAGGAAAGAATATCCAATGGAAAAAGATAGCCTTTCAACAAATGGTACCACTTCCTTACGCCATCCACAAAAATATACTCAAAATGGATGAAAAACCTGGGGCGCCTGGTTGGCTCAGTGGGTTAAAGCCTCTGCCTTCGGCTCAGGTCATGATCTCAGGGTCCTGGGATCGAGCCCCACATCGGGCTCTCTGCTCAGCAAGGAGCTTGCTTCCCTTCCTCTCTCTGCCTGCCTGCCTCTCTGCCTACTTGTGATCTCTGTCTATCAAATAAATAAATAATCTTTAAAAAAAAATGGATGAAAAACCTAAATGTGAGACTGGAAACCATAAAAATTATAGAGGAGGACAAAGGCAGCAACCTCTTTGAACTTGGCCACAGCAACTTGCTATTAGATACACTGCCAGAAGCAAGGGAAACAAAAGCAAAAATGAACTATGGGGACTTCGTCAACGTTAAAAGTTTCTGAGGGGCACCTGGGTGGCTCAGTCATTAGGCTTCTGCCTTCAGCTCTGGTCAAGATCCCAGGGTCCTGAGATCGGCGGGAAGCCTGCTCCTTGCTCGGTGGGAAGCCTGCTACTCCCTCTCCCACTCCTCCTGCTTGAATTCCCTCTCTTGCTGTCTCTCTTTCTCCGTCAAATAAATAAATAAAATCTTTAGAAAAAAAAAAAAAAACAACAAAACTTCTGCACAGCTAAGGAAACAATCAACAAAACTATAAGGCAATATATGAAATGAGAGAAGATATTCGCATATGACATATCTGATTAAGTGTTAGTACCAAAAATCTATAAAGAACTTATCAAATTCAACATCCAAAAAACAAATAATCTAGCTAAGAAATGTGAAGTAAACATGAACAGAAATATTTCCAAAGAAGATATCCAGACGGCTAATGGACACATGAAAAGATGCTCAACATCACTCATCATCAGGGAAATACAAATCAAAACCACGATGAGATGCCACCGCATACCTGTCAGAATAGCTAAAATTAGCAACACAGGAAACAACAGGTGTTGGTAAGGATATAGAGAAAGGAGAATGAACTTGCATTGTTGGTGGGAATGCAAACTGGTGCAGCTGCTCTGGAAAACAGGATGGAGGTTTCTCAAAAAGTTAAAAACAGAACTGCCTTATGACCCAGCAATTGCACTACTATGTATTTACCCACAGGATACAAAAAATGCAGATTTGAAGGGATATATGCACGCTGGGGTTTATAGCAGCATTATCAATACTAGCCAAACTATAGAAAGAGCCTGTGTCTATCAGCTGATGAATAGGTAAAGAAGAGGTGGTATATATACACAAGGGAACATACGCAGCCATACCAAAAAAAAAAAAAAAAAAGAAATCTTGCCATTTGCAATGACATGAATAGAACTGGAGTTCATTATGCTAAGTGAAATAAGTCAGTCAGAGAAAGATAAATACCATATGATTTCACTCTCATGGAATTTAAGAAACAAAACAGATGAATGTAGGGGAACAAAATAAAGAGAGATGGAGGCAAACCATAAGAAACTCCTAACAATAGAGAACAACAACAACAACAACAAAAAACTCAAAAAACAAAAACAATAGAGAACAAACAAATAAACAAAAAGTTGCTGGAAGGGAAATGGGTGGGGGATGGGCTAAATGAGAGATGGGTATTAAAGAGCGCACTTATTGTAATGAGCGCTCAGTGTTATATGTAAGTGATGAATCACTAAATCCTACTCCTGAAATCAATATTACTCTAGATGTTAACTAACCAGGATTTAAGTAAAAATTTGTAAGGAAAAAAAAAATAAAACAACTACAACTACCTCTAGAGCTACAGCATTATGAGGCATATTAAAATCAGATGCCAAGAGTTTGCCCCAGAAATTCTGATACAGTCTTAATGTGGTCTAGCCATTGGAATTTTAAAATAAAGCATGCAATCAGCGTAGTCAGCCAATGGATTAGAGCCAACAAGGGTGGGAAGATTTTCCATAGCCCAGAAACCACAAAAAGAGTTCAAACTAGAAAGGGGCTAGTGAATGGGAACTGGGGCCATGAAGAAGATGGATCCACTACTGAAAGCACCACAAGAGGCAAAAATATAAAGAGGAATACCCTGGCTTTTCCCCTTCCTTCCATCCTCAAATATTCCTCCAGTGGAACCTAATGACTCAAACTATCTGGAAAACAGAGTGCAAGGGGCTTGAGAAATGTAGTTTCATATAGCACCAAGGAAGGGAAGTAAAAACATTTGAGATTGAAAAAAAGAAGCAGATCACTAGCCAGTATTTTCTAGAAAATCATTTATAAAATCATTAAACTGAATATATTATTTGAAATTATCTTCTGATTTATCTTGCTATTGGTATCAGTTATTTTAGTACTCTAGTTCTATTAAACTAATACATTTTAATTCTGTATTTATATATGCATGCATATTTATAATGTAAAAATAATGTCTAAATATAATCATTTCATGTATTTCCCTTTTTTTTCTTTACATTTTATTCCTGCTGAAACATTTACTGTGTTTTATATGCAATCAACTGAAAGATATTTAAATAATAATAGTATTTGTCATGTCACATAACAGGAACACCAGAGACAGAGCAGGTTCCAGGATTAACTTCACTGTTTTGTTGATACTATCTCCCTGTCTTCCTCCTCTGCTCTTATTTCACAGTGATGTCACTTTCTCCCCTAATGGTTACAACATCAACATATCTGCCACAGTTTCTGGTGTCACATCAATAACTCCTGAGAAAAGATTAGCAATTCCTCCTATGAAGCTTTTCTTAGTAATGAAGAAAATAATTTCAAAATCTGCCTCTTTAGGAATGCCTGAGTGGCTCAGTTGGTTAAACGTCTGGCTTCAGTTCAGGTCATGATCCCAGGCTCCTGGGATCGCGTCCAGCACAGGGCTCCTTGCTTAGCAGGGAGTCTGCTTCTCCCTCTCCCTGTGCCTGATGCTCCTGCTCCTTGTGCTCTCTCTCTCTCTATGGCAAATGAATAAAACCTTAAAACAAAAAACAAAACACAAAATCTGACATCTTAAATTTCCCTTTGATTTATTATCTGAGATTGCATCATGTGCTTCTACCTGAACCATAATGGTTAGTGAGAAAATTAGCATATAGCAGTTTCAGCTACTAAATTGAAAAATGAAATGTTGAGAAGAAAACAGAGTATAGACCACCCCATCTTAGCTTCTACCACCTCCAATATAATTTTCTTCTTTCAGATAGGCAACCAAATGTATCAACACAATTATTCAATGGTTCATCTTTTTCTTATTGAAATGGACTTTCACATTTTAATTTATTAAATAACATATATATTATAGAATTTATTCCTGAATTAAATATTCAGATCCACCAATCTCTTTGGCAATTTCCAGACTAAGGCCATAATTTTATTTTCAACTCCTATGTGTAACTTTTAAATTTGAAAACAAAAATTACAAGGTAAAAAGGTGTAAAATCATATATTCCCTCAGTAAGATAATTTTTTTTGTGTGACTTATTTTTTAATTTTTTAAAACTTTTTATTTAAATCCTAGTTTAGATAACATATAGTGTAATATTGGCTTCAGGAGTAGAATTTAGTGATTCATCACTTACATATAACATCAAGTGTTCATTACAACAAGTGCCCTCCTTAATACCCATCACCCATTTAGCCCATCCCCCATCCATTTCCCCCTCCAACAACTTTTTTGTTTGTTTGTTCTCTATTGCTTTTGTTGTTATTCTCTATTGTTTCTTATGGTTTGCCTTATCTCCCTTCTCTTATTTCTTTCCCTTATATTCATCTGTTTTGTTTCTTAAATTCCACAAGAGTGAGATCATATGGTATTTTTCTTTCTCTGACTGAATTTGCTTAGCATAATACATTCTAGCTCCATCTTTGCAAATGGCAAGATTTCATTCTTTTTGATGTTTGAGTAATATTCTATTGTCTCTATATACCACCTTTTCTTTATCCATTCATTAATGGATGTATGTGCTCTTTCCATAATTTGACTATTGTTTATACTGCTGCTATAAATATTGAGGGGGCTGCATCCCTTTGAATCAGAATTTTTGTATCTTCTGGGTAATATCTGGTATTTTCATGATTTCCAGTCTCATATTTAGGTTTTTCATCCATTTTGAGTATATTTTTGTGGATGGCGTAAGGAAGTGGTACTATTTGTTGAAAGGCTATCTTTTTCCATTGGATATTCTTTCCTGCTTTGTTGAAGATTAGTTGACCATATAGTTGTGGGTCTGTTTCTGGGTTTTCTATTCTGTTCCATGGATCTATTTGTCTGATTTTGTGCCAGTACCATACTGCCTTGATGATTACAGCTTTGTAATAAAGTTTAAAGTCCGTAATTTTGATGCCACCAGCTTTGGTTTTCTTTTTCAACACCCCTCTGGCTATTTGGGTCTTTCATGGCTCCAGACAAATGTTAGGATTGTTTGTTCTAGCTCTGTGAAAGATGCTGGTGATATTTTGACAGGGATTGCATTAAATGTGAAGATTCTTTTGGGTAGTTTAGACATTTTAAGAGTGTTTTTTCTTCCAATCCATAAGTATGGATGTTTCCCCCATTTCCTTGTTTCCTCTTCTATTTCTTTCATATATGTTCCATAGTTTTCAGAGGACAGATCTTTCACCTCTTTGGTTAGGTTTATTCCTAGGTATTTTATGTTTTTTTGTTGCAATTGTAAATGGGATCAATTCTTTGATTCCTTTTTCATTATTAGTGTCTAGAAATGAAACTTCTGTACAATTGATTTTATATCCTGCCAATTGCTGAATTACTGTATGAATTCTTGCAATTTTTTGGTGGATTCTTTTGGGTTTTCTGCATAAAGGATTTTCTACATAAAGTATCATGTTATCTGCAGACAGTGCAAGTTTGACTTCTTCTTTGACAGTTTGAGTACCTTTGATTTCTTTTTTTGTCTGATTGCTGAGGCAAGGACATCCAGCACTATGTTAAATAACAACAGTGAGAATGTATGTCCCTGTCTTATTCCTGACTGTAGAAGAAAAGCTCTCAGTTTTTTCCCATTGAGGATGATACTAGCTGTAGGTCTTTCATATATGGCCTTCATCATGTTGAAGTATGTTCCTTCTATCCCTACTTTTCTGAGGGTTTTATCAAGAATGGTTCCTGTACTTTATCAAGAATGGGTTTGGGTTTTTGGTTTTTTTTGCATCTATTGAGATCATATGTTTCTTATCCTTTATTAATGTGGTGTATCATGTTGATTGATTTGGGAATACTGAACAATCATTGAAGCCCAGGAATAAATTACACTTGACTGTGGTGAAGAACTCTTTTAATGTACTGTCAGACCTTTGCTAACATTTTGTTGAGAAATTTTGCATCTATGTTTATCTGGGATATGGGCCTGTAATTCTCCTTTTCAGTGGGGTCTTTGTCTTGTTTTCAAATCAAGGTAATACTGGAATTGTAGAAAGAGTTTGGAGTTTTTCTATCATTTCTATTTTTTTGGAATGGTATGAGAAGAATAGGGACTAACTCCTCTTTAAATATCTAGTAGAATTCCCCTAGGAAGCCATCTGGCCCTGGACTTGGTTACTGGGAGATTTTTGTTTACTGATTCAATTTTTTTTTTTTTAAAGATTTTTATTTATTTGACAGACAGAGATCACAAGTAGGCAGAGAGGCAGGCAGAGAGAGAGGGGGAAGCAGGCTCCCTGCTGAGCAGAGAGCTTGATGCGGGGCTCGATCCCAGGACCCTGAGATCATGACCTGAGCCGAAGGCAGAGGCTTAACCTACTGAGCCACCCAGGCACCCCCTACTGATTCAATTTCTTATCTGGCTATGGGTTGGTTCAAATTTTCTATTCTTCCTGTTTCAATTTTGGTAGTTTATATGTTTCAGGGAATATATCCATTTCTTCCAGATTGCTTAATTCATTTGAATATAATTTTTCATAGTATTCTCTCATAATTGCTTTTATTTCTGTAGTGTCGTGATCTCTCCTCTTGCATTCCTCATTGTATTTATTTGGGTCCTTTCTCCTGTCTTTTTGATAAGTCTGGCTAGGGATTTATCAATTTTATTAATTCTTTCAAAGAGCCAGCTCCTGGTGTCACTGATCTGTTCTGCTGGGGTTATTTTGTTTCTATATTATTTATTTCTGCTCTAATTTCTATTATTTCCCTTCTCCTGATGGATTTAGGCTTTATTTGCTGTTCCTTTACTAGCTCCTTTAGGGGTAAGATTAGGTTGCATATTTAAGAATTTTCTGGATTCTTGAGGTAGGCCTGTGTTCCTATATCTATTCACTCTTCTGCTGCATCCCAAAGGTTTTGGACTGTCATGTTTTCATTTTCATATGTTTCTTAAATTTCTTAAATTTCTCTTTTAATTTCCTGGTTAACCGATTCATACTTTAGTAGGATGTTCTTTAACCTGCATGTATTTGCAGTCTTTCCAAAGTTTTTCTTGTGGCTGACTTCAAGTTTCAAAGCCTTGTGGTCTGAAAATATGCATGGTATAATCTCAATCTTTTTGTAAGAAGTTGAGGCCTAATTTGTGACCCAGTATATGACCTGTTCTGGAGAATGTTCCATGTGTATTTGAAAAGAGTGTGTACTCTGCTTGTTTAGGATGAAATATTTGGAATATATCTGTTAAGTCCATCTGGTGTAGTGTGTCAGTCAAAACCCTTGTTTTCTTGTTGATCTTCTGCTTAGATGATCTGTCCATTTTTGTGAGTGGGGTATTAAAGTCCCCTATTATTACAGTATTTTCCCATGAGTTTCTTTAAATTTGTTATTAAGTGATTTATATATTCAGGTGCTCCCAGGTTTGGGACATAAATATTTACAATTGTTAGGTCTTCTACACCCCTTTATTATGATATAATAAACTCCCTCTGGTTTGCCAAGTTTCTGTGGAGAGATCTACTGCTAACCTTACATGTCTTCCCTTGTAGGTTAGGGGTTTGTTTTCCCTTGCTGCTTTCAGGATTCTTTCCTTATCTCTGTATTTTGCAAACTTTACTACAGTTGTTGTAGGTTGGTGTTGGTCTGCTTTTGTTAATTTGTTAATTTTGATGGGATTTCTCTGTGCCTCTTAGTTTTGGATTAGGGAACTTTCCTAATTTTAGATTAGGGAAGTTGTCAGCTATAATTTGCTCATATTAACCTTCTGCCCCCTTTTCCCTTTCTTCTTCTGGGACTCTATGATATGAATGTTATTACACTTTATGAAGTTGCTGAGTTCCCTAAATGTATATTGGTGACCCAATATTTTTCTTTCCCTCTTCTTTTCAGTTTCATTACTTTTCATAATTTTAGCTTCTTTACTATTTATTTATTCCTCTGCTTCTTCTATTCTTATGTTCATTACATCCGTCAGTTTTGCATCTCAGTTATACCGTTTTTTATTTCGGCCTGACTAGTTTTTAGGTATTTTATCTCTGTTTTAAGGGAATCCCTGATGTCTTCCATAATTTTCTCAAGCCCAGCTAGTATCCTTATGGTTGTTGTTTTGAATTCTGGTTCAGACATATTATTTATATCTGTTTAGATTAGGCCCCTGACTCTGACCTCTTTCTGTTCTTTCTTTAGGGATGAATTCCTCCTTCTTGGCATTATGTCTATATCCTTCTTCTCTGTGTTAGGAAAGCCTGTTATGTTTTCTGCTCCTGAGAACAATGGTTATACTAAGAAGCAGTACTCTACTGTTCAGGTCCTGGTGCTACAGAAAGTGTTTCTAGTATATGCTATGTGCACTCTGCAGCTGTGTTTTTGCTGCTCTTCCCCTCATGTAAATTATCTGCAGAGTTTGCCCTTGGCTGCAGGGGGAATTTAGATCTTTATCCAGTTTGTGGCATAGTTTTATTAGGTGCATTTTGGTCTGTTTATTAAAAGAGGCTAGGTCCTGGGGTACCTGTCAAGGTACCTGTCAAGTCAGTCAAGCATTTGCCTCCTGATTTCAGTTCAGGTCATGATCTCAGGATTGTGGTATTGAGCCCCAAGTTGGGCTCTGCACTGAGCACAGATTCTGCTTGTCCCTTTCCCTCCACTCCTCCCCTTTCTCTTTCCCTCTCAAATAAATAAATAAATAAAATTTTAAGAGGTGGGGGGAAGAAGGTAGGTCCTATTTCCACTACAGCTTAAGCTTTATAGCACTCTATGGTCAGTAGACCTGGTATGTGCTGGTGGTTTGTGCAGGTCTTCTGGCAGAGAGGGCCATTGTTGCTCTCAGGCACATACTCTCAGGCATATTTGCCCTAGCTCAGAAGCACCTGCAGAGTGCAGGTGGTGGAGGGTGTTGGTGTAAGCAGCTCATGCCTCCACTGTAGGGGGCTGTGATGCTCATTGGAGTCCACCCATGTTGATGGATGGGGTGGGGGATGACATCAACCAGATCTCTCTTCCCAAAGAGGGGAGTCATGATTGCTGCTATTTAGGATGTTCTTACAGAAGAGTGAACAATCTCCCCTCTTGTGTCCCAAGTTTCTGTTAGAGCTCTCCCTTCACCTTATTTGTGTCAGATCTGCCTTCCCATCTAGTGGCCCAATGCTCCTGTATTTTATCTCAGGTGCACTGGCTGGGTTTCAAAACTCCAAATTTTAGGGACATGGAATGGCACAGAATCATGCTGATCTTCTGGGGCAGGGTCTCACCACACTGTGGCTTTGCTGGTTTGTCTCAGAAGGGCAGTTGCACTATGGTGCAGGGGCTTGGAGTTTATGTTAAAGCACAGCAAAAAGTCCTCATCCAAGTTAGCTGCCCTCAGCTGTTGCCTCTGCTTTTCTGCTAATAAATGGGGTAGCTCAATGTTGCCCATTGGCTCTCTTGTCCCCAAAAAGGCAGTGTCACCTCTCCCAGGTACACTCCAAGAAGGGGAATTGTCTCTCCCATTGTGACCCAGGTGATTTTCAGGCCACGCTGTCTGCCTCAGCCCTCTTCTCTGCTTCTCCACAGGAGAACATCTGCACCCAATAGCCTCCTCCCCATGATGCCATGGACTTCTAAATGTTTAGTCTTCGAAGTCTGCTACTTATAAAAACTTGCAATAATCAGCCCCTCTCGTTCTGTCAATGATTTTGGGGAAGTGTTTTTATCGTGCATTGCTGTGCACCCTGTTCATTCTCTGTCTCTCCTCTCTTCCTGATCAGGGCTCCTCCCTCCTCTGTGCAGCTCAGATGGTTCTTTTTTCTCCCTATAATCACTTCTTCCATCTCCTACCTTCCAGGATGTGGCATCTTTTCTCCCTCTAGTTGTGCTGTTTGTTCTCAGTCCTCAGATCAATTTCCTGTATGTTTAGAATGATTTGATATTTATCTAGCTGTGCCGGAGGGATGAGGCAAGCATAAGGTCCTTCTACTACTCTGCCATCTTAACTCTTCTATAGTAAGATCAGATTTTTGGATTATGTCTTTCATATGTTTTCTTTGTAAAAGGAATATAGTATGGATTTGTTCAGTTTTATTTTACTGTAATCACTCATTTATGTCTATAAATGATAAAATCTAGTTTATCTACACATTTCAAATTATATGTTTTAGCATATATTTATGTGTGATTAAACTTATTTATGCTTATATAATCTCATTTTATATTATTATTCTCCCTTTAAAAAAAAAAACAGATGCCAATTAGAACAAATTGCTGTACTATCAATTTTTCCATGTATGATTTTATAGATTTACTATAGTTTCTCCATTAAAAGTTATTGCTCTTTTTCTATATCTATTAATTACAGAAATGGTCTACTATTACTTCAGAATAAGATTACAACTCTTTCCGCCGTCCAAATACAGTTTTCACCATTAAGATATTCTAGTTACCTTAAATTGAAACTTCTAAAATACTATTACTTTGCTCCTTAAATCTGTCTCAACTGAAACTTCTGAAAAACATTGCCTTCTTTTCTTCATTCTTATCCATAAATACCTATGTTACTCTACATTCAATTATAAAAGATAATGCTAATATGTTACCACATGTTATTTGCCCTTAGACATTGTTTTGCATTTTAACCTCTTTGAAATTGGAATGAATCTTACAATTGATGACATGTCACAGTTTAAATGGAGAGAGTTATTCTTTCTTAGGATTAATTACACAAAATAATAATGTGTCTTACACTAAGTACTTCTTCGCTTTGATTTAAAAAATTACAGTATTAGAATTTACCATATACAATTTGCCTTCCATGTCAAGATATCTAATTTGGCACTTATATTCCATTTATTCAGTTACTCTATTATTTCAAGTCGTGTGTGTGTGTGTGTGTGTGTGTGCGCGCGTGTGCGCGCATACATGTAGGAAGTAAGACAGTTATAGAAAAGATTTTCCTTTGATCATCTGTTTTACCAATGCCATTCATCAGACCTATGTGAGCTCCAATGAGTCAACTAAGGAAAATTACAAATGCTGGGCCACTCATGATTAAAATAAATACAAACCCAGTAAAATAAAACTGGGACTAACACACACACACAAAACCTTGAAATAAAGTAATAGAAACAATAATAATAACAACAATGATACCATCCGGGAGGGTAAAGATCTCTGATGGTCAGCGCTTCCAGGATCTGCTGCCTTCCATCTTTTAATTCTTGCATCAGCACACTGAGTATACCATTACATTGACATAAAATCCCTCAGAACCCAAGTTTCCCCATGCATGAGTCTGCCTAAGGACCCCTGGAGTCCTCTGAATCAGGAAAGAAAAACAGATTGAAGGTAAAAGTGGAGGGAGAGAAAAACACGGTCAGATTACCTTATTCTTGTGTTCTCAGAATTATTGTCTTATCCTTATCTTTTGAACAAACAATCACTAAGCATTTAAAATTTTTCTGGCATAGGCAAATTCCTTAAAAAAATTAGTTTTCTGGTGGGAAACTTGACAGACCCAGGAGCAAGCCTTCTATTCCACTTCCAGCTTCTCTAAATCTTGATGGGTTGAGACTGGAAGAGTTCTGCTAATTAATTACAATATTTCTACATTGGAGAAAACAATAGTACCTACCTATAGAGTTGTTATGAAAATTAAACAGACATACACATGCATAAACACACAATACACACAAATCAGTTTCTGGAAAATATGCATCATTATGAAAGTATTAATATTATTACCAAGTTATTTTATTCTCAAAACATACATGGCAATTATTTTTAGTACCATTTTGTTGCTGTTATTGTTATTACTTATGGTTACAAAAAGAAAACTGAGTATCAGGGACATGAAGTATCTGATCTAAGTTTAAACAGTCATATAATGTAAAGCCCAAGTTTGAAACCAGAATATTGGGATCTAAAGTCTATGTTAATGAATTTAAGCTACAAAATGATCCCTGTCACTTGCTATTCACTATTGGAATTCATTTATACATTTGGTTCAAATTACCTTTTAGTATAGGAGTTAACACATTTCACAGGAAGAAATTGAGAAAAATATATTTAATGTATTTGTTTTTACTTTAAATATTTAAGAAACAGAATAAAAAAATCTGAGAGACTTTCATAGCACAAATTAAAGTTTTAGTTCCTCCACTGTCTTCATATAAGAAACTTTGTACCTCCAAACATTTGTTTCATCTGTATTGACTAACCTTCAGCTGAAGCTGTGACTTACTCTCCATAGTATTTCTTACAAAATCAATTGGCACTTTTTTTGGCTTTGGCCCTGACTATGATGCCTAATCAATAAAACTTGTCTTTTTCAAAGAAATTGAACTAAGGCCACTGTACCAAAATTCCTTGAAATTGACTTACTTAATTTGAGAAAGTATAAAAGTGGTTTTCCATATCTTCTCTGATCTTACAGACTGAATTGTTCTCAATACCTTTATCCAACCCTAATTCATATTTTGTTCTTGATGAAGAGAATTACAAATTGTACCATGACTATTGTTTACATATTTAGTCTTTTAGTACAAATTTGGAATATAGAAATAAAATCAGCTACTGGTGCTACTTACTGATATGTAAGTAGACATGTAAAAAGTATTCTGAATATATTAAAGAGGATGCATATGAAAATACTCATATGTCTTTGGAAAATGATTTAGCTATGCTACATTTATAAATGTTTACCAACTATAATAAAACATTGGTAAAGTTGGGGTGGCAAAATAATGGAAGAAAAACACTAAAGCCCTGTTGTAGCATGAAGTATATGAAAAAACTTACTGTAGAGCTACCTGGTAAATCTAATTTTCCCACCCATATATTTGTTAAATCATGTGAAGAATTTATATATGGAACATTTATTAGTTAGCAGTACTAAAATTATTAATAATTATAAATAAATAAAATATTACATAATAGATTTTCCATAGTAAATGAAAATGATTTTATATAAAATGCATATGGCAAAAATTTGTTTAAAATGAGAATGAGCTTTAACAATTTTGGCCAATTAAGAATTTATGCTCATTATTTTAAAAATGAGAAAAGTTTTTCCTTTTTGTTTTTCTTCTACCATTCAACCTTAACTGAAAACGTGTTGCTAGACCTACTCACCAGATATAGATTCAGTGGTTATAGCAATTAATTTATAAACTGAAAATGAAAGAGAGGGAGGACTAGAAAAGAGAATACCTAGAAAAAAATGAATATGTAATGGAAATCAGAAGTATTTCTATACTACCAATAAAGAAGTTAAAAAAAAACTGATATAGTAAAATCCCAAAAAAGTCAATTTTTTAAAGATACTTTTCTATTTACAGTTAGACATGTATCTGTCATTGGAACCTCTATTTATATCATTCTTTATTCTAGTGTCTTGTCAGATGAATATGAAATGTCCTTAAAAAATTAGTCATTATCCTAGAAATATAAATTATATTTGTCAGTGATTTTTTAATAGAAAAATAACATATTGTAGCCTAAGCATACATTAAAAATTATAATTTTCATTCCTTTCAGTTCAGGTTTCTGGAAGTCTTTTCTAAGGCTGGGCATATAAAAAATTGGTTTTATTTGAATATTGAAATTAATATAATATTGGGGGGGGGCCTGGGTGGCTCAGTGGGTTAAGCCTCTGTCTTTGGCTCAGATCATGTTCTCAGGGTCCTTGGACTGAGCCCCACATCAGGCTCTCTGCTCAGCAGGGAGCTTGCTTCCCTTTCTCTCTCTGCCTGCCTCTCTGTCTACTTGTGATCTCTCTCTCTGTCAAATAAATAAAATCTTAAAAAAAAAAAATATATATATATATATGTATTGGGGAACCTGGGTCACTCAGTCAGTTAAGCATCTGACTTTGGTTCAGGTCATGACCTCAGGGTCCTGGGATTAAGCTCCATATTGGGCTCGACTCTCAGCACGGAGTCTGCTTCTCCCTCTCACTCTGCCTTCCCTCTCACTCTGCCCCTTTCCGCACTCATGTTTTCTCTCTCTCTTTCTCAAATAAATAAATAAATAATATATTTATAAACAAACAAGTAAATGAATAAATAAGTAAATAAATAAATAAAATTGGTGTCAACAAAATAAAATTCATGTTTTGTTCTTTGGTGAAACAAAGTTACCTCCATTTAATGTCTAAAAATGTGCTAGTCTCTCTTTCAGGGAGAAAATCAGCAAATACACATTGATATACTTTAAGGACAAAGCAGATTATGTACTGCTATGATGAGTATTTCCACAATGCTGATTAGCTTGTATATAAATGGTTCATAAGGAACAAAGTTAAAGTAATGCAAATTTTATTTTGGTTCACATGCTGTTTGTCCCCACTCATTAATACTTTCCACCATCAAGTAGCAATGAAGAAACGAAGAAGACCATATCACATACAAAAAGGGCATTCATGCCATGTTCTTTCTGGAAGCTCTGCTTGGCCTCCTTGGACTTCAGAATGTTTATTCTGAAGAACTGTCTCCACTTTTGAATATTTTGCCTTGGTTTCCACAACTCAGCAGCCTACATTCTTCATGATAGCCACTTATCTTCTTAAACGTGTAAATTTAATTTTTACTGAATATTTTTGTATCCACTAGAAAGTTAATATGTTTTAACTATGCTAGTATTTCTTTCAGGATAATTATTGTTTTTCTTAATGTTATGGTTATATAATCACATAGTTTTTGAGTGAACTATTCAAAAACCATTTTAGGCATTAGCCCTGATGTCTTTAGACTATAAATTTGCAGAACACAAAATTTTCCAGTAATTTTGTTGTACATTGAGTTGTAGCAGAAATGCCTGTATCAAACATTAGAGGACATATGAGAAGAAGTAATTGTGACTCCACTTTCAACATTATAGTTTTTTTTATTCATTCATCCAACAAATATTTACTGAGTTGCATTTCAATATATTACTTCATATGATTGGCTTTCCAGAGGGGGTATACTCAGCTCATGTTTGTGGTTTCTGGGGTCTGTTTCCTGTGCTATGGCCTTCAGAAGACCTGATCTCTCTCTTCTATAGATAAACATATAGTCTTAGTATCTAGTTACAATTATAGTACTTCATATCCAAGTTCTAGTAATATTTAAGAAAACAAATGTTTGGCTATTAGCTCTCATACAATATTCTGACAAAGCCAGAACTTGTATGAACAATTTTAATTTTGTCTTATCTTCTGGATATTCCTGCATGTAGAAGAATATGCTATTAAAAAAAAAAAAAAAACTTAGGGGAGGAGTTAAGATGGCAGAGAAGAAGGGGGACCCATGGCTTTCCTTGTCCCTGAACACAGCTGTATTGAGGTCAGATCACTTAGAACATTCAGGAAATTGATCTGAAGACTGGGAGAAGGCTCTCCATAATTGGAAGGAGACAGCATGGAAGGTGGGAGGTGCATGGAAGTGAACTGGGGGAGAGAAAAATTTGTGATACCATGAGGGGAGGAAGCCCTTTCTTTTTGGAGAGAAAAAGGGAGAAAGAGAGAGTTAGGGGTTAAGAGAGTACACTATCAGGCTCACAAAAAATCAATCAATCAATCAATCAATCTCTGGACCACAGACTGAGAAAAAAAGCGTACTGAATGTCACAAACTTTTGATGCAGAGATCATGTAGAGCTCAAATTCTGAGGTTCTGGAGTGTGCAACTTTTGAAAGAAAGGAGGTGTGGCGAGTGCTCCTGGGGAGGAGGGTGTTGACACAGGAGCACACAAAGTGGTGTAGGGATCTCCTGAATAGCACTGAGAGAGAATGTTCCCCTTCCTGAAGTACATTTGGAAGCTGGCATATTTCCTCTCCAAGGACTAAAGACCCTGAAGATGATAGCAAACATCCTTTCTTTGGCAGGGGACAGAGGCATGTGCACAGGATGGATAATCTTTTTGCTGCTTTTTGCTGAGCTATACCATAGATTACAGGCACTGTACAGGTGTGGGGCTGTTTTTCTGGGACAAAGAACACCAGACACAGCTGGTGGGGAAACCCCACTCCAGAGGAGGGAGCATTTCCCCACAGTGCAGGGTCCTTTAAAATTTGGAGTTTTTAATCCCAGCACACACCAAAGATAAGATGCAGGAGATGTGTGGCACAGGGCATGCTGATGACCCTCACAGCAGGGGTGTGAGATCCCCTGTCTAAGGATGAGAATGGGGTGGCCCCATTTTCTCCCTCACCACCAACACGGTGGGACTGCAGAAAGCAACACAGAGGTACCCAGTGGAGGCAGGAGTCCCTTAGACCAAATCCTGCCTCCCTGTACCTGGCAAAGTATGTATTTACTAGGGCAGGTCTGACTCTGATTCAGTATAGCAGTGGGACTCTTCCCCAGAAAAACAGCATAGGCAGTACCCTGCATGCACCAAGTCTATTTATCATGGAGTGCTTAAAAGTGTCACCTGTGGTTGGCCATGAAAATAGGACCATGCTTTGTCTTTTTTTTTTTTTTTTGGAATCAGTTTTTTTTCCCATTTCCTTTCTCTCTCTCTCTCTCTCTATTTATTTATTTATTTGATCAGACTTCTTTTTTCTTTTCTTTTTCTTTCCTCTTTTTTCTTTCTTTTTCTTTGGAATCGAGTTTATAGTTTTTTGATTGTATATTTGTTGGGAAAGGAGTGCTCGCTTTGGCAGCACATATACTAAAAAATGTTGGGAAAGGAATGAATTGGTGATTGACATAGAATATTAAACTGTGGAAAATAACAAAGCTGAAGAGGGAAAAAAGTACTATTAGATCACAAAGGTAGACTTAGGGAACTCACTGATTCCATAAGGTGGAATAATTTTCATATCATAGGAGTCCCAGAAGAAGAGCAGCAGAAGGTTTATTTGAACAATTTATAGCTGATAACTTTACTAATCTGGGGAAGCAAACTGGCGTTTGAATTCAAGAGGCACAGAGAACTCCCCTCAAAATCAACAAAAATAGGTCAACACCGTGACCTATCATAGTGAAACTTGCAAAATACAAAGATAAAGAGAATTCTGAAAGCAACCAGGAACAAAAGGTCCTTAACCTACAAGGCTAGACAGGTAAGGGAGCAGCAGATCTATCCACTGAAACTTGGCAGCCCAGAAGAGAGTGACAGGAAATACTGACTGCGCTAAATGGGAAAAATATGCAGCCAAGAATACTTTATCTGAGAAGATTTTCATTCAGAATACAAGAAGAGACGAAGAGTTTCCAGGACAAGCAAAAACTAAAGGGATTTGTGACCACTAATCCAGTTCTGCAAGAAATATTAAAGGGGACCCTCTGAGCAGGAAAGAGAGACCAAAAGCAATAAAGACTAGAAAGGAACAGAGAAAATTTATAGGAGCAGTGACTTTACAGGTACTACAATGACATTACATTCATATCTATCAACAATTCCTCTGTAAATGACCTATATAATCAGGGAATTACAAATCAAAACCACAATGAGATATCTCACATCTGTTAACATGGCCATCATCAAAAAGACAAAAGAAGGGGACCCTGGGTTGCTCAGTTGGTTAACTGTCAGACATCATCAGCTCAGGTCATGATCCCAGGGTCCTGGGTTTGAGCCCCATATTGGGCTCCACACTCAGGGTGGAGTCTGCTTCTCCCTCCCCCTCCGGCCTCCCCCCACCCTGCTTGTCCACTCAATTTCTCTTTCTCTCTAAAATAAATAAATAAAATCTTAAAAAAAAAAGATAGGAGATAACAAATGCTGGCAAGCATGTGAAGAAAAGAAAGTTTGTGTACTGTTGGTGAGAATGTAGTGCTACAGCCACTATGAAAAACATTATGGAGGCTCCTCAAAAAATTAAAGATAGAACTACTATATGATCTAACAGTTCCATTTCAGGGTATATATCCAAATGGTAATAAAACCATTATCCTTAACCAAAACAAAACATAACAAAAAATCTTGTAAAAGATCAGACTTGTTAATACTTTGTAAGCCTCTAGAAAGAGCTCCATGACTGAAAGAGAATATTCATATGTCCTTCAAATGCTATGATTAATCAGATACAAATAGGAATAAAGTTTTGCTAATAAAAGTATTTTAATATGATAGCTGCATTCAACAAATTTTTTTGTATGTTTGGTGTTTTTAAACCAACAAAATTAACCTAAGAGCATAGGAAAGCTCTTGTTGGTAGATTAACCAACTATTTTATTAACATTAACATTATTTTCATAATTAACATCCATCAATTTTGTATATCAAATCTACAGTTTATAGGTATTTCTGTCTTACTGAATTGAATTGGGCTTCACAGGTCAATTACTTTTACTTTATTTCAACACAGAGGAACATTAAAAAAATGACTGTTATGTTATACTCAAATAGCTCAACTTCATATTGAATCCTCTAGAATGTTACCTTAGTTGTGAGAAAACAGTTTTTAAATTGAGCTTTAAAGACTTTCTAACATATTTTAAAACACTGCTTTTTTTTTTTAGAGCATCAGAGTAAAGGAAGTGGAACAAATTATTCAGTTACCTAAGATTTCAAGTTCATTTTAGGTTCAATCACCAAAGTCAATTGCATTTGGAATTTTTAGATGTAATTCTTTATGCAAATTTTAGATCCCAGGGGCATCAAATACAGTATTATAGATCCAAAGTTTTTTGTTATAGGATACTTGCAGCATTAATAGGCTGACACTGTTTGGATAATCTCAATCATTCATAAGCCTTTTAAAATATTTTTTATTGTTTCAGAGTCTAATAAACTAACAGAATTCAATTTCCATGTTACTTGAGTCTTTGAATCTCTTACCAGAATTGTGACATCCATTAGCCATTGTCTGAATTAGATGACTGCTGTGGTAAAGAATAAGCCATAACAAATTATCTCATTACAAATATAATATACATGACAGCTGGAATTTTTCTTTCTCTTATTTTTATTCTGACTGACATAAGCTGCTAACTGTAGTTTCCCATTTTCTCAATAAGGTTTTTGGCAGGTTCAGAAAGGTACTTTGCAAAAAGCTTCTTATAATGCAAAAAATAGAAACCAACAGGTTCTCCTGATATTAGTTTTTTTTTTTTCATTTTTGCCCTTGATAATTGATTCAGTCATTTATACTAATGTCCATGTATGATAATTTCTGTGTTTTTGCTTATGCTTCACTTATTTTACTTTTAGAAAATGTCAATAATAAAATGGTTTAATGCTGAAAATGACTTTATATGACTCTAAGTGACTTCATATGACATAGTATAAAATATTTTTAATAATTCTTAAAACATGTAGACTTCAATAAAGCTAAATTAAACAATATTTGAATAATAGAAACAATAGTAAAATCTAAGATCCAAATTATTTATTATTCATCTCTTAATTTAGAATATAGAGAAATTTCTTAAAACCTCTGGAATATTAATATATATATTTGATTGCATCATTATATACATAATTTTTCTTTATCTCTCAGTTAGTACCCTCAAAAAGGGAGCATGATTTCAACATTGTTTACATACTGAATATCTCTTCATACATGTTTTCTTTCTAAGCAATGCTGTCAAGTAGAAACAAACATGTGTGAGCTATTTAAAAGCTATCAGGTGCCCACCATTTGTAGAAATACCAAATTATACAGTAAGTGCAAGTATTATTTCTCCTTCTCCTCTGTCTCTCTCTCCCTCCTGTCTTTATCTCTCTTCCAGTGATGCTCATGATACAATGATCCATGCCTGGAGGGAGTGTCTCACTGACTTAACTAAGAAACGTTAGATATAATCAAGCCACAGAAGACTTAAAACTGTCATTCCAGCTTTTCTCTGTAATTGATCCCTCTTTACACAATTCAGCCTCAGGAAGAAGCATGACATAAGCAAAGGCAAAAGAAATCAGTAAGGATTATCCACTGTGGGAATTAGGTGTTTTTTTTTTTTTTTTTGAATTTTCACCAATTATTAGGGGTGAGAAAGGAGTAAAAATAGATATTTTATTCTTAAACATGTAATGACTAGGAAGGAAACAAAGATGGAAAACAGTCACACTGAATAATGAAAACATAAGAAATTGAAAAAACTGAGTATCAACCTATTACCTTTTATATTTCTCTATTGGTGATTACTTCTCCTTTCCTCTTTGGAACTTTAATTTTTTATATGTTATTCATACAATAATTTAAACAAGCTAATTTACACACCATTCCCTCTGAATTGTTTTATTACAATCACCCTTCATTTATATTATGTTTTATTCTGTACAAAATGTTTCTACTAGAATTATATGTATTTTTAAGCATTCACATTTTAAAATAATTTAATTACATACAAATGTTATACCTGTGTGTCTTTTGTGTAACACTATGTCAGAAGAAAGCTCAGAAGCAGATGACTATACCAACAGAATTGAATCTTGTGATTGTTCTGTTCAGTTATTTTGACTAGAGAATGACACAGATTCACCTGTTTTCCAACGTAATTATTCTAGAGCACAGCAGCTGAAAATATATTTCTGAATTTCAAACTTCTTTTAGTTCTTGATTGCATTAATTCTTGTGTTTATTTGAGTGCTAAGCACTGTGTCAGGTTTTAGGAACACATTAGTGAAAAAATGATGTGACCCTCGCCTTCAGGTTATTTCAAATATAGTTGTACATTCCATTGCATCTGCTGCGAAGCCAAGCTTAGTTCTATGGCCTCTGACATAATTGAGTTCTATGCTTGTTACCTTGGAAGAAATGTCCAATTAACCCTCATAAAGAGACAGCAAGAGAAATTAACTTAGCTCTTTTTTCACTTTCATCACCATCTGTTTGTTTTCTCTTCCTTTCATATTTTTGCAGAATGTAATAAGACACACACACACACACACACACACACCTTATTTATATTACTGCATATTAAAAGTAATTTAACAGTGCCTCAAAAATACTTCCTTTGTAAGAGACTTAATGATTTCTATCACCCATAATTTATGTGCTGACTATTAATAACATTTATTTTTACATATATGTATACAGAAATTATGGTATTCCCATATCCACCAAGGCATACAAATTATTACTATAACTTATACATACTTGTATAAAAACAAGTTTCTTTGCAATTCACATATTCTTCCTGTATTTTTTCAGTTGCATGAGGCCTTTTTTAACTCTGTAATTTCCAGTACAGTTAATAGTGCATCTTCCAGATGCAGGGTGCTTTGCACATTGTTAATTTTTTCTCTTAAATCCATAGTTACACATGAGAATCTGGAGTAGATTGTCTCTACAAATCCTTAGCTATGTGTCTTTTTCAAAATTACTTAACCTCTATTACTCAATTTCTTCAACTGTATATCAGGGATAATAGTATTTATCTTATAGGATTAATGAATCAACCATGTAAAACAATTATAAAATTTCCTGGTACATAGTAAGTACTAAGTAAATGTGAGCAATTTATTATTTTTAAGACCTAACATGCGGCTGCATTATGGCAGATGTTAAAATGTTGAGAAAAATAAAATGTGACCCCTCTCTTCACTGTAACTATTTACCTTCCAGGGCCCAGAGTAAATGTGTACATCCTGTTCTATGAAGCTGTTGCTAACAATCAGAAAAGCTAGCTTCCAATGTTTTTTCAACTTCTTCATAGAACTTTTTTGTCTTATCTTTGTTGAAATAAGCATTACAACCCAATATTTTAGACTCTGGGATGGAGACCCAGAAAATATGGTTGAAAATTCTGGTATTGTTAACTTCTAAATTGTCAAAACTTCAATTTCCTCACATGTTGAGTGAAGATAATCGTAATTTTCTCATAGAGTTTCTGAAACAAATTAATAAAAGCATGCCTGTAAAGGACCAAACAAGTCGTGAATATATATAAATGCCAACTATGTCATTATAATGATTGATCCTTTCAGTTCTCATCATTCCAAGTGTCTGTCATCCAAGGAACTATGGTCAAAAAGATGGCTTTGAGGAATTAAGTCTCTTAGGAAATTTGAGAAATGTGGAGTCCATGACCTACCACAGTTTTAGCCAGTTTTTATTTAGAGTGAGGTTTTTTAAAGACTCCAGGTGATACGTAAATTATACAAATTGAAATGGACGGTTCTATGTCTTGGCATCCTGTGGTATGTCATAAAACAAATCAAGTTGAAAATAATGAATTATATGAGTGTTTTTAGCTGTATGGAAAATGTGGGAAACCTACCTCCTAAACACCTCAAAGAACCATCCTTCCTTCCTTTCTTCCTTCTTACTTCCCTTCCTTCCTTCTTTCCCTCCTTCCTTCTCCCTTCCTTTTCTTCCCTTCTTTCTCCTTTCTCTTGCTTTTATTTGTTTCAGTATAAACACCTAGAAGGCCATGCAGTACATTATATCTTAAAAATAAGGTACTTTGTAGGAGATAATTTTTAATAACAACTTATATTTTATTTCAGAATATAGAAAATGTCAGGCCCAAATCAAACTAAATGAGCATGATTTCTCAAATGACCACTGAGTGATAAAGAAGGAACATATCTAGTATCTGCTTAATTAAATAAAATGGGACATGTAGGTAAGTGACAAGATGGCATTAGGTTTTTTCACTGCTAGCATGTGTCTGTCCATCCCATTCCCCAGACTAAAGAAGACAAATGACTAACAGTCAGAATGCAAAGAATATTCCTCCTTAATTTGCCTCATTTGTCGGTATGTGCTGTTGCAGAACTTTTGGAAAACAATAAATTACTCTCTTTGTATGTATCTTGGCAACAAACTGAAACATATATAGTTTCTGCTCAATCTTTACATTTTCTGACTTACATTACCCCGTGTGTCTACATTGGAATTATTTTGTATGAAAAATTCTTCTGTTTTGTTATTTTTTAAGTTCTGTTGTTCCTTTCAGCACTCAGTATATTCCTACTTTGATTTTTTATTTACCATTAATTACCTGTTCTCAAATGTTTGTATGATAAAGTCTCTTGATATCCCTGGAGACAGTATATTATAAAGTTAGATTGTGAGAAATCTGAGTCTTTTGTCAATGTTGGTTGGAGGAGAGCATCTCATATTCCTTAAGAGAGGAAACTGATATCATACTTTACATCAGTAACAATTTTTTTTCCTCTAAGAGACTGGCAAAGAGCCAGTGAAACACTCAGTGGAGTTTTCTATTGATTGTCCTGTGGCTTGCAGTAGAGTATATATTTCTGTGTCTGAGGCAGTATGATTCTATTGTTGAAGAAGGGTAAGTCTCCCCTAGACTAATAAATATAAAGATGAGAATTTTTTTTCAGAATTGACGTGATGGGGTCATGGTTTTAACATATTAGCCAAGAAGAAAGAATTTGGTCCAAGTTGGGACTGATGCTTATAAAATGGATATCACATTGTTCCATGTCCTTCATTAAATGAGATGCTTTTTAAGGACATGCCATTATAATTATTTAGCTAATGTTTTGACTTTGGATCATATATTACATAATAACAGCCATGTGGGGAAGGTGAGCTTATCTGGCATGATGCTTCGAAGTTTCTAATTATTTGAAGCCTCCTCAAGCCTCTTTGCTTTTGAGCATGCTTCCTCCACTACCTGGGTTATTCTACCTGTGGTTTTAACAAGTCAAAACTTATTCTTTTATGATTCACTTCAAACTATACTTTTGCAATTCAATTTACAGGATAGAAAAGTGACAAAAATATATTAGTATGTTCAAGAACAAATAATATTTAATAAGTAGAAATTTCAGAAAAAAAATTGATACAAAAGTGAAAGTGTTTCATACTAAGTTATGAACAAATAGATAAAAAGAAAGTAATTCTCTGGTTCTTTATGGAAGATTAGTCACAGAAACTTTTTTTTTTTTTTTTTGCATAACTGTGAGAAGAGTCAATAAGCATTAGGACTTTATCTCTAAAGAAGAAATATCCAGGTAAGAATCAGGATAACTTAAGAAGCTACCCCTACTGTTCAGAAAATAACATCCTAACAATATGAGAATGTTAATGTTCAAGTGGACAGAATTTTGTAGCTGGTGGGGGTCTGGTGGTGGAATTTAAACCTTCACTATTCCAGAGGAAGATGAGTCAATATATGGTAGGAGTAAAAGAGGAAACAAAAAAGGGGAGGGTCTATTTTGTGCACATTTGTAAGTTTAGGCAAAAGCTTTTGAGACTTTTGGGATCCACAGATCTTCTCCACTGATATCATCCTACTGGTATGGTTGAAAAATCAGATTTTACATATCCATATGGCCATACTTGTCCTCCTAATTAGTCAACACTGCTGCACGGGGAAACATGTAATGAGAAGAATTGGAAACTCACCCTCCTGGAGTCCTATATATATCCACTTGTTGTAGGAACAGGGCTGGCTCAGAGATGGGATAGAATGGAAGAGGCATCACATGCTACGCTTCCCTTTACTTTTAAAACATATACTTTATTTTCCAGCAGTACCTACATGGTCAGAGTAAATCTGTCACTTGTTAATCAATTAAAAAAGTTCTCTAAATTGCTTATAAACACTACAAGAAACAAGAGAAACTAAAAAATTATTTTAAAGCAAGAACCCCTCCATTAAACAGTAAAAAAAAACATTATCAGATAAGAATTAAATGTATTACAACCAGATGCTGATTGTAGTTTTCTCCTAGAAGCAACCCCCCAAAAAAACCACCCCCCAAAAAATCCACAAAACCCTCAAATCATTGTTTTCATATTAAAAAAATAGGAGTCTCTAGACATGACTTTTAATGCTTGAATAATGGGGATGATAACACAACAGCAGGACTACAGCTTTAGGTTAATGTCAATTCAGAAAGATTTTTTTCCCCCTGTAGTGTGGGAGTAAATAAAAAGCATTACAGGGGCCCCTGGATGGCTCAGTAGGTTAAAGCCTCTGCCTTGGGCTCAGGTCATGATCCCAGAGTCCTGGGATCAAGCCCCGCATCAGGCTCTCTGCTCAGCAGGGAGCTTGCTTCCTCCTCTGTCTCTGCCTGCCTCTCTGCCTGCTTGTGATCTCTGTCTGTCAAATAAATAAAATATTTAGGGAAAAAAAAGCATTACACTATACAGATATGTAAGAAGACTGAAATCTTCACCGAATTTATTTCTTGGATGGCCATTAGAGATCATCTATCCCACTTGCTCATTCTATGGATGATGAAATTGAAGCTCAAAGAAGTTATAAATGTGCTCAAAAGAAAAAACAACAACCCAGGATTGTAATCTCTTATACCTCAATGTGCCTTTTTTGTTTGCTTTCCATGGAAAAGACTTTTTAACATCTGTCAACTTCCAGCTTCATCCTCAAAGGTGAAGTTTTATTTCTGAAGGAAGTTAGGGCTAAAATATAATATTTTCTTAAGGGCATATTACAATAAGGACTCTTAGTGATTTTAAAGTATCTTAATGAGTTCTGAAAAACATTTAAGAAAATGAAACATGCATATGTTATAAATTTTTAATGTTAGTACTTTCAATTATATTAAAAGGATGCACTGTATTAGGTTGGCACTTTATCACATTAATTCAATAGATAGTGTGAATGAATATATAGTTATAATAACCAAGCTGAGCATAAAAATCATTCAGAGGCATATGAAGAAGTGGTTTGTACCTGTAAGGCTCTGTTAGTGGAGACTAGCATGATGGTGGTAAGTAGTGATTATAGATCATATTCCACCACTGTCTCTATTGCAACATTCTCTCAGCAGTTAAGTGCTCCTTTTCTCTGTCTAGACACATTAAAAAGGACTTTCAGTTGCTCCAAAGTCACTTTCAGACTTCCGCACTAGTTCAACTGAAATAATTTTGTGCATGACAGTATGAATCTTGGACTTTATATTTTTTTGTGAAAATTAAATTTTATACTGCTTATTAAATAATTGACAAATCAAGCCTCCTTTTATTGTGTGTGCATTGTTATTTTTACTTCTCCTCTATGCCTACTTCTACATTATCATAGCATATTAGTTACAACGGTTTGCAGCAATATCTTATTTTGTTTCAGTAAATAGATAAAAAGGGAAGGTTAAAAATAATGGAATTCCTTTTTGTAAACTTGTGTATTGTTCAATAAGCACAAATTACATCTGAGTTTTTATACCTCTCACTTATAAGGCATTAGCTTTAAAGAATGAAGAAAATCCTGTAATACTTTTAGTCAGCATACTTCTGATTGAACATCTTAGTAGATTAAGAATTTTTCCCACAAAATATTTTTGAAATACATTTTCAACTGCTAATACTGGAGTTCAGACCCATTAGAAAGCTACTTTAAAATCTATTGGGAAGTTCTACATCAGAACCTCAGGATGGAACATATATAAAGGATATTCAATACGAGCATTTCAGGATATTAGGGCAATCTGGCTGCGACATCTGTTACTCCACTGATCACCAGGTTTGAGTTGGCGGATCTGCCTGGTGAGGCGGGAGTCCCCTTTTTCCCTCACCACTCATTGCATGTCCCTCCTGTAGCTGTGTGCTAGCTTGAAGAGGACCACCTTTCCAGATAGAGGAGGACTGTTCTGTCAAGGGTATAGGAGTACTGCTCTCCTCTGCTGGAGCCTCCAAACAAGCTCTCAATATGAGAATTTTACTATATTCTAATATCTTAAGCATTATATGATATTAAAGTAATACAGAATAATATTAAAGTCTAAGATTTGAATAAAATTACAGAGACTAGACAAAAAATATTTCTAGGCTACAAAGGAAATTATAACTCTCATGTGGTTTATCAAGGCTAATAATTAAAACCGAGTGACATTTGGCTTTCTAACATTTGCATCTCAAAATAAACTACTGATTATAATACACATTTTACTTAATTAAACAATTAGTGTAGTAAAAGAGAAAAAAATATATCATATGCAGGTGATTTCTTATTTACATACCTTTAACTTCTTCCTAAAAGGAAATTATATATGATCATGTTCAGTTATTGCCCTGGACAAGTTCTGGTTTCATAATAGCAATGTTACACTGAAGTGGGAACTCCTTTTTATCCCAAATCCCAATTAGTTATGTTCAAGTTTAAACAAAAGATTTTCCCAACTTTTTTAAAAGGATTTCATGCTGAAAGTAATCTGTGTGATATACATTGTTATTAGACATAAAACACCCACTGCCTTGCTAATAGCTGAAACTAATGTTTTCATAGGGAAAGGATGGACTATTGAGCTGAGAGATTAGAGACCTACATTCCACTCCCATTCCTATCACTTAATTGTGTCATATTGGATAAACTGCTTCACCTCTCACTGGCTTTCAGTTTTCTCCTGAATGCAGGAAATTACACTAAGTGATATCCAATATGCTTTCCATTCCTTAATTTAAGTTTGGAATTATGTAACCCTGACAAGTTTTCAAATACGCAAGCAAGTGTTTAACTTCATTTAGTCATTGATGAGTGCATAACCTATTTGCTATGTTGGGTTTAATAGCAATTACTTGCATTGTGTTTTTGTGAAATGTATGAATTGTGATTTGAATAAGGGCCGATATAAAAAATCAGTAAGGTCATCACAGCCTTTTAAAAATTAGTCTTATGCATGATTATAAAAGGCAACATATTACCACTTTAAAATATTTTAAAAAATTAGAAACTATACCAAAAAAAATTAAGATCATTTTTAATTCAATGACCTAAAATAATCATTGATAATACTTGAGTGTTTTTCTTCTTTTTCTATCACACATTAAATAAATAATTATTGGGTACTCCATTGATCTTTTTGACCTTTTCTTTATTCTTTTGAAGTCCTATTGCTTTTCTTATTTGCGTGTGTGTGTGTGTGTGTGCGCGCGCGTGCACATCTGTGTATGTGTTTACTCCTCAAACATCGGGGACATTGTACCTATATTTCATATTTGTTGAAACTTTTTCTAATTTATTTGACACTTAATTTAAAACATATTTTATTATTTAACTTTCGTTCATTTCCAGTCATTGTTTTACTCTTCCTTTGTGATTCTTAGTATTGCTGTGAAGTTTATAAATCCCGTCCTCATTTGCAAATTAACAGACTCACATATAGGAAGGCATTTAGTAAATACATATTTACATATTTACTTTATTTTTTTTAATACTGAATATTTAAATCTTCAAAACAATGAATATAAATTTTAGAATCTACTATGCCATTAAAAATTAGGTGGATTTTTTTTTCTTTGCAATAACCAACTTCATCCAAAGCATTTGCTAGCTAAGTCATATTTTTCATATTACCTTTAGGAGCTTTTATTAAATGTTGAATTTTCCAGATATATCTGGACCAAGATTGCATATATATTTTCTGGTCTTTAACCTGTTTATTCTTTGAAAACCCTGTTTTAGTTGTTGCAACCTCATGGCATTTTGTGATACTTTATTTTATTTTATTTATTTTTTCATCTTGTGATAATTTAAAGTAAACATACCCAAACCCTCATTGCACTATAAAGACTATCTTGGAAATTCTGCATTGGTATGTATCTTTCTGTTATGTTTCACACCTTAAAAACCTTTAGATTATTCTTATTTTTAATATCTTGTTCTTGAAAAATTAAGGCAAATGGTCAGATATGTATCAGTAATTGGTCATGTTTTTAGTCATTTCTGATAAAAGAAACAGGGAAAGGAAACATAATTAATATCAGATGTAAATGTCAGAACATATTTATATTAATCCCAGAGTCTGCTAGCTATATAAAATGTAGAAAACTATCTGGTAATGCTAATATTTTTTATGCTCTCCAGGTGTTGGTCCAAAAGTTACTGAAAGTAGAATTTAAGACTTTTCTAACTGATAAAAATGCTATGATTCATTTTTCATAATTTATACATTGTAGTTATCTATATTAGTTTCTTCTCCCAAAAATTACAGCCACATCTTCCACGCATAATTGTTCAACTATTTTTCATCAGGCCTGAAAACTTCCTGAAAGAAATCAATGCTGAAATCAATCACTATTTGTAAATGTAAAAGTCTTTTAACACTGAACAAAATATTCTTTCTAAAATTTTCATATTATCAGCATGGTTATAGATACGATATACTGACTAACCATACACATTTGAAAACGTATTTTTAGAAAAAATAAAAAATAATATCAAAAATATATGCTAAACACTTTTACCGGATGATATTCAGTATAATTATCTTATACAATTTAGTTAGGACTTTTGCCCTAAGGATTTTCAAGTTAAGCACTAATTTTGAGATAAATTATATTTCCATATTTTTGGGTTTTAAAGTATATTGTCTTCTAGACTGCCTTTAAAAAGGACAATTCCTGTTGTCTCTGGTGCTTTACTGAGTTTTTTATTGTGTCTAGAAGAAGTTTCATTTTTTTTTTTTTTTTGCTTGGAATTAACTGACCATTTTGAAGCTGAGGAATTGATACCTTTCACTAGTTCTGGAAAATTCTAAGCAATTATAACTTCACATATCTAATATGCCTCTCCCATCTCCCAGGGACTCTGATCAATATATGTTAACCTCTGACTATACTCTCCACATCTCTTATTCTCTTATCTCTATTTTCCTTCTCTTTCTCTTCGTGTGGTACGTTCTAGAATATTTCTTCTGATGCATTTTCTTCAGTTAAATAACTTTTTGTTGTGTCTAACCCATTGCCAAATATGTGTAATGTGGGTTTTTAAAATTATTTACACTAAAAAAAAAATTATCCATTTCTCTCCCCTCTAATCCCCTACCTCTGGAAACCACCCATCTGTTCTCTGTATGTATAAGCTTAAATTTATTTCTATATTGGGGCGCCTGAGTGGCTCAGTGGGTTAAAGCCTCTGCCTTCGGCTCAGGTCATGATCTCGGGGTCCTGGGATCGAGCCCCACATCGGGCTCTCTGCTCGGCGGGGAGCCTGCTTCCCCCCTCTCTCTGCCTGTCTCTCTGACTACTTGTGGTCTCTGTCTCTCTCTGCACCAAATGAATAAATAAAATTTAAAAAAAAAAAAATTTATTTCTATATTAAAATATATATTTAATATATAAAACACATATATTTTAGATTCCACACGTAAGAGATATCAGATGGTATTTGTCTTTATCTGTCCAACTTATTTAACTTAGCATACTGCCCTCTAGGTCATCCATATTGTTGCAAATTGCAAGATTTCAAGATTTCCTTTTTTTTTAATTTAATTTTACTTTTTCAGTGTTCCAAGATTCATTGTTTATGCACCACACCCAGTGCTCCATGCAATACGTGCCCTCCTTACTACTCACCTTTCTTAAGACCAAATAGTATTTCATTTCTGTGTGTGTATAGGTGTATCACAATTTCTTTTTTCATATCTTGGCTATCATAAACAATTGTGCAGTGAACATCAGGGTGCATATATCTTTTTGAATTAGTGCTTTTGTTTTGTTTATATAAATATCCAGAAGTGAAATTGCAGGATCATATGCCAGTTCTATTTTTAATTTTTTGAGCAACCACCATACTGTTTTCCATAGCAGCTACACCAATTTATATTTCTACCAACAATGTACAAGGATTCCATTTTCTCTACATCCTTGCTAACACTTACTTCAGAATAGTCTTTTTGGTAACAGCTCTTCTAACAAGTATGAGGTGATATCTCCTTGGCCATCTATATGCCTTCTTTGAAAAATGACTATTCAGATCCTCAGACCATTTTTTTTTTTTAATCAGGTTGTTTGCTTTTTTGCTATTGAGTTACAGGAGTTTTTGTATGTATTTTGATATTAGCCCCTTATCAGATTTTTGAATTGCATATATATTGTCACTCACTAGGTTGCCTTTTTGTTTTGTTGATGATTTTCTTTGTTTATGCAGAAAATGTTTAGTTTAATGTAGCTTGACTTGCTAATTTTACTTCTGTTGCTTTTGCTTTTGGTGTTAGATTAAAAAAAATCATCATGAAAACCTATGTCAAGGAAATTACCACTAACGTTTCTTCCAGGAGTTTTATGTTTTCAGGTCTTACATTCAAGTCTTTAATCCATTTGGAGTTATTTTTTGTGTATGGTGTAAAATAGTGCTCCAGTTTTATGCTTTTGCATACGGCTGTCTGATATTCTCAACACCATTTATTGAGAAGACTCTTTTCTCCACTGTGTATTCTTGGCTACTTTGTTGTAAACTAATTGACCATATATGCATGGGTTTATTTCTGGGCTCTCTATTCTGTTCTGTATTATTCTGTTCTGTTCTGTTCTCTATTCTGTTCTGTTCTCTATTCTGTTCTGAACTATATGTCTGTTTTTGTGACAGTATTGCGGCATAATTTTTTTTTAATTACTACACTTTTTTTTAAAAGATTATTTCTTTATTTGAGAAAGAGAGCACATGTGAGCAGGAGAAGGGACAGAGGGAAAGAGAATCTCAAGTGATCTCCCTGCTGAGCACAGAGCCTGACACAAGGCTCGATCTCACAACCCTGAGATCTTGAACTGAGCAGAAATCAAGAGTCAAATGCTTAACTGACTGAGCCATCCAGGTGCCCCTAGTCATTATAGATTTAATTTTAATGATTAAAGCTTTATAATGCTTTTGTATTTTAATTGTAATTACTATACCTTTATAATATAGTTTGAAATCAGGAAGAATGAAGCCTACAGCTTTGTTCTTTCTCAAGATAACTGTGATATTAAAATAAATTTTTGATACTTCATAGAATACTATTACATATGTCAGTTAGTCCACAGGCCCTGTCTTTATCTTAATAAATAGGTAAGATAAACTAGTTTAATCTATATTAAAGAGAACCAAAAGACGTACTTTCTAAAATCATTATATGTTGATTTTTAAAAGTATTTGGAAATTAATAACAGTTATCACCTTGTAATGAATATTACATATATTTTGAAGCTGGTCATGATTTCCTAAAGAATCTTGCATCCTCTAAAAAAAGAACAATATCATTTAAAAAGTTACTAAGTCTTTCTGAAGGTAGAAATAATCTATAGTTCAAAAAACGTAAATGATCTATTTGTTTAAAGAGCATGCCCATGCGCTCCAAAAAGTCCCACCTTTTTTGAAATGGCTGGGCTTCCCTAAAATACAATATGGTGGTTAGTCCAAGAATAGAGAAATGAAGTTTCTTTTAAAGATTCTTAAGCATAGTCCTCAAGAGGGTGAATTTTAAAGTAAGTGATGTGTTCTTTCTCTACTCTCAGCATGACCTCAGAGATAGTTAAACTGCTTTAAAGTTTTAACTTTGTTAAAGAGGCTTAGAAGTTTAAAATAGTCCAACAGGAAGCCTGGAAGTGGGAGGGTAAATGTATTTTCAGGGTTGGGCTAACTTTGAAGCAAACATGAATGGTATTAAAATCTAATATCAAAGGCTCCTTCTACAGATCAGTAAAAATTTAGATAAACTTGAAATCTTTTGATTATTAAGAACAACAGTGCATTTCATTATAATCTTTTGTTACCACCAAACCAAATAATCAGCCGCAGTCATCTTGCCAGTGTTATCTGAATATATGCACTGTAGTTTTCACAAAAACAAATAATATTGATTACTTAAGATATAGTTTATGTCTTTCTCTTAAATGGTGTTGGGATACAACTATAAAGTTTAGAATATTCTTATGGTGGCTATGCTTTTTTTTTTTTTTAATTCATTTATTTGACAGACAGATCACAAGTAGGCAGAGAGGCAGGCAGAAAGAGAGAGGGGGAAGCAGGCTCCCCGCCCAGCAGAGAGCCCGATGTGGGACTTGATCCCAGGACCCTGAAATCATGACCTGAGCCAAAGGCAGAGGCTTAACCCACTGAGCCACCCAGGCGCCCGGTGCTATGCTTTTAGAAGCAACTTATTAGCTTAAAATACATCTAGATAAATTAATACTGATTCTAAGGGGATCCAGTTTTTCTTTGCCCTGTTAGGTGTGTTTTGAGGGTGTCCATGAAGTGGCACTGAAAGTATTTTTTTTTTTTATTTACTTGTCATTTGCATTGAAGTGTTTTTTTAAAAATATTTTTAAATTTATTTTAGAGACAGATAGAGAAACAGTATAAGTAGGGGGAGGAGCAGAGGGAGAGAGAATCCCAAGCAAACTCTGTGCTGAAAGAGGAGCCTCACTTGGGGCTCCATACCAGGACCCTGAGATCATGACCAGAGCTGAAATCAAGAGTCAGAAGCTTAACTGAGAGACACTCAGGTGCCCTGCATTGAAGTGTTTCTTGCAGAGTTTAGAACCATGAAAACAGATGAGAAATATAATAGTAGACAGAAGGATTTTAAGTTAATAACATTAAAAATTATATACATTCAGTTAGAAAAGCAGGACATTGTTAATTAATTGACTCTCTTCATTTGGTACTTATTTTAAAAATTAAAGCCCTAGAGCACAGTTTATCTGGATTTTCAGTCTGCAGTAGATAAAGCTAAAGTGCAACCATTATTTATTGTATGTGATTTCAACACATTTTCCTTCTATTTTTCTTGTGGTTAAGAGAAATTAAGCTTCCAGGGAAGTTTACATAGAAACTGTTAAGATTTTTCTTTATCATCCCAGATAACTGACATATAGACTTTAAATGGTGAAACCAGGAATTCCTGTTAAATTTTATCTCACTGTTTTCTAATGAACTTCCTAACATATTAAGATTATTTTGAATTCTGCATATTATATCAAAGATATGTATATCTATCAATTATACAAACATATGTTTTCATCTTCAACCAAATTATTAAAGAAAATACTGAACAAGTTACACAGCTCATAATACAATTTCGCAGACCCACCTTCATTATCTCCCTTCTTCATTCTTTGCTACTTTTCACTGAACTATTAATTATAAAAGAATTATGAGTAACTAATTATAGTCTATTCTTATTATTTACGATAATCATGTACTATGAAGTCACAGGGACACTGAATTAGCAAATAAAAGTTTAGTCTCCTTAGGGAAAAATCAAGATTAGTTTCCTGTGAGCTTCTGGTCACAACATTTCCATTGATCAATAAATAGATGACTTCGTTTTATGTGTGTTTCTGTTTAACACTTTGTTTAGTACATTGTTTAGTAGTTTGACACCTTGTTTAGTAGTGTTGTTGACTCAGTAACATTGAATTCACTGCCAGCAGCACTATAATTCGTGCCTGAAGGAAGATTACCTAACACAGGCATTTTCTCCATAAGGCATATAATAGGATAATTGCATTTAGGAAACTTAGACAACACTCACTTGGGGTGGTTTTAAACAGAAAAAAAAAAGTCATACAGAAAAGAGCACAAAAATGCAGAAACATGGTACTTTAGACCCTGAAAATGACACTATTTACAACAGGAGAATTTAAGCAAGAAGATAGAGAAAAGCCATGTTGATCTCATATGGGAATGAGCGACTCATATTTTTTGCTGTTCTGTGCATGCACATGTTCACCAATTACTTGAAAATATAGTATTGATTTTGGAGTTACAAATAACATTGTTAGCAAGTAGATGAATTCACAAATATAAAATCTTCAAACAGTGAGGAGCAACTGCACATGTTAAGCACCATTCTTACAGGTACCGACAAAAAGTCAAATAAAATGTGGTCCATTCTTTCAAGGATCTTTAATCTTTGAGTATACTGGAAACCTCAATCTTAGCAAATATTTGTAACTTATTTCCTTCTCTCTTTACACAGATATTTACTAAGAAAGGGTATGTTAATCACTTTGTGATTTGTTGAGTATATAGCAGGATTCAAAGAATAAGATGTAGTCCCTGGTCCCCAAAGGGATCCAGTGAAGGATATGGGCTAGTGAAAAGACTAAAAGTATGATGTTCTGAATAGGAAAGCCCAAGTTGCAATTAGAACACATGGAGGAGGCACTATGTGTTATCTATTTACAGGTTAGTAATGTCTTGGTAGACATGCCCTTAAAGCTGAAACTTGAGGAAATATGAATAAAAAAATCACAAGTAGAAATTGATTAGGCACAATAAAGCAAATGAAAATATACATCCAAAGCCTTGGAGTTGAGAAAGAAAGAGAAAGTAGTTTAGTGTAGCAATTGGCAGTGGGAAATGAAGGAAGTTAATGTAAGGGGCATGGAAAAGGAAACAGTAAAGAAGAAACAGTGAAATAAATTTATCTCGAAATTGTAAGCAGATGACAGATGATGAAAGGCATTAATATCAGCTAATTTAGAAGCTGTCAGTTCTTTCTGATGGCAATGAGAACAATAAATTTTAAAGTGGCATGTTAGGAATTAATGTGTATCAAGATAGTCTGGCTCCAGATATGAGATCCATCAGGGATGTGGGGAGTGAGGCAGAGTTCTGATAAGCAAGGAGATCTGTAACAGACGTTTCAATAATTCTAGTGAGAGATGAGATAATATGAAATAGGGTAGTAACTATGAAGATTGAGACCAATGAATTAAATTAAAAGATATTTAAGAATTGGAATCAACTGCAGTTGATGATTAATTGGTTGTGGGTAATGGAAAAGAAATTCCAAACTGGGCCAAGGATTTTGTTTGCAGAAAGCAAACTTTATGGATAAGATAACATCTTCCACAGAAAGAGTAGGATTACTTACCATTCACCATTAAGCTCAGTTTTCCTCTCTTTTCACACAACCCACCAAGTGTGCAGGTATCCTTCTAGAGTGATTTAGATTGTCCCCATGGAATTTGGAGGATCTCAGAGAACTGTTGTTAACACTAGAAGTTCTGGCTACATTTCTGTCTTGAGTAATAGTCCTTTGTCTCCAACCCAGGAGTCACAAATCCTTTGCCAATAACCATAAAACAGTAAGAGACTGAGGTGTTAGCTTGCAAATAAGGTAAATTCCAACACCCTTCAGAGTTCGTGGCAGTGGTTAAATAATTCCATGGTGTTTCTGACTTGTATAACTCAAAATCACTGGTATAGGGGATATAAAATGGAATATGATTGTCAGTGAAAAAGAGGCAAAATCTGTTTTAGAAATGTTGAACTGAAAGTATCTAAACCACAAACAAGAAGAGAAATCCAGTAAACAATGGAATATGTAGATCTGTAGACAAGAAGATATATTAAATATTAAGAATTTTCAGATTATAATTTAATTGATTAAAGAGTATAAGAAATGCCAGACTTAATGTCTAGACTGATTAAAAGCAGTTTATACAATAGAATGAAGAAACATACACATTTAAGAAATGGTTTGGAATTTGGAGCTACTAGAGGGCAGGCCATGAAATGGTTTAAGAAGAAAGTACTCTAATGAGTTGAAAGCAAACTAAGATATCAAATGACCCTCGTATTTGGCAACAAGGTTAGTTTTTTTAGTTCCAAGTTTTTATTTAGATTCCCATTAGTTAACATACAGTACAATATCAGTTTCAGACGTAGGATTTAGTGATGCATCACTTATATAACAACACCCAGTGCTCACAAGTGCCCTCCTAATACTCAGCACCCATTTAACCATGTCCCTGCCCACTACGCCTCCAACAAGTTTGTTCTCTATAGTTAAGAGTCTGTTTTATGGTTTGCCTCTCCCTTTTTTTCCCCCTATGTTTGGTTGTTTTGTTTCTTAAATTCCACATATGAGTGAAATCACATGGTATTTGTCTTTCTCTTACTGACTTATTTCGCTTAGCATAGTATAATCTAGCTCCATCCACATCATTGCAAATGGCATGATTTCATTCTTTTTGGTGGCTGAGTAATATTCCACTCTAGTTACCTATCTATCTATCTATATAAAATATACAAAATATCTTTTTTTGTAATTTTAGAGCCTAAGAAGGGGAACTGGGACATACTAGATATATTAATTAGGTTATTTACTGCTCATAACAACACCATGAGATAAGCAGTAACACTTTTACTTTATTTTTTAAATTTCTTTTAAAAATTTTATTATTTATTAGAGAGAGAGAGAACGAGTGCACAAACAAGGGGAAGGGCGGAGGGAAAGGGAGAAGCAGACTCCCCGCTGAGCTGGGATTCCCCACGTGGGACTCAATCCCAGGACCATATATATATATATATATATATAGATAGACAGATACAGATATAGATATATAGATAAATATAAATATATAGATGTATGTGTGTATATGTATGTGTGTGTGTATAGATAGATAAATATACAAAAATACGTATCTCCTTTATCCATTCATCAGTTGATGGACATTTGGGCTCTTTCCATTATTTGGCTATTGTTGATAGTGCTATTATAACTATCAGGCTGAATGTATCCCTTTGAACTAGTGTTTTTGTATCCTTTGGGAAAATACCTAGTAGTGCAATTGCCGGATCATAAGGTAGTTATATTTTTAACTTTTTGAGGAACCTCCATACTGTTTTCCAGAGTGGCTACACCAGTTTGCCTTTCCACCAACAGTGTAAGAGGGTTCTTCCATTTCTCCATATCCTCACCCACATCTACAACAAGAAGGTTACTGATACCTTGCTAGCACAAATAGTTTTTATAGATTTGATGGAATTAAAAACCAAAATATAATAGTTTGTGCAGAGAATTAGTTTTGGAACTAAGAACAAGATATTAAAAAGCAAAAGAAAGAGAGATGATGGTGGAAAAGAATATGGGGGAAAAGGAATATATTTCTTAAAATGGAAAATATTTGAATGTATTTGAGTTTACTTTTATTTAGGAGGTGTTTAGGAGGGAAAATGTGGCACAATTTATTGAGAAATGTTTCTGAAAAATGGCAGAGGATATTAGCTTTTAAGTAATCTTTGCTGTCATATACCAAGGAAGTGGGGAAAGGTAAACGAAAAAAACTATGTTTTGTAGGAAGAGGAGGGAGGCACTGTGTTGCCTTGTATTTTCTCAGTGTTTTGAAAAGAGTTCATCAGAGAGAGAAGGACCATGGAATAGTCAAAGGTGTGACAGTTTGGATAAAATTTATAGGAGCTGCTGTTCAGAACTGTCTGAACACAGGACAGCTGAGTACTTTGAGAGGATAGTTGATGTTGAAGACCATGAGTTAACACTAGAAGCTATATTTGAGATTTTGTATTGGTATTTCTAGGGCAGAGCTCAGCAATGCGGTAGGGACATTCTAAAGCATACGTTAGAGATGACAGAACTTTCAACTGATGAGGTGGAAGGGCTTTTCATTAACTGGTGGGAGAGAAAACCAATAAAACTGCTTAGTTGAATATAATAGCAAAAGAAAGATGCCACTTCTTTAAATAAGAAGCTGTATTAATATGAGTAAAAAAGGAAGAAGAAAAGCTGAAAAGGAAAAAAAAAATAGAATAAAAGGCCTGCATGTTTCAAAGAGGTTGAAAATTACTAAGGGGAGTGATTTAAAGAGAAAGTAAGATGATAAAGAAACTGTCATGGATTGTGATATTTACTTGTGGAGCCCATAGGAAATAGTTCTTTTTTTCTTCTTTTTTTCATATGACACATGAAACTTTATTAAACAACAATTTACTGAGTTCCCCTTACTTCCTGAGAACTGTCTTATGTGTTAGAAATATTCTAGTGTAAGGAAGAGTTAAAACTCCTACCATCCCGGACTTTATATTACAAAGAAAAATGATCACAATTTCATTTGGCGAGTATGCCTCCATGTATTTTACATTTCATTTCTCTAATTTATATTGGTTTTATTTTTTTAAGGATTATATTACACACTTTCTTTTCTACATTATGCTTTACCCTCTTAACAGTCTCTTGTGCATATCTAGATCTAATTTATCGTTTTAAAGCCATAAGGTTGTAGTGTGAAAGTAATATAAATCTCTTCTCATCTTTGTTCACATTTTCTATTGGACTGTCATCTTTCTCAGTGATTCATGAAAATATATATTATATAATTATATAGTGTAATTATATATAATTCAGACTATATTTTGATATAAAAATTTTACTATATATTGGCATTTCAAAACATGTTATTTATATTTTATTTAACTTCCTATAATGTGTCTCTGAAGCAGCACCATCTTATAAGAGTAACTCTTGCAAAAAACATTGAGTGTACATGTTTAAAATATTAAATTGTCCCCTGTCTTCATAGTTATTCAGTTATGATTTTGATAGGATGATTTGTTTGGTGAATCAAATCTAAAAGTGTTTCATGAAAACCATTATCTGAAGTCCTGCCATACAAATGATAACCACAAAAATGGTCTGGGTTATGCATTTTAATTAAAGAATATGCCTACAAACTTAATATTGGGAGTTAGATGAGGAGCAAATTCTCTAGTAAATATACTTATTATAATTTAAAATATAGGCTAAATAGATTTAGTTTGTATTCCCAACATCTTCCATTTATACCATATTCATTTCTATCCTTGAGTTCTTATGTATGTCATGCATGTGAAATAAGCTGCAAGACTCTGTTATGAGTTTACTATACACTTAAATACAGAGAAACTGTCATTTGTGTTATTAGAACTAGTGATTATTTCTCCAGCAGATCTGCTTATTTGTTGTGTGATGACCATAATTCATAAGGGCAATAACCTTATCTATCTTGTTCACAACCATATCCTCAGTGCCCACACTGGCAGCTTGCATACAGTTGACAAACCAATAAGAATTTGGATTTATCCAATAATTTATCCAATTTATCCAATTTATCCAATAATTTATCCAATAAATTGGATAAATTTAACTTGAATTATTCACTTTTAATATATTCTTAACAGAAACATGTACGTATATAAAACACCTTAGGAAAGATCACATATAGTTCAGTTTAAAAGGTCACATATAGTCCAGCTACTTACAAGCCAAGTCCTCAAAACATATAAAACATATATTACTATGTATTTTTTAGAAAGCTGCTAATAGTTCATTTGAAAGTTCTTTCTGCTCTTTTGGTTTCTAAGATGTTTATTAGAGACTTCCTCCCTTATTATATTTTCTTTTATGCAGCTAAGTTTATGTCCTTTTAGAAAATGAAAAAAGAAAACACAATATTGGTTGATTGTTAAAAATCTCTCATTTGGAAACTGCAACTAGTGTTCTATGTTTAAGGAGAGATTTAAGGTATCCCACACCTCAAGAGATTTAACCACCTTCTATATTTTACATCCCCATTTTATTGTTGTCTAACTTAGGGCAAGACCTTAGAGAAGCAACTGTGTCCTTGAATATACTGTTTTTATTACTACACAGAGAACACATAATAATCATACTATAATAATTTTAATAAAAGAAACTAGAAATCATAGTTCTATCCTATTCATCTTTACTGGGAAAATTTTGTGATTGAAAATGTTTATTAGCAAAGTTTCTCTGTTTCAAAATCTCAAAGCAATTGTAAAAAGCTGTCTACATTCTTTTTTTCACATAATTTAACTGATAGAAATGTGATATAATTATCATCTCAAGGTAAAGGAGGTAGTGGCACAAATTCAAATTAATATGTTTAACAATATATTATCTTGACCATTCATTTAAATTCTATCACTTGAATTTTTCAAACAAGAAAATAAATATTTCCTATCCCCTTTTGTTAACCAATATACTTGCACTGGCAAAAGAATAAGAATTGAAATAATAATCTATATAATTCAGGGAAAAATCAGTTCTTAGAAGCAAGCAATGATTTCTTATCAAGATTAATGCACATGTTTCTATTGGTAGGAATGATCTGTCAAGCACAAAGTAAAATGGAAGGTAAGCAGTATCTAGAAGATTACATGGTGTCCAAGAATACTGTATTATTAATTATCCAATTAAACAGAAAACATACATGGCTAAGATAATTATGCAAATAATTTTAGCATTAATTGCTTCTGATCTTGAGGAAAAAAATATGCTTCCAAGATGAAAAATTTCTATGTAAATTACCATATTGATAAAATTCACTGGTCTTGGTCAATTTTCTGTATTAGTTTTCTAAGGTAGCACTTTGGAATTTCTTGTCCTTTATTTTACTTCATTTAAACTGCTAATTGAAAAGTTAATGAACAATGAAATGGCCAAAGGGTAGATGGTATATAGAATAAAAAAGGCAAATAGATAGATTTTTTTTTCCTTTATAGAAGGAATAGTCTACAGTCAATCTAAGCAAAGGAACTGATTCATCTTACAGTGGCAAATGTAGTTCATTAATTAGGAAAAAATTATTTCCTAAGGCAATGCAGTTGTTTTTCCAATAATTTTTACCTGTGCTTATTTTTAAAACTTTTAATTCAATGAATGTTTATATTTTGTTTAAGTACAATTTGAAGATAATGAAAAGTTATAGAAAATTAGGATATGGCCAAAGACAGAAAATACTGAAATAGAGAATCTTAGCGATTACAGACCAACAGGTAATTAATAGTACATTAACCACAGGCCAATGATTATTAATTATCAGCATGATTTCTCAATAAAGTACTTAAAGAGAGGAACTGTGAAATGTTAATTATTTGGAACTTGAATTGCTTACCGATTAGAAGGAATACCACAGTGTCTGATACATAGAAAGTACACAGTAAATAATTTTTATCTTCCCTAACCTGAAATAAGGAAATTAATTCTGGCTGACTTTGCATTTTATGAATAATTGAGAGTTAAAACCTACTCCTGTTTAATAGATATGGGCTTTAAGCATAGATACCCCAAGTATGTGTTTATGGCACTGTTCTATTAAACAGTTGCTTAGGTAAAACCTAGAGGACATGCTTATCAAACTTGAATATAGAAAAAAACAACTGGACATAAAAATCAGGCTATCCCAAAGCCTTGCAAGTTTCAGGACAAATAAAGACTGAAAACGATGTGTAAGCAAAATATAGACTAGTTTTAATTTCTACTTATAAACTACATATAAAATACAATTTGGAAGACTTAGTAGCACACAGGGGAATCTGCTAATGAACAAGTAATATAGTACCAATGCCTTTTAAAAATGAAACAAAGTAAAATCTTTAAATGTAATCCAATGTTTAGAAACTTTAGAGACTTCATGGTAAAGGTCCAGCTATGCTCTGTCTTCATTAGACAACATGTGAAATGCTCTGTCCAGTTGGGGCCATCCCATTTTATGGCACCCTTAACATTCAAAATACATCTAAAGGAGGGTAAATAAATCATATGACAACTAGAAATCATCATAGGGGAATCAGTGCAGTGGAACATTTATCTTACAGAAGAAAATATTTGAAGCAATACATGTTATATAGAAGTAGATGTATAATTACTCTAGGGTATATTAGAGGGGCAAAAGAGAGATTAAATAATAAACATTACAGAGAAAAATTTTGTTCACTCATTATGGGAAAGGATTTTCTAAAACTTAGTATTATACAACAGTGGAATTGGCAATTTTTTTTTTTTGCACTGGCATTTTCCTTTAAGTGAATATATTCAAGAAAAAACTGGAATATTAGAGAGGGGATTCTCCATTTGGGTAGGAAATTAAGCAGATAACTAAATTTCAAGTCTCAAGTCTATTAAAACTTTGAGTGAAATTTTCTTGTTAATAGATCCCATGTGTACAAGTCTATACTAAGTACTATATTAGTGTGCAAATATTAAATATATATTATTTTAACTATATTTAGAGTATCTATATATATGTGTATATATATCCATATAGATATATAGATATTTATGTAATTCATTTCATATTTATATGCAATGAATTTATATGACTCAATTCTAAACTAATACACTTAGATATTTATAATTTTATAGTTATTTGTGACATTGTGAAAACTGGAGCAGATTTCATTGTATTTTCATATCTCACAGCTGAGTCATGTGGGGGAAAAAAAAACAATGTGGATGGGCAATCCTTCATAATTGCTTTTGAGATGTTTGGATTCTTATGCAGAGAAGCAAACCAGAAATGCAACTTCTTTTTTCATTCACTTGTAAGGATTTATTAATTTGACCCCGAAATCTACAAGCCATTCATTGGTAGGCTAGAATGCTCTATATGTGCAGATGGTAAACTTTTGTTTTTTTACTTGAAGTTGCATAAAAATGAGAGAAATATGATACTTAAATCATGTTGCAGGATGAATACAAAGAGCATACTAAGCTGCATTTTCATTTATTTTCTTTCATTTAAAATTTATTTTCAGTTTTTTTTTTTTTAGAAAGAGTTACGCTGAGAGACATTTTTGTACAGTAAATAAAATACAGCTTTTAGAATTCAAGCATGCCTGAATTCAAATTGCCAAATTCTGCTTTGGTTAAGAAAAATCACTTAAATTTGTATGTTAGTTTCCTCATTTTTAATGCATATAACATCTACATCACAGGGTTTTGAGTTAACTAAAGAAAAAGCTGAAATAAAGTGGCACAATGGTTGTCATGGAACAAATCTTCAATAGACATTTCAGAAATGTCTCTTTTCTCTAATAACACTATGATTTTAATTATTTTATTAATAAAGAATGATTATATTATTTTTTAAACTTTTTGTCTTATTATAAGATATATTAAAGATAGACTGGACTAAAGTTATTACCTATATCCTAATAAAATTTTCACTTGAGAAAAATTGAAAATACTAAATTTTTAAAATATTTTAAAAGCTTTGGATCTGCTATTGTGAGTTAAAGGAAGGCTTTTCATTATTACAACACTCAGATTTGGGTTATTCACGTAATCTAAAGAAATATAATTTTTATTGTTATACATCCTTCATTGGATAAGACACCACTGTGTATGAATCAACAGTATGATTTATTGGTTTTTTACTTTAACATATTTTCATAGATTCATTTAAGATATGTGGACCAATCTCTTTCTTCTGATACACTTTGCACTTATATTACCTGTCTGACGAATGACAAATTTGGGCAGTGGCCTGTACCCTCTGATAAAACTAAGTGTATAAAGAAAAAAATCAAATGATAACATAAGCTTACAAAATGTAATTGGATAGAAATTCATTGGTTCTAGAATTTAAGTTCTATTATTCATGCACTATGCCCTTTACAAAGGAAATTAGAATATCTAGATTTAAACAAACGTCTGCTTAGAGTAAAATAATATTGTCAAAACCCTTTTCCTGCTTTGAGGTAGCTTTTGACTTTCATTGACTTGACATATATCCTCCTTATTTCCTGTTTTATATTTGTTTTCAGATCTATATCTATCTACTTTGTTGGTATAAGGTCATATATATATATAAATATATAATAATACAATAATTATAGCTCATATCAAACCTATCCAATGAAAATAAAATAATTTCTCATTGAAAGTTTTACTAGACAGAATAGGAAAATATGCCAATTAGGATTGCTTAATGTTTTAGTTCATCATACAGAAAGTCTAGAGTAGGTACATTATTTCTTTCTTTCTTTTTTTTTTAAGATTTTATTTATTTATTTGACAGAGAGATCACAAGTAGGCAGAGAGACAGGCAGAGAGGGGGGGGAAGCAGGCTCCCTGCTGAGCAGAGCCCAATGTGGCACTCTATCCCAGGACCCTGGGATCATGACTTGAGCTGAAGGCAGATGTTTAACTGACTGAGCCACCCAGGCGCCCACATTATGTATTTCTAATACAAAATTACTAGAACTTGCAAATTGTGCAAAGATTATGTCTCAGCTAATCTGATCATCCTGAAATATGTTTCTGTGTTGAAAGATTGTTTTCAAATATGGTCATATTTATAGGACTCGAGTAAGTTGAAAAACTTTCAGTGATTTTTTATTGTTTATATCAGTTAAGAATTCAAGTAGATTTTCCTGTATTTCATCCTATTTAAGTATATCTTGTGTAAAATAATAAAAACTAGGTTATTACTAAGAGCCTTTGGTTGCAAGTGAAAGTTGTGGATATCTGAAGCAGAGATGGAATTATTTGTAAAGAGACTGGATAGCTCTAGAATTGATGGGCTACAAGATGATGCATGTATAGAAAATAAACAGTAGGGGTGCTTGGGTGGCTCAGTTGGTTGAGTGGCTGACTCTTGGTTTTGGCTCAGATCATGATCTTAGAGTGGTGAGATCCAGCCCTGTGTCATGCCCCTGCTCATGCTGCTTCAGGGTTTTCTCTCTCCCTCTGCCCCTACTGCTTACCTCTCTCTCTCTAAAATAAATCTTAAAAAAAAAAAGTAAAATAAATGGAAAAGGGAGGATAAAAAAGGATAGATAGTTAAGTATAAAACCTAGCCTAGGTCTTGCAGATTTTTTGGATAAAATGTTGCCAGTCTACCCTGATGTCACTACCGACCACTTGCATGTGCTGCTTTGGCAGAATGGGGAGTAATTTGGCAAGTGATGTCTCTTCATATTTCCCTACAGATTCAAAGTTCAAAGCATTTGACTGGTCTAGTTTAAGTCATGTTCAAGGTTCAAGCCTGTGTTTTCAAGGGGAAGGAAGGTGTATCAGGTCTGTAGGCTTTCCGCAGTAGGATGTGAGGGTCGGCAAAACAGGGCATTCCCCTAAAATAGGAGGCCTGTTCATATTGAAAGGTGTTTCATAAAGATAGATAAGTCCAAGCATTTTTATCTTCCCTCATTTAATTATTTCTTTTATTCTATGAATATAGACTTATTATGCTATAGAGAACTAGGGAACAAAATTTCAAAGAATAAAACATAAAGTCACAATTTCCTAACTAAATGCAACTGTTAATATTATATTTTCTTTCTGGTATTTTTTTATTCGCAGGGATATGTTTGTGTTTACATTGCATATATCCATATGTATATACCTACAAGTCACATTTATTCTAAAAGAATCAGATGCCACATAAATAGATTAGATTCTGTATCCTGTTTATTTAACTCAAGATTTCATCAAAAACAGTAAAAATTATTTTAAAACATAATTTCTATGTCACATAACATTCCATTCTACAATTATATCACCATTTACTTAAATATTCCTTTAGTTTAATACATAAACTGTTCTCTTTTTTGTTATAAATAATGATAAAATATACCTTTCTCAAAAAATTTATGTGTGTTTTATTTATTTTTTCTTTAGGATAGATTTCCTCAGAAGGAGTTTACTTTAAGGACAGATCTTGTATTTTTATGTATTTATTTTTAAAAGATTTTTTTTATTTATTTGACAGACAGAGATCACAAGTAGGCAGAGAGGCCGGCAAAGAGAGAGGAGGAAGCAGGCCCCCCGCTGAGCAGAGAGCCCAACATGGGGCTTGATCCCAGGACCCTGGGGTCATGACCTGAGCCAAAGGTAGAGGCTTTAACCCACTGAGCCATCCAGGCACTCCACAGACAGATCTGTTAAAATTCCTGCAATATATTGATGTTTTCTCTAAAAAAATTAATAATCAGTAGTGTAGAATGTCATTTTTAAACTCTTAATGACAACACTATTGAGCGTATTTTCTTATAGAAAAAAATAATATATTCTTTCATTTTGCTTTAGTTTGACCATTTGTGTAATGCACTAATTTCATAAATATGTATTACATGTGTAAGATGGTGTTACTATGCTAAGTATGGTGAATACATTGGTAAAAAGAGATTAAACTGATTCCTTCTCTTCCAAAGCTTATAGTATAGAGGAAGAAACTCTCATGAGGTGATTCAAAGCTAGTTTTTAAGAGCTATGAAGTGTAGATGATACTACGGATGACATCATATGAACAGCAGGGTCAAAGCTTATAGAGCCACTAACACTTCCCTGAAGAAAGGACATCTAGCCTGAGAGTTCAGCAACTATACAAAGAAAAGAGTGAATGTAAAATGTATTCTAGAGAGTGGGTAAACAGCATTACAAATTATAAAATTTGTAAATTACAAAAGTTTGGCAACATTAAAGTAAGATACAAGGAAGCTAAAGTTATCTAGAAAGTTTACAGTGTAGAATGTAAAGGGTGGTGGCCCAGAATGAGTATGAAGGAATAAGCAAGAACAAAATAATATAAAGATACAAAATACAAATAATAAGTTAATCTAAGGAACTGAAACTTCATTCTAACAGCAATGAAGATTCATTGAATTTATTTTTTTTTTTTAAAGAAGAGGGTGCCTGGGTGTCTCAGGCAGTTGGGTGTCTGCCATCAGCTAAGGCCATGATTCTGGGGTCCTGGAATCAAGGACCACATCAGGACCACATCCCCTGTTATGTGGGGAATCTGCTTCTCCCTCTGACTCTCTCTCTCTCTGTCTCTCATGGATAAATAAAATCTTAAAAAAAAAAAAAAAAAGCAGAGAATGCCATTATAAGATTTGTAGATTAGGAAGACCATTCTTGCTATATATCTCTAGATAGAGTTCCAGGGAGATGGAAGTAGGAGGCAGTGGTAATAATACTGATTAGAGATAATAACAACAACAACAACAATAATAATAACAACAAAAACAACAACACTTGGAGCAGGGAACTGGAAAGAAGTAAATATTTCCAAGGATATTTTTGATGGATTTTGTATTGGAAAGTGAGAGAGAGAGAAGGAAGAGGGATCAAATATTATAAATAACTCAGCTCAGAGCACAATAATTTTGAATTATCTCATCTATACGATACCTAAGAAGATATGCAATATAGGGAGCTAACATTTTGACTCTGGTATGAACTAAACCATGTCCACATAAAATCTGTATGTTTAAGTTCTAACCTCAACATGACCGTATTAGGAGGTACTTAATGTAAATGAGGCACAAGGATAGGGTCCTAATCTGATGGGATTAGTGGGTTTAACAAGAAGAGTATATCTCCCCCCCACTCTCGCTCTTTTTTTTTTTTTTTTAAGATTTTATTTATTTATTTAAGAGAGAATGAGAGTGAGAGAGAGAACATGAGAGGGGAGAGGGTCAGAGGGAGAAGCAGACTCCCCGCTGAGCAGACAGCCTGATGCGGGACTCGATCCCAGGACTCCAGCATCACGACCCGAGCTGAAGGCAGTCGCTCAACCAACTGAGCCGCCCAGGCGCCCCATGTCTCTGTCTTTCCATGTGCATGCACCAAGGAAAGGCCAGGAGAGCACCCAGAAACAGGACATTTGCAATTCAAAAAAGGTCTTTACCAGAACCTCACCATGCAGGTGGGCACCCTGGACTTGGACTTTCAGCATTCAGATTTGTGAGAAAATAAATTTCTTTGTCTAAGCCACCATATTGTGTTATGGCATCCTGAGATATAATACACTCTCAGAGGAGATGATTACATGAACAAAGAGAGAAGAGGCACTGCAACAGAAACACTGCCAGGTACCTAGGTATTGTGAATGGACTTACAATTCCTTGCTTTTCAAAACTTTTCCTAGTATGTCTGGTCATGTCTTTTTTTCTTTTTGGTTAAGTTTTAAAAATTCTTGTATTTCCGTATACCAGATCTTTGTATGTCAATAATACCAACTCTATGTTTTATTGTTTTTGTTGTGTTTTGTTAATTGTGGTTGATATTCCCTGATTATCAAATTGATATTTATAGAGGTGAATCAATCAACCATATAATATTTCCAGTCTCCAAATTGTGGTAGAATTTTTTTGTATTTTCTAATATCTCTATGTCATACTTAAAATGATTCTGCTCTGTGTAAACTTGCTTATACATGTAAAAGCTTTAAGAGATGAATGTTGGGCTATTTTCTCATTGCACTAACAAAAAAATCATCTCAGCAGTGGATTAGATGAGGTGTGCTGCCTAGCAACACTCTTCCATATATACTCTGTGTTGCTTAGCAGCAAACTCTCAATAAAGTGCTACCTTGAATTGGTATAATTTGTATCTTTCCTAAATAGAGAAATATAGTGCTGCTTCAGTCCAGTTTCCTCAATAGTTAAATTATGGAATCTGGACAGGGCAGCAAACTAATATTCCCAATTCATTTTGGACCCTATATTCAGAAGGCTATCTCCTCAAACAAATTTTCTTGACCTACTAGAGACCTAAGAATGAGTTTGTGAATAACAAGACTAATATTTCTCAACTCATATTTTATTGACCTTATTATGCATCAGGATTATTGGAGCTAGCACATGTCTGAAATCCAGATCCAAAGATAAATTTTTTTCACCCTGTTATATTGTTCTTATGTCTCCTCTTCTATATCATATATTTTTTTTGAAAAAAACAGTTTGTTACAGTGGTGAACTATCTGGTAATAACACATTACTTGGCAAAACCAGAGGAGCAAGTCATCAACAGATTTCAGTTCAGTGGTGTTTGCCTTTACTCGTTTCTTTCTTCTGTCAATTTTAATGTTTATAGTATTTTCTTGGTCTCATTTGCATCGGAAATGTTACCAAAGAGATCAAGTATTTAATATCCTGATGAAAATATGGCCTCCTAAAAATCCAGCGTTGGGGTTTTATTACATCTATTTAAATAAGAACTTAGTATAAAAGAAAGCATAGAATATTAAAGGGAAGTAAATGATTTCTAAATAAGAATAGGAGCTCAAGATAGGTGGCCTGTAGATGGGATGTTTGACTCCATTGATTCCTCTTATCTCTTTAAAGTTTATCTAAAATGGGAATATACAATTTAAAACTAGCAAAATAGATGAAATTCATAAAGTCTACTTAATAACTAAGAAAACCTTTTCAAAAAGATTAAGTCCCACTTATATGAGGTACCAAGAGCAATCATATTCATAGAGACACAAAGTAGAATGGTGGTGGTGGTGGGCAGTGGGGAAGGGTGAGTTATTGTTTAATGACTATGGAGTTTCAGTTTGGGAAGGTGAAAAAAGTTCTGGATATGGTTAGTGGCAATGGTTGCATAACAATGTGAATATACTTAATGGTCGATTTTATGTTATCTATATTTAAGGATAATAAAAAATTAGAAATAAATCACATAAAAATCATACATATGTTATTGAACTAAATGAATATCAAGTTTGTTATTTATTTTAAAAAAAGGACAGGAAATATTTAGAATTAATAATGATTTGAAATTATATTAGTAAGAAAATAATCTTATGGATTATAAGCATTATTATGTTCATTTTTTCAGATAAAGCAATACACACACAGGTATTGTCCCAAATCATTTGTCCCAAATCACAGGGTGAGGAAGTGACAGAGCCCAGAGACTAACTATAGTATTTACATTCTCAACCACTGTTACACTGCTTTCATGGAGATAATTTTTATTAAGAGTTTACCATGTAATACCATGTATTACTATGTTTTAGATGTATTATCTACTCAGCAGAAGACTAAGTTACTAACAATAAGAACTGTTACATAGATATATTAACCATTAATCCTCATACTAATTTAATGAGGATTAAATAACTATGCATGTTAAAATATTAGATTGGTTTTGGACATAGTAGACACTAAATATGTACCATCTACTATACTAAATATATACTATCATCAATACCATCTTTAGTTGCATAGTCTCAGTGCCATTTCTAGAAATATTCTATTGGCCACATTCTAACATTACTGTCAATAATAGAGAAAAATGTATTATTTTAATAGTATGAATATTAATTTCTTTTGGTAAATCTTCTTACTGTTCTCAGTTTATCTTTTATCCTTCTTATTCTTCAAAGTTTTATTCTCAATGATACCTAGGAAATTATCTACCCCAATAATTTTATTGTAGATTTCATTAATATAATAAGTGTAATTTATTGATAAATTTTTTATGCATCAGAAAAAAAAATCACTAAGGAAGATCTTTTTAATAGAATGGTTAAAGTCTGTTCATCCTACACATATAGGCAATGTATGTTACATTTAAATTATGGACTTTTAAGTAGAATTGAAATACTAAATAAGCAGCACGGTTGTTCTCTTCCTACTGATAGGGGATTATGTTATAAAAATGAGGTTTATCCTATGTAGAACATAACTAACTTGAAGTCAAGGTTAGCAAAAATAGTACACATTCATTAGCATACTAGGTGAATCGTAATTTATATGCCTACTTTAGATCTGGGCCTGGGGGGCGATGGTGTTGGTGGTGATAGCCTCCATTTAAACAAGATAGCTTTTTAGTTTAAAGGTAGAAACTATTGGGCTTATTTTCCATAACATTCTCAAGAGAACAAAACTAAAAAAGGAATCAAAATGTGAAATCATGGGGCGCCTGGATGGCTCAATGGGTTAAAGCCTCTGTCTTCAGCTCAGGTCATGATCCCAGGGTCCTGGGATCGAGCCCCACATCGCACTCTCTGCTCAGCAGGGAGCCTGCTTCCTCCTCTCTCTCTGCCTCTCTGCCTACTTGTGATCTCTGTCTGTCAAATAAATAAATAAAATCTTTAAAAAAAAAATGTGAAATCATTCACATTAAGTACAGGCATTTAAGGATTATCACCATATAAATATATATTCTTTGAAAAAAACTCATTCTAGTTCAGACATTAAAAATTACAAGATTTTTTTGTAATTACAAGATAGGATGAATAGGTTTACAAGCTTACCCTTCAAAAGGTAACTATAGCTATAACCAAAACAACTGTTATACAAATATTTACAAGGCTAAATTTTCTCTAATATTTATACCTAGAATCACATTCAGTCCATCCTCTCACTGGCTTTCCTCAATCTAGCCTATGCAATCATTATACTCTTGTTCTCCTCCAGAACAGTCATCTTCAATTGCTCACACACAAGGTTTTTTTAGGATTTGAGCTAATGAACTCAGTTGCTTTATTTTCCTTCTAAAGGGGTTAGAAATTTCAAGTATCTTGTCCATAGAAAATATTTAGATAGAATAAAGTGTTGAAATTCATCCTAGAAGAAAGTGTTGAAACTCATCAAGTGTGTTCTTATTGGCAATCCACCCAGCAGCTTTAAAAAATGAAAATATAAGTAAAACTAATGGTAATCATTAACAACCCAGCGTTATTATTCTTATATTAGAGTTATATTACAGCAAAACTAAAACAAACTTTCAAATATAGTAGAGAACTACATCCTTAGAATCTTCAAATGAAAACCAAACAGCTGAGAAACTAAAAGACAGAGATTTTTGTTTTGGTTTAGCTTCAGACCTAACCCTCATCTAATCCCGTAATACAAAATCCCGTAATACAAAATACAGATAATTTTTTGTTTATTTTTTCTTTCTTTATGTGGCATAAAATACAGATATAGTCTGGTGAAAATAAGTTTTCTATTCAAGATCTGAAACATAGTAGAATTTCAGGCTCTTGTTAATATTTTCAGAAAGATATAAGCATACTTATGTATAGTTTCTGTAATATATTCTTGAGTTTTAACATATCTATGGGAAACTTTCTATTTATGTTATCTTAGGTTCATCTGAGCATGGATCTCTGCTCCTCAGGTTGTATTATATAGCATTTTACTCTATTACATCATATATACATAATTTCTCTGTATGTTTGAAAGATTTTCAATTTTGTGAAATATCAGGGCAGAACATAGAAATGGCTCAACATGTTTTTAAAAGAACAATTAGGTTTGAGATGACATGATCACATAAATATGGCTGAAAGTTTGGGGAATTTCTAGATTAATAATCTAGAATCTATATTATTATTATAATCTATATTATATCATTATTATATCTATATCATTATTATTATTGATATATTATATTTGATATATTATTAAATTATTATAATATAGATTATTATAATAATTTAATAATATATAATAATATATAATAATTATTTAATAATAATAATTAATAATTGTCAGTTATATTTTGGCTCTAATGAAACTTATTTATGGAAGCTTGCCATAATCACCCACTCTATTGCTCTTGCCTCTAACCTACTACTGTGTTTCACATTAGCCTGTTTACTCACTTCAGAAAATGTGTCAGTAATTTATATGATCTTATCAATTTGTGTATGATGTCTGTTTCCCCCATTATATGAATTCGATACACAATCAAGATCTTATTTCTGTTCTTCTTATCCACTGCATCCTGATCTAGAAGAGTTCCTATCTGGTGAGCTCCTGGAGACTATGAATAAATAAATAAATGAGTAAATGAATATCATCACTATCATCACTTATTTTTCTTACATATTTATGTAAGTGGGGGGGGCATTGTAAGTACTGACTATACAACTTCATTTCTACTTATGTTTCATTGCTCAAATGTGATTATCTGAAATAATATAAGCTTTTTAGATACTAAGATTTGAAAAAAAATCCCTTTTTTCTAATCTAATTTCTCATCTGTAAAAATTACTTAAACAAAATACTGAAAAATGTGAAATCACAATATTCATTCAAGAAAAATATCATCTTAGCAAATCCTAACACAGTCCCATATCCTTATAAATTCAGGATTTGATGGAATCAAATAGCTTTGTTTTTTATTTAATTAAGTATAGAGGTTGCAAAAGCATGTTAAATAAAAAGCAAAAGGGAATTATGGTACTTTGATATATCATACTGATTTTAACCATAAAATTAATTATTTGTGATGCCAACTTCCTTAACAGATAAATTTGGTAAGTCTCCATTTGCTTGTGAATTCTTGAAATAGGGTGGATTGATATATTACTCATTGTTCTATATGTAATCACAGAAACCGCAATCAAGTGTGGCATTCTTAAATCCAATTGTCAAGCCTTATCCATGAGCAGGCCCTATGAAGAGGCAGAGTAGGCAGCTGAATATGTCATATAATTTGAAAGCACTGGGAAATTATTTTTACTTAAAATAAAATATCTTCCTCATTACTTTTCTCTGTGCATGAAATTACATCTTTAGAAATCCCCTGGGGTTTTAACTTTAGTTAAACTTAATATTTAGAAGTGTGACGCTTCTTTTACAAATGCTTTTTGAGAGATCATATGGAGACTCAGGGAACACATTCCCTCTTAACACATTCCCACCTAAAGAACTGTTTCCCTATTTCAGGGAAGTCGTTCCAGTCATGAAGTTCAGATATAATTTATAAAGAAGGAAAGAAGGCCACATGTATATCTGGCCAGATCGGTCAGATCATATCTGGGGAGTCGCTCATTTTGCACTCATATGCTCTTATAGGGAGTTAGTTGACCAAAATTAGAGGCCAGAAGAAAGACTGTGAGAAAGGAGAATTCACACAATCAAATCTTATTATATTTGAGAGAATATTTAGTTTACCCCCTTATTACACTAAGGAACTGAAGATTGAGAAGATTATACTTGCTTGGAGAAATACAGATTCTTTTGGATGAGAAATAACACCTGTACTTCCTGACAATCGCTTTTTCTACTGTGTACAATTACCTCCCATCCAAATCAGAAGAGAAAAAAATAAAGTTGCAATGTAATTATTCTTTTCTGTGTGTATGTGTTCTTATTTTGTCGTTGTTGCATTTAATAAAATTCATTTTGAATGGGGCGCTTGGGTGGTTCAGTCTGACCCTCTGACTCTTAATTTTGGATAAGGTTGTGATCTCAGGGTCACAGGATTTAGTTGGGTGCTGCACTCAGTGGGGAGGCTGCTTGAAGTTCTCTCCCTTTTGGTCTCTCTCCCCTTCTGTCCCTCTCTGCTAGTGCTCTCTCTCTCTCTCTAAAATAAATAAATAAAATCTTAAAAACAAAACAAAATAAAACAAAAAACCTCATTTTGAATTGATTACCCACCAGAATGAAGCTCCTTATTCCATTACTTAAACATTTAATTTGAGTAATAAATATAAAATATTCAGTTACAAATATTTCCCATTTTCTTTTTCTCTTTTATTTTATACTTAGCAATTAATTAATATGCTTCAACATACCATATGTTTTGCTTATGTATTATATTTATTGCCCATTCCCTGCACCATCCATCAGAATTAAGTTTTATGAGGACACAGATTTTTACTGATTTTATTCATGGCTAGGTTTCCAGTGCCTCCAACAATTTGGCACATATTCAGTATTCAATAGTACTTTTTTTTGAGTGAAAAAATGCATGATATTTGAGACAAGAGAAGCAAAATATTCATTAAACCAAAATGTTACCAGTAGCACTCCTACCACTAATACATATTTCTAATACCAAATATAATAATGAAAAGGGCACATGTATATGTTTTAAAAAGGCAGTGGCAAACAAATCAAGAAAACCCTATAGAATGTAGTAATATTTCAGAATAGCAAATCTCATCTTTTAGTGGACTGTTTCTTTATAATCCAGAGTCCTTCTAAGTGAGTTCTATTTTACAGCTTCTAAAGTTGCATTGCAAGTGATTTTGAGGATTTATAGGATTTATTTCTCCATTTCCTCTTACTTTTCTTTTCAAAATTTGCTAATAAATAAAAGATAAAGAGAAAAAAATGGACTTCAGTCAATCTTCATGCATTAGTCAATGCTCTTCTCTGTATATGTAGTACTTAGATGCTCTTTAATTGGCTGTGATGGGCAAAAGAGGTCTGGTTTAGAATGTCAGAAAATAATAGAACCCAGAGAAAAAATTATTAAAGGTACATGTAGTATTAAACTGTCCAGTTAAAGATGAAAATTGCTTGATATTACTTCAGTTTTAATAGTATATTTTATTTAATTGTAAGATGAAAATTTGTAACTCAGTTGTGAGAGACAGCTAAAACCTTGGTTCTCCATATCTTTTTAAAAATTAGAACATTAAATAATTTGTTTGATATAGTGTATGATCACTGAACTCACAATCAATATTTTTAAACTATTTATAATGAAAAAGTTCACTGTTTATTACAAGGGTATGTAACTGTGGTGTTCCTTCCTAAACTTACCAGAGAGAACTCTCAGCAAAACTGTGCATTAGTGTCTGTTTTGATTTTGGTTAACCACTTAACATCTTAGCTTATCTTCAATCAACATAAAGCTTGTCTGACTCACTGACTCTACATGTGATTTAAAGTTTTCATGGTATATGAAGAATGTGATTTAAAATGTAATTTTATTGGACATGTGTTAACATAGTGTTGTAAGTTAAAAAAGAAAAGTTGAGGCAGTTCAGTCTAACAGGTAAATTAGTCATTTATCATGAGCTAGACATTTAGGACTAAAATCATAGTCACAAGATGGTCCAACACCCACAGTCTGATGGTGTGTAATCATGACAGCACAATAAAAATGTTTTTTAAAGATTCTGGATATGAAAGAAGCAGCTATAGGCAGACTCTAACCTGTGCAACTCTATATAACAATAAGAACGAACTTCAAAAAGCAGTTGCAGCAGACAGAAATGTAAGATCATTAACTAGAAACTTGAGGCCATTTATTGTAGGAGTAAATAACTTCTCTAGCTAAACCAAGTCTGTATTACTGTACTATTAATTTATAGTAAGCATTTCTTATCTTTAACTTTTAAAATCATGTTCATATTTTTCCTTTGGGTTAGCATATAAGTTTATAATTTAGAAAGTCTTCTATTGGGAAATTCAGAAAATAAATCAAATTATTTTGGCTTTACTTAATAAATGATTGTGGTTAAAATGAGATACATAATGAAAAATTACTTTCCTTTCTGTTCCTCTCTTCCGGGCTCTCTCCTTCCCCCATTTTTTCCCTTCAAACATACAAACAATATTTATTGCACACAAATTGTGTTTTAAAATTCTGCTTGGTACTAATGCTATAAATACAAATGAGACAAAATCTCTAACCCCAAAAAGCTTATAGTGACTATGGAAATTTTCAAATAAAAAGATGTCATTCCTCTTTGCTTAAATCAAATAGACATTTATGAGATTCTTGTCATAAAGAAGTTGCTGAGAGACATGTCCTTATTCTTTTTTTTTTCTGTATCATATTTGCTATAACATTTGCCTATCAAAGTTGCTCAAAATAATTTTACTAAATTACTGTTTTGTATATTATGTGTTCTGTGTTATATGTTCTGTATTATAACGTTGTGTAGGACTCTTCCTTGATGATACTCCCTGTTTCATATTAATGTGGTACGGACTTTTTCTGTAAGTCTGTCAGTGACTGGAAGAAGATATATAAAAACTGTTTAATGATATTTAAAAATTCATATACGGGGTGCCTGCGTGGCTCAGTCAGTGCCTTCAGCTCAGGTCACGATCCCAGGGTCCTGGGATTGAGCCCACATTGAGCTCCCTGCTAGGCCAGGAGTCTGCTTGTCCCTCTCCCTCTGCCCTGATCTTGTTCTCTGTCTCTGTCTTTCTCTCTCTCTCAAAAAAACAAAATCTTAAAAAAATCTTTAAAATCTTAAAATCTTAAAAGAATCTTAAAAAAAAGTAAAAATTCATATGATTAGTACATTATAGAGAAATCAAACATCATTTCTGTCTCTCTTTATATGTCTATGTATTTCTTCCTTGACAATACATATATTTCAATAGGGGCACAATCACGACTCATAGGCAGATAGAAGGCAAATGAAGAAATAAGCTTCAATAGATTTACGTGAAATCAGAGTATCATTTGTTGGTGATATTCTATCCTTTCTAGGTGCTAAAGAGAAAATTTATTGTGTGAGTTTTTAATCATGTACTTTTCATCCAGAAAGAATGGTGTTAAACCCAATTGACAGTGTGATGCTCTTTACTCTTCTTCACTGGGCTGTAATTTCTAAGAAGAGAAGGACTGATCCACCAAGTGCACTAATGTATTTCCAGCACATAGCATGATGCCTCGTACATGGTAGCTATTCAATAAATATGTCTTTTACAAATGAATGGTTTTAAAGTCCTCTTAAGACCTTATGAAAAAGCAAATATTATCCCATTCTAAGCTAGTTTTAGATCTTGACTCAAGCAGCTTTTTTACATAACCCCAAAATAGATTAAGGCCCTTGGTAATTGCTCTAGTAACACCTCATAGTTGTCTTACATGGCACTTACTACATTATAATATTTGGTAGTTATTAAGTAACTACTACTCTACTTCTTGTCTTCTCCGTAGGGAAAGAACACATTTACTTAGTTCATCACTTTGTCTCTGCTGAGTATAATATTCCCAGAAACAATATTAACAACTCAGAAAATATTAATTAAATTATTTAAGGAATTACTGTGCTTCAGCTTATCATTAATAAAAATGCTAATAGATTTTATCATCGTTTTTGTAATATAGCTACACTGTTAGAAGGGTAAAATTATAGGTTTTATATCATGTTTCCCATCCTTCCCTAAATCTAAAACTTAAAAAGATCACCAATCTGCAATTAAGTTAGTCCAAGTAATTCTAATTTTACAACAATTAGATTATCAGCCCTTTAAATATTTACTTAAATTCATATTTTAAGGTTACTATTTGTTATTAAAATAGAACACACAAATTTCACTTCTTTTAGGCAAAAATTATATAAAATAAAGAAATAACTCTTAGTTTTCAGTAAAGCTTTAAACTCATCGTCCTTTTCAACTAGAGTTATATTGCCTTTCAACAGCTAAAAATATGAAGAGCAAGGTAACCTTTGAGAAAAGAAAAGAGAAATGTCATCTTTATTGCCAATAGGGCACAAAAACATGACAGATTTTTTATTGGTAATATTCAGGAAACTGATGACAAAGGTGTCTTGTCAGTGAATGATAATTGTTGAATTTCCATGAGTCTGTTGGAATTTCACTGTTCCTGCGCAAAACTGTGAGGCAGAGAAGTTTCCCTCTTAGCTTCTCTTTCATATTCTTCTCTCTTAACACATCTCTTCACATGGTCTCCATGAATGCCCAGCACATTCATGGTTCCCTTTCATTTCACAGAGCTCCTCACTTCAGCACTCCGCCCTACTTTATTTCCCCTGAATTATGATACAGGTTATTTATTTCAAATCTCACATATAATGCTCCATATTCTAGTTTATTTTCTCAGCTATTGTCATTACACAAAGTAGTCTGATAAAATAAGTCGCACAAAGCTGATGGTATATTTTATTATTCTTTGCATTTGTATATTCATTTTGTTTTATTTATTTTTTTCATCTCACACAATTACAATTTTGTTTTTGTTCCGGTGAGAATATCAAAGCTCTACTCTCACAGTAACTTTCAGGGATACAATCCAGCATTAACTATAGTCACGTGCTGTACATTAGATCACTGGGGTTTATTTATCTTCCATCAGAAAGTTTATACTCTTGGATAACATCTCCCCATTTCCTGCACCCCTGAGCCTCTGGCTATGTGTGATGTTTTTAGATTTCACATAAAAGTGAGATCGTACAGTATTTGTCTTTCTCTGACTCATTTCACTTAGCACAATGCCTTCAAGGTCCATCTATGTTGTCACAAAACACAGTTTCCTTCTTTTTTGTGGCTAAGTAATATCACTATATATGTGTGTATGTATGTGTATGTATTCATATTTTGTTTATTCACTCATCCATCAATGGACAATTAGGTTGTTTCCATGTCTTGACTATTGTGAATAATGTTGCAATGAGCGTGGAGATGCAGGTACCTCTTTGAAACAATAATTTCATCAGATATATACTCAGAAGTGGGATTGTTGGATCATATGGCAGTGATCTTATGCATGTATGTATGTATGTATGTATTTATTATCTCTACCCCCAACGTGGGGCTTGAATTCACAACCCTGAGATCAGGAGTCACATGCTTTACCAACTAAGCCAGCCAGGCTCCCCAGCAGTCCTTTTTGTAGTGTTCTGGGGAGCCTCCACACTATTTTCTGTAATGGTTGTACCAATTTATATTCTCACCAGTAGTAGTCAACCGGGTTCCCTTTCCTCTACATCTTCACTAGCATCTGTTATCTCTCTTCTTCTTTTATAATAGCAATTTTTAAAGTGTGAAGTGATATCTCATTGTTGAGCACTTTTTCATATACTTGTTGACCATTTGTATGTCTTCTTTGCAAAAATGTCTATTCAAGACCTCTGCCCCTTTTTTGGCGATTTTTTTCTTTTAGTGTATATCTTCTTCTTTTTTAATTTTTTAAAATTTAAAATCAATTTAATTAATATATAGTATATTTCATTTTAAAATTAGACGTGTGAGGGCAACCTTCTCGGGTCCCCTCCCTCTTTGGGAGCTTTTTACTATCACTCAATAATACTGCTCTGTTGCCCACCAAAATATATATATATATATATATATATATATATATATATATAATTAAGTAAGTAAAAAATAAAATTAGATGTGTGAAAGTGACACTATATTATCTCATTAGTATAGCAATAATCAGGCAATATAAGGACTTTTTGTAGGTAGATGTAAGCCATATCAGCCAGAACAGAACTCTCACTGACTAAAAATTCTGGATCCTACTTGCCTGTATTATTCTTGTACTTCTTTTGAGTTGTAAAAATATCATTGAGTAGTCCCACATATTAATCCTGTTGATGAAAGAATATAAACTTTAATTTTTAAAAAGTAGCTTTCTGCAATAGTTTTAGGAATAAAAATTAAAAAAAAGAATGAGGCTTCAGTTTAAGATGATTAACCTAAGGCACATTATATTTATCATCAATAATCACAGTGACAATGCCAAGTTGGCCGGAACATTGCTGTGACAATGTCAACCTGCCATTATGCTACATGTAAAGCACTTTAGAGGGTAGCAAGTATCATTTCTTAGTACATATGAACCATCACAGCCATTACTACTGGAAGACAGTTTAAGCCTCCTGGCAAAGGAGTTACATAGCATCAATATTTGTAAGAAAACTACAAAACTCCCCCTGCTGGCAGAAAGTACTAAGAAAATTATCATAGTAAACAAATCTTTTTTCAGGTAATAAGAGAGGGGGGAAATGATAAGAATCAGTCAGCTGCCCAAGGTGATATAATAATCAGAAACCAATCAGCAAGTTAACTGCTCTGGGGCAGTGAGTAGCTTTCTAATGGTTGATAGGTAATGATACATAGTCAGAAAAACAGGCTCATAGGTAAGTAACCTTCATTTTTCCAAAGGCAATGCACACCATTTATTATACTGTCATGATTCCATAGCTGGAGGCTTAGAGAGCTCTTAACTTGTAAATAGATTTTGGATAATGGTTAACTCCAAATGACTTCATTCTTGAGGCAGATTACAGATAGCAATTTTTTAGGAAGATCTGATGGGAAGACTAGCTACTTGTCTTGTAATTTTCCACTACTGTAACATTTTGACCCTTAGAAAAATGTTGAATTAGTGCTATTTGACCAGTTTTGTTATCATCACCAGATTTCTGTTGTTAGAGTAGCAGCATCTTCTCAAATGTCTAAGGTTTCCATGATCCAGCTCAGTGATTTTCAACATTAACTTTCAGGGACAGAGACAGTTTAGAACAGAGTATATGTAACTAGTAAGGCATAAACTGGAGACGCTCTCTTAGGTGGTGATATTTTAACAGAAATTAAAATCTTAATACAAGACACTCTAATCAGAATGTAATGCATTGGCACATATTTAAATAGATGGGATTATTTGGGGGACTATTTCTCAAGGCATTTTTTTTTGGTTCCATTTTCTTATAAAGGCAAATTGAGAGGTTTACATCAGTATTTCCACAAGATACTATTTGTACATACAAGGGCCTGTGTTCAAAAAATTTTGGGAAGCACCAGTTAGTGTATTATCTCTTAACGTACCTAACATGAGTCAGTATATTGAATTATTTGGAATTAAAAATTTGTTTTTTTAATGCTTTTCCAAACATATACAACCATAGAAAACTTTTTAATGTAAATCCTTGCAATATTCAGTGAAACACGACTTTAGAAATACCGATCTAGAAAAGAAGGACATTGACTTGTCTTTGATTACAGTTAGTTTTCCAAGGAACAAAGGCATAGTAAGATATATTAAGATTTTTTAAAAATCTATATATAAAGTTAGTAAACATTAGATGTAAAATTGTGTAATGATGCCATATGTGAAATTATTTTAGTTGTTCACAGTGTTTACTGCCATGTTTATAACTCCCCCCACTGCCGAATATTTTGCAGTACATGTAGCTCATGGAAAGCAATATGTGATGATCATAAGGCAATCTTTCCTCACTCTAAATAGAGATTTGAGTCACAGTACAGCAGAAAGGGCATTATAGATTGATAGTGCACTCATATGCTCACAGGTGAAAAAGAACATTTCAGGGAGACAGGATAGCTCATGACAAATGTAGTCTCCCATGTCTGCTGGTATAATGTTTAGTATAAAAGGGAAATGAAGATGCAAAGAACAATGGTCAGAACATTAAATGCTTTGAATGCAAAGCCAAAGTCTTAGAACATGGTCTATAATCTTTGAAGAGGAGGCTTTTATGTAGTGGGAACAATTGAGAAAAAATAAAAATGTTCATGGCCTGCAATTTTCTCCTGCAAATTAAAAGAACCTTGTTGAATTCCATGAATAATATATATTCTTATAAGTAGGATGAGCTATTTTATTTAATAGAAAAATGTTACTAAGAAATTGGCACTGCTTTTTAATAATAAAAATTAATATTAATATCTAGAAATATTTTAGAATGAACAACACAAAGACAGCTTTATTGTTCATCCCCCTCACTTGTGACCTGGAAGGTTTACCTGCATGATCTCACTGTATTCTCACTTTACAGCAAAAACTATTGAAGTTTGGAGACTTCAAGTTACTTTCTCAAGCTCACACTTAGAAGACCTGGGGATTCAAATTTATTCCTTTCAATGCAGTGTTTATTGAACATCTATTTAGTGTCAGGTACTATGTAGGCCACTGGGAATAGAGCAATGAACAAAATAGTCCTTCCTCAGCCTTTTCAAAACCATGCCTTTTTATTTTGTAGATTAAGTTCTCTGTCTACTTGGGCAAGCCCACCTGAAGCATCATTACCACCTGAGATCTCCTGGAATAGCCAGATGCTAGGACATTGTTACTATCATTGCATCGCTTCACAAATTCTAGACCCAAGTGCCACCAGGGGCGCAACACAGCATCATTCACAGGCTGAACATCTCTACAAATTCCTTTTGTGAAATCCTTCATTTTCAAGTTTGTGGTTACATATTGGTTGTACCACATTCACTCTATAGTACCCTGTGCTTTTCCTTTGCAAAAAATGAACACTGCACTTGAAATCAGATTGCCAAGCTAAAAGGCATATATGCTGGTGGTGGGCACTGAGTTGCTCATGCCTGTGTTTCCTGAGAACAATTTGTACCAGGGGTGCACTGTGGCTTATTTTGTATAAATAAGTCCTTCTACTTAGTGGAGAAAAAAATCTATAGGAATAAGACTAGACATCAACTGGGAGATATAAAAATTATAAAAGTCCAGCCAAACTAGAGGAAATAGGATACACAGGATTGATTGGGAAAATATTTAGAGAATAAAATCTGAAGTATTTAATGACTGACTAGGTGGAAATGAAAACAGAAGAATCTAGCAAAACTTCTGTATTTCTGAGTTGTACACTGAGTTGTACCTTTCTAAAGAAGGAAGAATGGAAAATATTACCAACTCTGTTTAAAAAAATTGTGTCTGTGTGTGTCTATCACATATAACAGTTGCTATTTTCCTGCTAATTTTATTTTCTCACACTCCGATTCCTAGAAAATTCCATTATTTTTGTGGCTTATTCTAGTACTTATATACTCACCATGACTCTAACATATCATATGTAAGACTAGCTCTCTATACCCTACTATATACTAACTTTATCTCCTAAACTTCAGACTCTTATATCCACTTTCCTACTAGACACACCTCCAGATTAATATCCCACTGGTAAATTAATTCAGTATGTCTTAATCTGTACTTACAATATTTGTATTCAAAATTTTTCTTCCTGTTACACAGCACAATACAAACTGTTATAATCTGGGTTGGTTCCCTTTCACTCTATAAACCTGATTTCTCATCTACAAAAGAGGAATAATGCCTATATGAGATTATTTCTATAAAATTTCTATTAAGACTAACAGCACAGAAGTATTAGCATTATGTTCTTACACTAGTAAAAGCTCAACAATTAAAAACTGTTGATGACTAGTTTATTCATTTATTCACTAATTCTGAAACAAATACTACTGAGGAATTGTTTTGTGAAGGGGCCATTATAGGTACCAAAGATGGAGCAAAAAATAAGTAAGGCCTCAATTCTCCGACAGTTTCATTCTAATTGGGGGAAAGCAAATGATAAAAAATAAATATATGATAAAGTTAATGATATAAGAGTTACAAAGATAAATAAACAAGCCCTGAAATAATGCAAGATAAGTAGGAGTGATCTTTCTGGTAAAGAAATCACTGAAGGTCATTCTGGAGAGGTGACATTTGAGCAAAGACATGGTAAAGTGAAGAATGAATAGGATGAAGAACTTTCAAGGCAGAGATGAGGAACTGAAAAGGTAGAAGCATGCTTGCTATATTTAAGGATTAGCAAGAGGTCAGTATGGATGTTGTTAAGTGAGCAAGAGGTGAAATCCACAGGAAATAAGGTCAGAAAGATAGCCACAGGCCAGATATTTTGATGTTTATTTACTGCATGCTATAGATTGTCGTTTATTCTAGAAACACCAGAGGGAGGTATAAAATGAAGCCTCTTTAAAAAGAAACTATTATAAAAATAATAAATAACAGTAATAACAAACCTTGTGTAAAGAAATAATGAAAATTATTTAAAATAAGTCAGTGATGGGGGGGCGCCTGGGTGGCTCAGCGGGTTAAAGCCTCTGCCTTCGGCTCAGGTCATGATCCCAGGGTCCTGGGATTGAGCCCCGCATCGGGCTCTCTGCTCGGCAGGGAGCCTGCTTCCTCCTCTCTCTCTGCCTGCCTCTCTGCCTACTTGTGATTTCTGTCTGTCAAATAAATAAATAAAATCTTAAAAAAAAAAAAAAAAGTCAGTGATGGGGCACCTGGGTGGCTCAGTGGGTTAAAGCCTCTGCCTTCGGCTAAGGTCATGGTCCCGGGGTCCTGGGATTGAGCCCTGCATCAGGCTCTCTGCTCGGCGGGGAGCCTGCCTCCTCCTTTCTCTCTGCCTGCTTCTGTGCCTACTTGTGATCTCTGTCAAATAAATAAATAAAATCTTTAAAAAAATAAAAATAAAATAAGTCAGTGATATTGTGATCAGACTAAATTTAAATTGAAAATGATATTGTTTTACAGTTGTTTAGATGAACAGCACTAGCTAAATCAGATTTTACTTTTTTTCTCTGTATAGTTTGGCCCTTCTTATACATATTGGTCTTGAATATAGCTTATTTATTCCAAAATTTTTTAATTACCAAAGCTATTCTTAACAAGTGGTAAAAATGATGCATTTTAACCTACTTTAAGTTTTCTCTTTAAAGTGCACTTGGCTCATCATAAATATTCAAGATGCAATCATGTTCTATTTTGAACATCTTCTAGGAAATTTCATAATTATAGCATGTTATATTAAAATTTTACATATAAGCTTGAATCCAAGATTCTGCACTTCCCATAAGACATTTTTTTCATAAGAATATATATACCAGCTGACCCTCAATCCAATATAAAGATATTTCATTACTCAAATTAGTGTTTTGATGGTGATAAGCAAAAATGTTAATATTTACACAAAACACTTGCTGAGGACTATAAACATAGAAATGTCATATTCCTTTTAATTGGTTACAACATAGCCACACCTCAAGAACTTTTAAGAATTAATACTCTTTCATTTAAATTTTTTTTTAATTTTGAAGATTTTATTTATTTATTTGAGAGAGAAAGAGAGAGAGCACATGCACATGGGGGCAGAGGAGGGTTAGGGGGAGGAGAGAGAAAACCTCAAGCAGACTCCCTGCTAAGGGAGGAGCTTGACACAAGGCTCAATCTCATGATGTTGAGTTCATGACCTGAGTTGAAATCAAGAGTCAAGACATTTAACCGACTGAGCCACCCAGGTACCCCAAGAATTGCTACTCTTTTATAAGAAAATTTTGTTTGTATTTCTTTGCATATAGTGTTATACACACATCCTGAAAGCTTGATTTCATTAGTACTCAAAAAATTTGTAGGGATTTATCCCATAAAAACATCCAAACACTTTACTGTAGAAAGAGATACAAACATGTCCAATAATTATTTACTTAGGGTTTGAATTTAATAATATGCTGGGCAAGGAAAAGTTTGACTCTCTGAAGAGAGTTCAGTGAGTCTCCTCAACTCTGAAGTAGGACAGTGTCATATAGAATAAGGCAGAAATACCTCCCAATTACGATAGAGTTGTAAAGGCATTTGCTGATTGCTTATAGAAGGAAATTGGAAATCTAAGTTGCTTATTATTATCACAATGTGAATTTTTTTGGCAGGCAGAAAATGAGGTTCACTTTTTAAAAAGGTCTGAAATGTTAAGACTTGAGTTAGCTTGGAGTCATGGAAGAGTCAGACCCATGCATATGCACATCAGTATAACTGAAGAGAGATCTCCTTTATCATTACTTATACTCATTTAGTACACCATAACTTAAAGGATAAAAATCCCAAGTATGTATTTCAAGATGTTATTTGGTTCAGAACTGTTGGTCTAATCAGCATTTTTTGTTATTATTCTTTTCTGTTTTTCTCTTTTTATTCTATATTTGGCTATAGTAAATTGGTTGCAATTCCTCCATCCCTGGTATGCTGTAGACACCTAAAATGCCTTTACACATACTGTTTCCTTTGCCTTTTAGTCAGTGTTAATAAATATCTATTAACAATGTGTATTTAATAAGTGTTTATTATACATTAATTATATACTAGGAAATAGGATATAAAATGGTGAACTAAAAAAAATGCCAAGATTTATTCATTTAATATGTATTTTGAATATCTACTTTGTGCTAGGCATTGTGCTATGAAGTAAAGATAACATGATGAGCTAAACATAAATTACCACCATCATAGTGTTAAAGGAAACCAGAATACCAGCCCTACGTATGTTCTCTTTGACATAAAAATTATTTTAAGCTGAAGGTAATTAAAAAGGAGCAAATTCAGAGAGTTTCCTCTGCCATCCATGTCCTTTTCTGCTTCAACCCAGAACTAAATTCTTCTTTTACTAGAGACAAACTCTTATCAACCAAGAGACGACACCAGAGGAATCTCAAACAAACCTATTCCATTAATTTCCTCTCATATATTTTCCTTACAACAGTTTGTCACCCTTGGAAGCCTAAAACTGCTTTCCTTTGTTCTTTTTCTCTACGATTTATTTTTCTTTGTTAAAGATGCCACATAAGCAAGAGTTCTATGCTACCCCTTTGAGCTACTTTTCACTGAGGTTTCTCCCACAAAATGTATGATGCGTATAAATAAACTATTTGTTTTTCTCTTGTTAATCTACCTTATTATTAAAGAACCCCAGCTGAAAATCTACAATGTTTTTGAAGTACAATTTTGTCTTATCTAAATATTTACATTCAAGTGGAAGTTTCAAAAGGCAAACAAGTAAATGATGTAAGATATGTCCTGTTAGGACTATCAAAGGAAAAACTGTACTGGGCAAAGTTAAACAAGGAAGGAAATTTTTTTTCGAGGGTATCACAACAGGGGAAGTAGGCCAAAACTAATCTGAACTCAATTTTACTGAAACAAAGAGTGAGAGAATTTTTGAGGGTTGAAATGAACTAGTGAAAAAATACCAGAGGATGTTTAAAAGGAGGATGATCAGAGGAATGTGTGGCATACGTTGAGTTATTACCTGAGTTTGCAGATATTTTTTTCTGTGATTAGGCTATCTGCGTTTGCTAATTGGCTGCCATGGAAATTAGGCTCCCATCCACTTCATAGAGACTGAGAGGAGTACTATCTTTCTTGATGATTAAATTTCAAAGGGATATCTCTCCTATGTCTGTAAGAAAGATATATCTCGGTTGTAAATTGGCAAGAGGCTTTTGCAAAAAGACTAACGTGAATCTTAAAGGGGCACAGAAAGAATTCACAATTACATGCTTTCTAAATAAAATATTTTAAGAAAAGAGAGGTCTGAAGCCTAGAATGAGGAAGAAGCCTGTCTAGCATACAGTCAAGCTGAGGTTAATGTGAAGGCCATCTTGGTCAAGAGAAAACAAGAGGAAAGTGTAGTGGAGAGCAACTCGTTAAGAAAGGATTTTAAAGAGATGGCTGAGGAGGTGATATTGAGCAGTGCCAAAGAGGTGGATATTCTGAAAGTATTCCACAGAGGGGCGAAAGTTTCTTGTCAGGGAGAAAAGAAAAAAAAAAATTCTTCCCTAATGCTCCCTTTTTAACTCCCATTCTCAACATTGTCCTAAAACAGCTGGAAAAATTAAGTAGTTTCTCTAGTTTTCTCCTTTATATCCTGGGACTAGAGGACTGCCCTGATCATAAGTACTTGGTTTCTACTTCCTAGCTCTTCAACTCTGTAAGATGCCTCCGTATAGAAATGTATCAAAACATGAGGCTAACTCTCACCACAGTTACTTAATGTAGTACTGGAAGTCTTAGCCATAGCAATCAGACAACAACAACAACAACAACAACAACAACAATGAAAATAAATGGTGTCTAAATCATCAAAGAAGAAGTCAAACTTTCAGTATTTGCAGATGACATGATCCTCTACATAGAAAACCAAAAAACTCCACCAAAAAATTGCCAGAACTGATACAGGAATTAAGTAAAGTTGCAGGATACAAAATCAATGCATAGAAATCTGTTGCATTTTTATATAACACTAATGAAGTAGCAGGAAGTGAAATCAAGGAATTTATCCCATTTACAATTGCACCAAAACCAATAAGATATCTAGGAATAAACCTAAATAAAGAGGTAAAATATCTCTACTTTAAAAGCTATAAAACACCGATGAAAGAAATTGAAGGTGACACAAAAAAATGGAAAATCATTCCATGCTTACGGACTGGAAGAACAAATATTGTTAAAATGCCTATATTACCCAAAGCAATGTATACATTTAATGCAATCTCTATCAAAACACCACCAGAATTTTTCACAGAACTAGAACAAACAATCTTAACAATTTATGGAACCACAAAAGACCCCAAATAGCCAAGGAAATCCTAAAAAGAAAAGCAAAGCTGGAGGCTTCACAGTTCTGAACTTCAAGCTACCTTATAAAGCTATAGTAATCAAGACAGCATGGTACTGGCACAAAAATAAACACACTGATCAAAAGAACAGAATATAAAACCCAGAAATGGACCCACAACTATAGGGTCAACTAATCTCTGACAACAGAGGATAGAATATCCAATGGTAAAAAGACAGTCTTTTCAACAAATGGTGTAGGGGAAACTAGACAAGCAACATGCAAAAGAATGAAACTGGACCACTTTCTTACATCATACACAAAAAGAAATTCAAAATGAATTAAAGACCTAAATCTGAGACAGGAAATGATTAACATCTTAGAGGAGAAAATAGGCAGTAACCTTTCTGACATCAGCTATAGCAATTTTTTAATAGATTCATCTCCTCAAGCAAGGGAAACAAAAGCAAAAATAAGCATTGGGACCTCAACAAAATAAAAAGCTTCTGCACAAGGAAAACAATCAACAAAAATAAAAGCAACCTACAAAATGGGAAAAGATATTTGCAAATTACGTATATGATAAAGGGCAAGTATCCAAAATCTAAAAAGAACTTATCAAACTCAATACCTCAAAAGCAAATAATCTAGTTAAAAGATAGGCAGAAGATAAATAGACAATTTTCCAAAGAATACATCCACATGGCCAGCAGACACATGAACAGATGCTCAACATCATTCAACATCAGGGAAATACAAATCAAAACTAGGATGAGATGCTACCTCACACCTATCAGAATGGCTAGAATTAACAGCACAAGAAACAGCAGGTGTTGGCAAGGATATAGAGAAAGGGGAACCCTGTTGCATTGTTGATGAAAATGCAAATTGGCGCAGCCACTCTGGAAAATAGTATGGAGGGTCCTCGAAAGTTAAAAATAGAACTACCCTATGATCCGGCAATTGCACTGCAAGGTCTTTACCCAAAGGATACAAAAATACTAATTTGAAGGGATACATGCACTCTAATGTTTACAAAAGCATTATAAACAATAGTCAAATTATGAAAGGAGCCCCAATGTCCATCAACTGATAAATGGATAAAAAAGAGGTGATAATATACATACACACACACACATACACACAAACACACACACACACACACACATATAATCTTGCCATTTGCAAGGACATGGATGGAGCTAGAGAATATCAATGCTAAGTGAAATAAATCAGTCAGAGAAATACAAATACCGTATGATTTCACTCATATGTGGGATTTAGGTAACAAAACAATCAAACATGGGTGATAGGGTGGTGCAGGAGAGAGGCAAACCAAGAAACAGATTAACTACAGAGAACAAATTGAAGGTTACTGGAGGGGAGGTGGATGGGGAGTTGGGTTAAATAAGTGATGGGGATAAAGGAGTGTACTTGTGATAAGCACTGGGTATTGTACCTAAGTGTTGAAAAACTAAAGTTCTACACCTGAAACTAGTATTACACTGTATGTTAACTAACAGGAATTTAAATAAAAACTTACAAAAAACCCCCACCCCAATCCAATCCAACCTAAACCAACCAACCAAACAAACAAACAAACAAAACTATGAGGCTATTGGAGAGAAAAGGGAAAGGACTACAAACATTTCTTATAGGAAATAAATTTCTCTTGGGTGTTGCCTTACAAAGGACACAGTGTTAACTGTTATTATGTCTTTAACCATTGTTACTGTTTAATAACTGTTTAATCTACAGTGTCTTTAACTTAAATTCAGTGCAGTTATTTCTGCAAAAATATTAGAATGCAATTCTATATTGCCATTTTTATTGGTGTCATACATTTCCAGTGATTGACAATTATATTCATAACAAAAACTTGCCTCTTTAGCCATCTCCTTACAGTGGGCTAAAAACTCCAAATCAGAACATGGGCCACCCTGATTGAAAATGTGAACTGAATTATAGAATTTTTTAAACAATAGAGTATCATCATTGTTATATGATCTATTCCAAACAACTGCTAACAAAGTGCTACCAAGTGGAGGTCCACTAGGGCCTTTTAAAAAATAAATAAACTTCATTAACAGTTAATTTATATATAAATAAGAATGAGATATTTAAATATTCTCTCAGATATGTTAAATATTTCTCATGCAATTTTATTTCCTTATTATTAAAATGGTTTCTTTTCTAATACAAAACTAGGGGGGCGGAACGTAGACTCTCCTTACAAAATTTCAATGCAGTGAGTTGTATTGTTATTCCCTCTCCCTCATGAACACCACACAGTGAATTTTCAAAACATGGCTTCTGGACTAGCTTGATTTATAAAGTTGAATGCCATATAAATAACCTGCATAAAGACTGGAGAAATTTCATAAGGAGTAACCATACTAATTAGTTTACATGATAACAGTCTAAAGTTATTGCTCAGTTTGAACAGTAGTAATTTTAGGAAATAAGTTATATCTGCCTCTTACATTTTCTACTACAACAAATAAATACTTTTATCTTTCAATAAACTAAAAATTTTAAATTTAAGCAAAATCCTGATTAGGGTGAAAGTGGGTAGTATGAACAGCAACTGACTGAGAAGTCCTTAGTTGTTCTAAAAGTGTTTTTTTTTTTTTTAAGATTTTATTTATTTATTTGACAGACAGAGATCACAAGCAGACAGAGAGGCAGGCAGAGAGAGAGAGGAAGGAAAGCAGGCTCCCTGCTGAGCAAAGAGCCTGATGTGGGGCTCCATCCCAGAACCCTGGAATCATGACCTGAGCCAAAGGCAGAGGCTTTAACCCACTGAGCCACCTGGGTGCCCTGGTATTTGTTTTGTTTGTTTGTTTGTTTGTTTGTTTTTGTTTTTGATAGAGTGAGATCACAAGTAGGCAGAAAGGCAGGCAGAGAGAAAGGGAGAAGCAGACTCCCCACTGAGCAGGGAGCCTGATGCGCGGCTCGATCCCAGGACCCTGAGATCATGACCTGAGCCGAAGGCAGAGGCTTAACCCACTGAGCCACCCAGGTGCCCCTATTTTTTTTTCAAAGAAACTAGATTAATGAAAACGTTATGGTAGAACATAAATTAATGAAGCCTTATTCAGATGTGAGTTAACTGTTCTCTTTTAAATATTGCTACTAGTATGTGAACAGAAAAAAAAATCTGATATTACAAAATTCCTTGTTTAAAATATTTTTAATTATACTATAATTTAAACACATAGAATTAATTTCCTATGAAGTAGAAGCTGTCCTTCACTAAAAAATGAAGAGCTATAAAATTGACATTAGCCAACATTATTAAAATACTGAGAATGATTTTTACATTTTAGTAATTTGTTCATTTTAGTTAACATTAAAAATAAGTGCATTCATAATTTATCAGAAACAATTGTTTGTTTATATGTAATGTCTTCTCCATTATTATTATTTTTAAAGATTTTAATTATTTATTTGATAGCAAGAGAGAGAATACAAGTAGGCAGAGGAGCAGGCAGAAGGAGAGGGAGAAACAGACTCCCTGCTGTGCAGGAAGCTAGATGCAGGGCTTAATCCTAGGACCCTGGGATCCTGACCTGAGCTGAAGGCAGATGCTTAATGACTGAGTCACCCAGGCGCCCTGTGTTCTTAAATTATTAGGCAATGGCATTCTTTTTGTTCTTTCATTTTATTTTTTCAGTGTTCCAAGATTCATTGTTTAAGCACCACACCCAGTGTTCCATGCAATACATGCCCTCCTTAATACCCACCTTCCTCCCCTCCAAATCCCTCAGTTTGTTTCTCAGAGTCCAGTCTCCCATGCTTCATCCCCCCCTCCGATTTCCCCCAATTCACTTTTCCTTTCCTTCTCCTAATGTCCTGCATGTTATTCCTTATGCTCCACGAGTAAGTGAAACCATATGATAATTGACTCTCTGCTTGACTTATTTCACTCAGCATAATCTCCTCCAGTCCCGTCCATGTTGATACAAAAGTTAGGTATTCATCCTTTCTGATGGAGGCATAATACTCCATAGTATATATGGACCATATCTTCTTTATCCATTCGTCTGTTCAAGGGCATCATGGTTCTTGCCACAGTTTGGCAACCGTGGCCATTGCTGCTATAAACATTGGGGTACAGATGGCCCTTCTTTTCACTACATCTGTATCTTTGGGATAAATACCCAGTAGTGCAATTGCAGGGTCATAGAGTAGCTCTATTTCTAATTTCTTAAGGAATCTCCACACTGTTTTCCAAATTGGCTGCAGAAACTTGCATTCCCACCAACAGTGTAAGAGGGTTCCTCTTTCTCCACATCCTCTCCAGCACATGTTGTTTACTGTCTTGTTAATTTTGGCCATTCTAACTGGTGTAAGGTGGTATCTCAATGTGGTTTTGATTTGAAACTCCCTGATGGCTAGGAATGATGAACATTTTTTCACGCGTCTGTTAGCCATTTGTATGTATTCTCTGGAGGGGATCTGTTCATGTCTTCTGCCCATTTTTTGACACAATTATCTGGTTTTTGAGTGTTGAGTTTGAAGAGTTCTTTATAGATCTTGGATATCAGCCCTTTGTAGTGTCATTTGCAAATATCTTCTCCCATTCCATAGGTTGCCTCTTTGTTTTGTTGACTGTTTCCTTTGCTGTCTATGTTCTCAAAGTCCTAGAGAGAACATAGGCAGTAACTCTTCGACATTGGCCATAGTAACTTCTTTTAAGAGATGTCTCCATTCTTCTACATATGGCTGTCCAATTTTCCCAGCACCATTTATTGAAGAGACTGTCATTTTCCACTGGATATTTTTTCCTGCTTTGTCGAAGATTATTTGACCATAGAGTTGAGGGTCCATATCTGGGCTCTCTACTCTGTTCCACTAGTCTGTGTGTCTGTTTGTATGCCAGTACCATGCTGTCTTGGTGATCACAGCTTTGTAGTAAAGCTTGAAATCAGGTAACGTGATGCAGCCAGTTTTGTTTTTCTTTTTCAACATTTCCTTAGCAATTTGGGGTCTCTTCTGATTCCATACAAATTTTAGGATTATTTGCTCCAGCTTTTTGAAAAATACCGGTGGAATTTTGATCGGAATGACATTAAAAGTTTAGATTGCTCTAGGCAGTATAGACATTTTAACAATGTTTATTCTTCCAATCCAAGAGCATGGAATGGTCTTCCATCTTTTTGTGTCTTCTTCAATTTCTTTCATGAGTGTTCTGCAGTTCCTTGAGTACAGATCCTTTACCTCTTTGGTTAGGTTTATTCCCAGGTATCTTATGGTTCTTGGTGCTATAGTAAATGGAATAGATTCTCTCATTTCCCTTTCTGTGTTTTCATTGTTAGTGTATAAGAAAGCAACTGATTTCTGTACATTGACTTTGTATTCTGCCCCATTACTGAATTGCTGTATGAGTTCTAGTAGTTTGGGTGTGGAGTCTTTTGGGTTTTCCATATAAAGTATCATGTCATCTGCGAAGAGAGAGAGTTTTACTTCTTCATTGCCAATTTGGATACCTTTTATTTATCTTTGTTGTCTGATTGCTGTTGCTAGGACTTCTACTACTATGTTGAAAAGAGTGGTGAGAGTGGGCATCCTTTTCGTGTTCCTGATCTCAAAGGGAAGGCTGTGAGCTTTTTCCCACTGAGGATGATATTTGCTGTGGGTTTTTCGTAGATAGATTTTATGAAGTTCAGGAATGTTCCCTCTATCCCTACACAAAGATAAACTTTAAATGGATAAAAGACCTCAATGTGAGACAGGAATCCATCAGAATCATAGAGGAGACCATAGGAAGAAACCTCTTCGATATCAGCCACAGCAACTTCTTTCAAGATAAGTCTCCAAAGGCAAAGGAAACAAAAGTGAAAATGAACTTTGGGACTTCATCAAGATCAAAAGCTTCTGCACAGCAAAGGAAACAGTCAACAAAACAAAGAGGCAACCCAAGGAATGGGAGAAGATATTTGCAAATGACAGTACAGACAAAAGGCTGATATCCAGGATCTATAAAGAACTTCTCAAACTCAACACACACACAAAACAGATAATCATGTCAAAAAATGGGCAGAAGACATGAACAGACACTTCTCCAATGAAGACATACAAATGACTATCAGACACATGAAAAAATGTTCATCATCACTAGCCATCAGGGAGATTCAAATTAAAACCACATTGAGATACCACCTTACACCAGTTAGAATGGCCAAAAGTAGCAAGACAGGAAACAATGTGTGTTGGAGAGGACATGGAGAAAGGGGAACCCCCTTATACTGTTGGTGGGAATGCAAGTTGGAGCAGCCAATTTGGAGAACAGTGTGGAGATTCCTTAAGAAATTAAAAATAGAGCTTCCCTATGACCCTGAAATTGCATTACTGGGTATTTACCCCAAAGATACAAATGTAGTGAAAAGAAGGGCCATCTGTACTCCAATGTTTATAGCAGCAATGGCCATAGTCGCCAAACTGTGGCAAGAACCAAGATGCCCTTGAACAGATGAAAGGATAAGGAAGATGTGGTCCATATACACTGTGGAGTATTATGCCTCCATCAGAAAGGATGAATACCCAACTTTTGTAGCAACATGGACGGGACTGGAGGAGATTATGCTGAGTGAAATAAGTCAAGCAGAGAGTCAATTATCATATGGTTTCACTTATTTGTGGAGCATAACAAATAACACGGAGGACATGGGGAGATGGAGAGGAGAAGGGAGTTGAGGGAAATTCGAGGGGGAGATGAACCATGAGAGACTATGGACTCTGAAAAACAATCTGAGGGTTTTGAAGGGGCGGGGGGGGGGGTGGGAAGTTGGGGGAGCCAGGTGGTGGGTATTAAGGAGGGCACGTATTGCATGGAGCACTGGGTGTGGTGCATAAACAATGAATTCTGTTACACTGAAAAGAAATTAAACTAAAAAATTTTTTAAAAAGAGAAAAAAAAAGGGAAAAAAAAAGAGAGAGAGAAAAAAAAAGAGAGATGTCTCCAAAGGCAAAGGAAACAAAAGGGAAAATGAACTTTTGGGACTTCATCAAGATAAAACTTTTCAAGATAAACATCAAGATAAAACAATTCTTTATTATGTAAATATTGGGTTGATAAGCCACCAAGCACAGAGATTTCTTTCTGGGTGGATTTGCCTATTTCTACCTTGTCAAGGATAAAAATCCCCAATTGTTATGTATTACCATCAGTGTAGGGTACAAAATAAAGGCACTGTGTAGCAAGGAGGAAGCAGTCAGTATCTCATTAGTCCTGCTGAACAAGATTTACACTACAACACATCCTCAAGCTTCAGTCTATAAATTATGTACAACTGTTTACCCCCAGTTCAGTGACATATTTGTGACTGCTATTTAAAAGGTAGGCAGAACAATCCTTTTATGTACAGAATTTAACTAGAGGTCTGGGTTCTAAAAAAAGCAAATTTTAACAGGAACATTTTACAGGTATATTAATGGATGAAGGTAATTTTTATAAAATCATATTCTATGATGGAGGATATATAACATGTTTGTAAGTCTTTTTAAGACACATAATAAAGAATGAGAATAATGAGATTAGCATTTATTTTATTCAGCAGAAAAAATGAATTGATAAATATTTTTGAATACCTCAGATTATACCCAGACTTTAGGTGTTTGTATGTTCTTCAGTAGCCTAGATTCCCACCCCTCCCCTCACCAGAGGACTTAAAAAGAGTAATATGGCATAAAGCCCATTTTATTGAAAAAAACAAAAATAGGCAAAATAATAGTTTCCTAGAGAAAGTACAAGAATTTATTACATATCTTTTATAGTCTAGATAGCAATGATTTCATAGACATCATTTGAACTAAAAATTTAGTGGGACCTGAATTCGACTGCTGGTACTGATATCTATCAAGGGAAGTGAAGTTGGGCACATTACTTAAGCATTCAGATGTTCAGTTCACTCATCTAAAAAAAAATGGGGTAACAGTAATTTTTATTTACCATAAATTTGTGAAAAACATAACATATGTGCATTAGGGTCCCTCAAAGAATATGCACCTCTAAATGTCTAGGCTATTGATGTTTGATTTTATTCTTGGTCTTAACGCATGCCTTAACCATTACTTATTTGTAATGATGTAATAATGGCATCATTAATTGAATATTTACAGCCTCATATCAGTCATACCCCCACCCTAGTCACAAACTTTCCCTTAATTTCTTTGATCAAGGATTTGAGGGTTTTTACTACTTTTCTATTTTTTTTTAAGATTTTATTTGTTTATTTGACAGACAGAGATCACAAGTAGGCAGAGAGGCAGGCAGAGAGACAGAGGGGGAAGCAGGCTTCCTGCTGAGCAGAGAGCCCGATGTGGGGCTCGATGCCAGGACCCTGGGATCATGACCTGAGCCAAAGGCAGAGGCTTTAACCCACTGAGCTACCCAGGTGCCCCTACTTTTCTATTTCTTAAATAAATCTATTTTTTCTTTCCCCTTACTACTTCCCTTCCCCCAAACATACATTCCTGTCAAACTATGTGACTTCATATCTCTTACATATTTCTTCATCTGTGCCTTTATGCATATAATTATTTCCTCATTCTGAATTACCTTTCATTCACTGCTGTTCTAGCCTATAAAAATTTCTCATCTAAGAATCAGTCAAATCCTGCATATAATTTTTACTGACCCTCATCTTTTCCTTTCCTTATGTGGTATTTTGTGTATAGTATTTACATAGCTTACATAACAAATTGGTTTATGTTGCAATTGTGTAAACTTTATATATACTTTATAAATTATAAATGATATTATGGCCCCCAAACCACAGTATATATCCTCGAAACCCTAGTGTGTGTACAGTGTGTGTACAGTGTGTGTGTGCTTTTCCTGAAGAGTATTGAACTTACCTGAAGTATGTTTTGCTAACAGAAATGAATCAGTACTCAAATGAAAATCAAACAATTTGATCTGCTTTTCCCCACATTAAATGTAATACTTAAGTATAGAATATATATTGCAATGTGTAATAGTACTGTAGCCAAAGTTTTCTGGAAGATCACTTCTGACAATTTAGAAAGCAATTTGTAAATGCAACAGCAATAATCTCAAAACAGGATTTTTAAATCATTTTTTTCATATTTATAAAAGGTTAAGATATAACTTCATTGAGATATGACTTATTTATTAATATATAACTTTATATATAGCTGGAATACTGAAACACACATTTATTGAAGGTATTCTATAAATGAAGGTACAGAACACCTTTACAAGGCTTTATTATGGAATGATTATAAACTAACTTTGAGGTTAAAAAATGTTTGCTTAAGAGTACTTAAAAAGAAACCAAAAACTTACTAATACACAGCCACTGTCACTAAAAAGTTTCAAGGAAAAGGAATCATTTTAAAATTAATATATTGTCTAACCTATAGTTTAGATAAAAAACAGAAAGAAACATGAAAACATATTCAGACCGATGCTTTTTGCAAAAAGAATCTGGCAGCAACATCCTATACCAGGTGGAGTTTATGCAGGTTCCTCCTGGGCCAGAAGCCAGTAGAGGATTGTAACAATCTATTCCTGAAATAACAAAATCCTGGATGACCATTTCAAGGTCTAATTCAAATAAACATGATTACCAACCTAATAGAAGCTCCTTTATGTGAAAGAAAGATAGAGTACCTTCCTTAGAAAACTAAATAGTTTAAAACAAGATAAATCCAGGAAATAGAGGAAGCAATAATAATATTTCAAAATTATTCATTTTTATCAGTAATTGAAGCATTTTGCTCAATAAAAGAAAAACTTAAAAAAAATTATAAAACATATTAAGACAAAAAAGGAGCATTTTGCAGCTTCAATCATTTCTGTAAATATTCTTCCACAGTCCATAATGAATATATGGAATATATTATAGGTACCCTGGCTGGCTAAATTATGGGAATTAGGCAAATAGAAACTACTACCAACCATAATTTTTATTATTTTTTTAAATTTTTAAAAGATTTTTATTTATTTATTTGAGAGAGTGGGAGAATGAGAGGGACCACGAGCAGAGCAGAGGAGACGAAGAGGGAGAAGCAGACTTCCCACTGAGCAGGGAATCCAAGGTGGATGTCGGGCTCCATCCCAGGAACTTGGGAGGCAGTCGCTTAATCAACTGAGCCACCTAGGCTCTCCATGACCATTTTTTTTACTATCTGATTGGAATCTAACTCTACTAGAAATACTTAAAAATGTATAAAATAAGAAATATATTAAAGTTATTGATAGTTAACAATGAAATAATACATGTAAAAAATGAAAAAAATCATATTTTAAAAAGCCAATCTCAGACTGAATAAAGAAGAGAATAAAAGACAGACCCGTATTGCCAATAGGAAGAGAAAAACAATGACTGCATATATGTATAAATGATACATGAACAAATGATATGAATGATTAATTAGGGGTTATAAATGTTATACTATGACTATCAGCAAAAGTCAAGCTAAGCTCAAGGAAAATAAAAGTCAACCTCAAAATAGTTGTTTTGTGTTGTTAGCCATATTGGTACTTAAACTGGATTTTTATATTTACAACATTTTTAAACCTTGAATTCTGTCCAGTTGAGGCTTTAAGTTATTTTCACTTCTCAGTTCATTCAAACCAGGTTGTTGGATCTCCCTATCACTCTCCAGACACAGACACACACAGGATATATAATTATATAATCAGTTTATCATAACTGAAAACTATTAACTTTGATATTTAACATGTTAAGTTTATCTATAGTTCCATGAGTTCACACTAAATAAGATTGAGCTGATAGATCTTTCAATGAGTGGCTAGCATTCTAAAACTTACGTTAGTCTGTAGGCTGATATGCCAAACTGGGGCCACATTGAAGGACTGGAAATGTTTATGTCCAGAACTTTAATGAATCCTGATAATACACATTTGTTGATACCCCACAGAGTCCTAAATGAAGTATTAATAAATAGCTGTTTGATAAACTTATGAAATTTGCTCTCTCCTTAAGATCAAGCAGTCAAATCATGAATTATGATTTTTAAAAACTAAGAAGTGAATTTGTCATAAAATTTGCTAAAATACCCATAATAAATGATGGTATAAAATATCCAAATATTTACATGACTAGATTAAAGAATATATATATTTACCTATTCTTTCTTTAAGAAAAAATTTTGGCCTGTTCTATTCAACTATGACTAATAAAAATTTCTATTCATGAAATAATCAATTTATAAACAGGGATTATGAGATTGTGAAAACAGATCAAAATCTTAATAGACACTTGACTCCTCTATTTAGTAAATGTATCAGTCATTTTAGTGATCCACAAAGGAATCATTCCAAACTTCTCTTTGAATTTTATATGAGAGAAACTGAGGGCCAAAATAGGGATTATTATTAAGGCTATTATATATAAGGCTATTATACATAACTCTATATAAGGCTATATAGAGTTAGCACTAAAATACAAATAAAAACTGAATGTAAAAATAGCTATTTTTACAGAAAGTGGATGCAGAGGACGATGAAGAGAAGCAAAAGACTAGCCAAATTCAGGCACATAAGCTCAGTAAGAACCAAAGAGAAGGTGTTTTTTTTTGTTTGTTTGTTTGTTTGTTTATTTTTTAATGATTTTACTTATTTTATTTGACAGAGAGAGACACAATGAGAGAGGGAACACAAGCAGTGGGGTTGGGAGAGGGAGAAGCAGGCTTTCCACTGAGCTGGGATTCAGCTCAATGCATAATCCCAGGACCCTGGAATGACCTGAGCCAAGGGCAGATGCTACTACTGAGTCACCCAGGCATCCCAGAACTGAAGAGAAGTTTAGAGTAAAGTGGTTAAAGTGTTTCCTCCTGGATTGTTGTAATAAAGTCATTAAAATAAATTGTTTCTAGAGGAAAAAGCGAGTCTTTGATCTAAACCTGAGTTCAAAGCCTAAAAGGTGTAGGTGAATTATATTTTGAAAGCAAGATTAGGAGACTGTCAAGAAATAACCAAAAACCATTTGACAAATATTTAGTGTTGGAAAAGGAGAGAATCTTGTCTTTTCTATTCATGTTATCAAAACAAAACAAGATTTCCTGACCCTAGAGACAGTCTCTGATACAGACATACCAGGGTCCTCTCCTCTAGCTTTTGTCATTAATTTTTGAACCTAGATAAAGACCTTCAGATCTATTACAAAAAAAAAATATTTTAAAAGAGCACAATCCTCCAGTTTAGGGAATCTTGTGTTTGAAACATTAAAACGTAACAGGACAATAAACTGTCATCACTGATTTACTAACTGCCTTTAGCAGCTATGTAGCAGAACTGTCCATTTGTAGGAGCTTTACTGGCAACTACCACAAACTTCAGGGCTGTCATGAGTCCACATACCTACCCTTTAGGCCAGAGAAAAATAATGCTTTATTTTTTCTTTTCCATCCTCCAAATATCATGTAAGTACATTGTTTTAACAAAATCCAAACTACAATTTTGCTAACAACACTGTCTGGAAACATGACTGTAGTTTGCCAGTGCGTATAATAATAGGAAAAAAAATCTGGAAGACAGATGATCACTGAGTCAAAATACAGTATATAGAATTACTTGGTCATTAGTGATCAGAAAAAACATAGATTTAAAAATTATAACAAAATGTAGATACTGGATGTGAGGAACAGAGAAAGATCCAGAACTTCTTTGTCTAGCAGGGCATATTGGCCAGTATCTGGAGAGGAAGAGCCTGAGAAGGTGAAGAGGACCAAAAGTAGATTTATAAGTGTTACTAAAAAGACTTTCAACTACTTAAATATTTTCCTAGGACTGACCTTTACTCTTTTCTCAGTGAATCAACCATGAAAGAGAGTAAACACATTCACATTATAACAAGACTGTGTACATATCTGGAGAATCGTGGCCAGATATATTTACTGAGGTTGAAAAGTAATTAATAATGATTGAGTCATATTACCATATTATCATCATATGATTTATTAAAAATTTAATTTTTATTTTATTAAAAATGAAAAGAAGCATTGAAATTTATATCTTTAAAGATCAACTATTCTATCAAGCAGAGAGAGTCAATTATCATATGGTTTCACTTATTTGTGGAGCATAACAAATAACACGGAGGACATGGGGAGATGGAGAGGAGAAGGGAGTGGAGGGAAATTGGAAGGGGAGGTGAACCATGAGAGACTATGGACTCTGAAAAACAATCTGAGGGTTTGAAGGGGTGGGGGGTGGGAGGTTGGGGGAGCCAGGTGGTGGGTATTACGGAGGGCACGTATTGCATGGAGCACTGGGTGTGGTGCAAAAACAATGAATACTGTTACGCTGAAAAGAAATTTTAAAAAAATAATTAATTAATTTAAAAAAAGATCAACTATTCTAACCATCTCACTTTAAAAAATAAAAATAAAAAACACTGAGGCTCAGAGAAGTGTCTTGATACCACATATCTAGTAATTAGAACAATGCATAACAACTTTGTTCCCTTATTCCTAATATTCTGCTCCCTTTATGATCCATCTTTAGATTATATAGTAGACAACCTTTGTTTTTATCCATTCAGCATCTATTTTCTCCTCCTATCCCTGCATTGGTTTGAGAATATCCATATTCTCGTTGTATATATTCCTTGTTGAACCATTAATCAAGCTGCCAAAAAACTCTCCTCTCCACCAAATTATATACACCTCACAAAACCAAGCTAACTAGATGCTCTATCCCTCACATTTAATCAGTATTAAGGTATACAGGCCTGGAAAAAGAAAATAGGAATCCATTTCTACAATGGTATCCTAAAGAGACTATGCATTAAATTCTGCTACCTAATTCATTTCCTATTTTAAAATGGCTATTTTTTCCTTTAAATTCTGGGACATAAATCACAATAATTAAAAAAAATCCTTTTGGCTTAAAGTAGGCAGCATAATTGTTATTTGCAATCAATTCTAATCATATAGAAATTGTTACCAGAGAATGGATGCTAAGAACAGATGGTCAGAGATATGTAAATGATTTAGCAATGTGGAGTAAAAGAGATTCCAGTTCATGTTCTAGAATGTGCTTAAGAATGTACAAAATGCAACTGGAATAAAGGTACTTTGGAGACTTCTGAATTCCCGCTTCCTTCTATATGCTACACAGTTCATAAACCTGTTCCTTCCTTTCTAGATAAAACTAAGAAGGACATTTAGGGTCCGACCCTGTTTATTACTATGCAATTACCACATGCTCCTGATATCAGTATGTGTGTAGCATAGTAATGAGATAGAATTATGTAATCACCAAAAGTAAACAGCAATTTTAATAAGCAGCTAGAACTACATGGTAATCATAGCTACAAAAATGGTCCAAAGAGTAGACATCTCCAGATATGTATAAATAATTTGTGTAAAGCCTCAATCCCCATTGAAAGTCAAAAGGAAAACAAATAATTTTGTGAACATAGCTCTGATTTGAGACACTGTATGAGATCATTCCAATTACAATTTTCAGGCTTACTTCATAGACCAATAGGCACCTATGACAAAGGTCCTTTCTATAAAATCACAAGTGTGTATTTTGAAATATTTTCTTAAATTTGTCAAAAGTGTCCTCTGGTCATTAACCCAGGTAACTGCACTTTTTTTTTTTTACATTAGTTTCAGGCATACAAGGTAATTAATATAATGACTCAAAAGTCTATACATTACTCAGTGTTCATCAAAATAATTGTACTCTTAATCCTCTTTATCTTACCCATTCCCCCCACACACACCCCCTATGGCAACCACCAATTTTTGTATCCAAGTGTATTTAAGTCTTTCTTTTGTCTGTCTCTTTTTTTCCCCCTTGTTTGTTTTGGTTCTTAAATTCCACATGAGTGAAATTACATGATATCAGTCTTTCTATGACTTATTTCACTTAGCATATACCCTCTAGGTCCATTCATGTTGTAAATGGCAAGATCTCATTCTTTTTTTTTAATGGCTGAGTAATATTCCATTGTGTGTGTGTGTGTGTGTGTGTGTGTGTGTGTACACATCCAGTGCTCCATGCAATACGTGCCCTCCATAATACCCACCACCAGGCTCACCCAACCCTCCACCCTTCTCCCCTCAAAAACCCTCAATTTTTTTCTGAGTCCATAGTCTCTCATGGTTTGTCTCCCCATCTGATTTCCCCCAGCTCACTTCTCCTCACCATCTCCCAATGTCCTCTGTGTTATTCCAATGTCCTGTGTTATTCCACATGGAAGTGAAACCATATGACAAACCATGACGCTCTCTGCTTCACTTATTTCACTCAGCATAATCTCCTCCAGTCCCCTCTATGCTGATACAAAAGTTGGGTATTCATCCTTTTTGATGGAGGCATAATACTCCATTGTATAGATTTAGTCTTTACAGTTTAACTTTGCTTTAGTTTCCTTGCCTGAGGAGATAAATCTGAGGAAACAGTTTCCACGGCTGCTGTTAAAGAACTTACTGCCTATGTTTCTTCTAGGAGTTTTATGGTCTACATTTAGGTCTTTAATTCATTTTGACTTTATTTGTTTACAATGTAGAAAAATGGTCTAAAGTTATTCTCTGGATGTAGCTGTTCAGTTTTCCAAATACTTTTTGTTAAAGACAATGTTTTCCCCACTGTATATTCTTGTCTCCTTTGATTAATTGACCATATAAGCACGGATTTATTTCTGGGCTTTACATTCTGTTCCATTGACCTATGTGTTTCCTTTTATGCCAGTAGCATACTGTTTTAATTATTACAGTTTTGTAGTTTGTTTTGAAAACTGGAATTGTGATACCTCCAGCTTTGTTCTTTCTCAAAATTGTTTTGGCGATCCTGAGGTCTTTTGTGGTTAAGTAACTGCAACTTTGAGCAAAGTAGAATACCTAAATCTTTATAAGGAATATTGGATATTACTTCTGACCTTACTTGATTCTTTAAGAAATATGGATGCCACTGTTATCCTTAAAGCAGAATGATATTATAAGGATCAGATGACAGATATAGCTTGATAGCTTGATATCACAATGAAATCCTTCATCTATACATTGTTATTTCCTCCATTATTGGGTACATAGTAGAACAAGATATATTCAGCCCTTAGAATAATTCTAGCTTTAAATTAATGTATTGGTTGTGGGGGTTAAATAGAAGACATTGGTTCTCTTACTCTCTACCATGTATATCCCTCCATAGCTACTTGAAACATTCAGAAAGTGAAGAGTTTTAAAACTGAGTGAGTGACTCCAACTATAGCTGCTGTTTCTGATAGGGACTTCTTATAAATTAATACGGCCTCTATATCCTGTTATATGGTTATTAGTTTGGCAGATACTTTTACCTGCATGGGAGAAACATATTCACTATATTAGTAAGGAATGATCAAATAAGCTGAGCCAGTTATATAGAAAGAAATGATTTATTATAGATACTAAACCTTATGCACTTCTAGGAGCCAGTGGAGAAGTCTCTAGAAGACTGTTGCCTCTGCATATCAAATTGGAGTTTAAGTCACCACAGTTAAGCCAGGCTGGTAGTCATGATGTGAAAGACAGGGAGCATGGAAAACTGGAATCCACAAAGAAAAATGGGAACCTGAACAATATGGAAACTTCAAGGACAAAACAGGATGTCAAATGAAAAACTGGAACTCGTCTATGTCTGGTGGAATTATGGAATTGGCTCATAGTATTTCATGAGAGGCAAATGTTAAATTTTAAGAATTCGTTGACACAGTTAATATCACACTGATAGGCTGAAATAGGCCATGTTGAGAAAATTTTCACCACGAAAATCAGCAAATTCTTCCAAGTAGTGATTCTGTTTTCTGGAAAACAAACTTCAAAGTATTTACCAGTACAACATTCCATTTATCTCTGACCACCTCCAATGTCAATAATGCTATTTTTTTTTAAAGATTTTATTTATTCATTTGACAGAGATCACAAAGTACCCGGAGAGTCAGGCAGAGAGAGAGAGGAAAGCAGGCTCCCTGCCGAGCAGAGAGCCCGACGCGGGGCTCGATCCCAGGACCCTGAGATCATGACCTGAGCCGAAAGCAGAGGCTTAACCCACTGAGCCACCCAGGCGCCCCAATAATGCTATTAACCCATATTGCACTCTGCACCACAGAGCAGCACAACTGCCTAGCCCAGAACTCAGAAAGGCTAAAAGAGAAAATCCATGGGAGCTAAAGCTACAACTTGGGTGATGCCACTGTCAAGGAAATAAGCCAGCAAAAACATGTGATCTGAGAAAAGGTGAATACCTTGCCCTGACCCTCAGCATTAAAAATAGCTGCTGTTTCACTTCTTCCTCCAAATATAGCTCAATTTTTCCATATTGTAAACAATATTTCAGAAGTATTCAGGGAAATGAATTCTAGAAAATACAGCTCCAAATTAGCTAAGTTGACAAAGCACAAAGCTCCCACAAAGCCAGACACAATATATTGTCACTTGTCTGGAAGAGCTACAGCTTTTTTCCATTGTCAACTCTGAATCTGCACAATTTTGCAAAATGTGCTAATTATCTACCATCCTGATGATATTGTGCTGATGGAATCTGAAAAATGCGTGGTATTTAGATTCATAACTAAGGGTCTCAAAATAAGACCTCTCGGTGGCCTGGTCCCCACTGAGAAATAATACTGTGGTTGTATTCCTAATTCATTTCCCTTTAATAAGCCACACATTTGCAGTTTCATTGTGAGGGGAGGACACCTCTACACTCCAAAACAGTAATTTCAGCTAGGCCATGGAACTTGCTTTCGCCAATGAAGTGAAAGCATCAGCATAAAATAAGTGTGTGTGTTTGGATTTAGTACTTCTGTGCTTCTGCTACTGAAATATGAAAGAAATACCCTAGACATCCAGTATCCAATCCCTAAAGCCTGGAGCCAAGGCCAGGTGAGCCCAGTGGAAGCCAGCTGAGTTCATAAAAATTTCAGCTAACCTGTAGATATATTACTTGAAGAAGAACCCCACTAAAGGACTTGGAAAGCTATAGAAAAGAGGATAAAAGAGGATAAAGGCTTTTTATTGGCTATCAGGGAATTTTCAACAGTTTGTTAATAAGCAATATTATAAAAGAAGTTAACTAACACAGTTAATTCATAAGGCGGGTTTGTTTTTTGTTTTTGTTTTTGGTGTAGAAAACATTTCTTAAATTAGCTGAAAAAATGTATGGCTTAATATATATATATATTTGATAAAATTTGATTATGTCAATTTGAATGTACACACAAAAAAATCCATTCAAAATTTTAAGAGTGAACTTGCTTTTAGCTATGTATTATTTAAAAAGTGATGGTTTACTTACTGAGTCATTCCCCAAATTCACATTCAGGACTACTACCAGTGGATCCCATAAGTATAAAAAACTGAACAGTCACTTTTCCAGGACAGTGTGAAACAGAACATGCATGCAACTGATGTCAAAGATCTATAACTGCAAAAGCTTCTGCGGTACATGTTCTTCCTGTACAAGGAACAATATAACTTCTGGAATCTGAGAACATGTAACTATCACATTTCTCAACATTCAGCAGGCACCCTTTGCCTTGAAGGCAAGAATCTATTCTTTCATTACCTTTTTAAAAGATTTTATTTATTTATTTATTTGAGAGAGAACATGAGCAGGGGGAGGGGAGAAGGGAGAAGCAGGCTCCCTGCTGAGCAGGGAGCCACACATGGGGCTAGATCCGAGGACCCTAGGATCATGACCTGAGTCAAAGGCGGATGCTTAACTAACTGAGCCACCCAGGTGTCCCACTTTGATTACTTTTTATATCACTCTTATTTCCTGACTCTGAAATTAGTGGAAATAGCATGGTAAATAATTTTTTCTCAAATCTTATGAGGTTCCATATACTCCCTTAGGGCTGCTAATAACATACTAACCAAAAATTAGATGACTTAAAATAACAGACATTTATTTTTGCATAATTCTGGATGCTAGAGTCTGAAATCAAGGTGTTGACAGAAAAATGAGCCCTCTGAAGGTTCTATGGAAGAATCATTCTGTTCCTCTCCCTAGCTTCTGGTGACTCCCAGAAATCCTTGGCATTCTTTAGCTTGTGACTGCCTTCCAAGCTCTTCTTCTATATTTACATGGTTCTCTCCTCTTGTTATAAGGACACCAGTTATAGGATTTAAGGACCCTAATCCAGTATGAAATCATCTTAACTAGTTACATCTGAAAATACACTATTTCCAAATAAGATTAAATCTGAGGTTACAAGTAGATATGAATTTTTAGAGAACACTATTGAACCTACTATAGTCTGCCTTCTGATCCCCTGGAATTCACATCCAACTCACATGCAAAATAAATTCACTTTATCTCAACGTGTCTCAAAGTCTTAACCCATTCCAGCATTAACTTTAAATCCAAAATTGTATCTAAATATTATCAACTGAAAATATTCCAGATATCATCATCTAAATCATACATGGGTGAGCCTCTGGGTAATCCATCCTAAAGCAAAATTTCTCTCTCTCTGTGGGTTTTCAAACTAGAAAGCAAGTTCCTAGCATTCAAAATATAATAGTAAGACATACTCAGAATAGGTATTCCCATTCAAAATCGGAATAATTGGAAGTGGAAAAGAGAAGGAATAAATGAAACATTGCTCTAAAATAAGTTCATAACCAAACGAAGTGGTCCCTGGAATATAATCTTCTGTGGCTGTAAGCTCTATCCTCTGGGCCCTTGGAAGCAGTGGTGACCCACTCTTTGCCAGAAAACCACATTAAATTTAATGTCTTAAATGACAATTTATTATTATCACTAAAGATGCTGGAAGGTTGACATGGCACAGCTGGTGGTACTTGCTTGTATTTCTCATGCTTTTACAAAAACATGTATCTGGGGCTGGAGTCCCCTAAATGCTTGACTGGTCAGGACAAGTCAAATGGTTTGGTGGAGAAGCTGGTAACTGATATTCACCATTGGATGGGACTGTTTAATGGAACTCATGACATGGCATCTCCATGTGGTGGGGCTCTTGACATGGCGTAAGGGACTATTTAGCCAGAGAGCTCCATCCTGGCCTTGCCCCTTCCCCTTCAGGGAACTTACTTAAAAACAAGTCCCAGAGACCAGTCCAAGGTAACAAAGCCCAAATACAAGCAAGGGTGGGTCAGGTCAGGTGGAGGCATTCAATCAGTGGGGGCACATACTGTCTCCTAGCTACCAAGGAGTATGGGCCCGGCCCTTTGGGTGCCTTTTGGGCGCCCATTCTGACCAAGGTGATAGGCTAGTTCAAATAGCTACTATAGGGTAAATTGTAATTCAATTGGTCACTTATGTGTGACCTAGCAGGACTGTGCAGCTTTCTCTGTGTTACAATCTCACTGGTCACCTGTGTGTGACCAGGCCCAACCACATGGCCTTTGCTCTTAAAAGCTAGTCTGTAGGGGCGCCTGAGTGGCTCAGTGGGTTAAAGCCTCTGCCTTCGGCTCAGGTCATGATCCCAGGGTCCTGGGATCGAGCCCCGCATTGGGTTCTCTGCTCGGCGGGGAGCCTACTTCCTCCTCTCTCTCTGCCTGCCTCTCTGCCTACTTGTGATCTCTGTCTGTCAAATAAATAAATAAAATCTTAAAAAAAAAAAAAAAAAAGCTAGTCTGTAAGACAGAGGGTCGTCGCCTCTTTGCAAGAGACTTCCCTGGCTGGTCAGTTTGATTCTTTTTTTTTTTTTTAATTTTTTTTTTAAATTTATTTATTTGTTAGAGAGAGAGCGAGCAAGCACAGGCAGACAGAGTGGTAGGCAGAGGCAGAGGGAGAAGCAGGCTCCCCGTCGAGCAAGGAGCCCGATGTGGGACTCGATCCCAGGACGCTGGGATCATGACCTGAGCCGAAGGCAGCTGCTTAACCAACTGAGCCACCCACGCATCCCAGGTCAGTTTGATTCTTGATGCTTGGCGCGAAATAAAGCTTTGCTTGACCTTCGCTTTTTATCAGTTTTGCTCCTTTGACCATGGACCCAACAATGGCATCTGTGTTCTGAAATGGAAGGTTCCAAGAACAACGATTTCAAAAAGTAGAAAGCTAAAGTTATTGGGAAAAACAGGCACTAGTTCCAGAACTACTGCATGTCACTCTACCATGTCTGATTGGTCACAGCCTGTTTAGATTCAAGATGGTTGAAAAATAAAATCTGTATCTTGATAGAAAAGTGGTAAAGTTACATTGGAGAGGAGCACATGAGAGAGAAATGACTGTTTTGACATCTTTTTAGAGACAACAATTTATTAAATATATTTTCTATTTTCCATGTTATTACGAGCAACCATTTTGTTAAGCTTCCAATGCTACACAATACAGGTGTATTAGTAAAGGTTTTTCAGAGAAGCAGAACCAATAGGATCTCCATATATATCTAATCTGTATCTATATATTTCTATTTATCTATCTATCCATCCATCCACCACAGAGGCAGGGATCTCCATATGGATAGGTTGATCTCCATATAAATATATACCCATATGTAGAGATTTATTATGAGGAATTGGATCATGTGAAGATGAAGCTTGAAAAGGCCCATGATCTGTCATCTGCAAGCTAGAGATTTAGGAAAGCTAGTGGTGTATGTCCCAGTCTAAGGGCCTGAGAACCATGGGAGTTTATATTATAAATCCCGGTCCAAGGGCAAGAGAAGATGGATGTCAGCTTAAGTAGGCACTCACAAGAACAGGCTTAGTGCCTTAAAAATTGAACATAAAAATGTGTGTACCACTTCCATGCCTGAGCCATAATTCTACCCATTGTGTTATCCTTCTTACTCTTTTTAGTTAGTTAGGATAATGATGCTTAAGGAAACCTAGGAAACCATACCTTGAAAATGGTAGAACCTCTGTGATCTTAAGTCCCTAATGTCTGTGTAGATTAGACAGAGCCATTACTGACATAGACCTCTCACCCTTATGCTTATGTGTGTGATGTGTAATATGTGTAGAATTCTAATATGATCACCCAATGACCATTATTCATGTATAATTCCCTCTTGTTGAGTGTGGGAAGAACCTATAAATATGATGATATATAACTTTCATGCTTTTGTTATATTTTATGGCAAATAAGAATTTGAAGGTGTAATTAGTTTTCAAAAGCAGCTGACTTTCAGTTAGGGAGGTTATTTTAGGAGGGCTGAAACTACGGGGATCTTTCTGATGAAAAATATTCAAAGACAAAGGTTTGAAGCATATCAGGATTTGATGTGAGCATTATTCTCTATGGCTGGCTATTGTAAAAAATATGGGTGGCATTCAGAACCTTAGAGTGACCTCTGGATGACAACCAACCAGAAAACAAGAATTCTAGTTCTTTAGCTATAAGGGATTGAGTTTGGCCAACAACATAAATGACTTGGAATAGTACCATACGCTTCAGATAATAACACAAATGGCCCAAACTTTGATGTCAGCATGGCTAAACCCTAAGCAAAGTACCAAGACATGCAGAACCTGGACTTTTGACTTACAGAATGATAAGCATGTCTTGTTTTTTAATTCCCTCTTATTTTCCTTTATTGCACAGATAAACCAAATGTAATTTTTTATAAATCTTGTGTTATACTTACCTATTCCTCCCTCTCTCCCCCGAACCCTAGCAATAAATGATTTTTCTTTTTACTGTCTCTATAGTTTGTCTTTTCCAGAATGTCATTTAGTTGGAATTGTACACCATGTAAACTTTTCAAAGTGGCTGCTTTCAATTAACAATATGAATTTAAATTTTCTAATATCTTTTTGTGGCTTGAAGGCTAATTTATTTTTATCACTGAATAAATCCATTGTATGGATTTACTGAAGTTTTATCTATTCACTTATTGAAGGACATCTTGGTAGCTTCCAATTTTGGGTAATTATGAGCAAAGCTTCTATAAACATTTATGTACATGAATATAAGCTTTCAACTGATTTGGGCATATATGTAGGAATATGATTGCTGGCTCAAACTGTAAGATTGTGTTTGGCTTTGTAGAAACTATCAAACTGCCTTCTGAAGTTGGATATATCATTTAGCATTCCTACCAGCAATGAACGAGTGTCCCTGTTGAGCATTGGGTGCTTTCTTGCATGTTAGATTTTAGCCAATCTAATAGATGTGTAATGGTATCTTGTTTTCATTTGCATTTTCCTAATGACATATGATGTTGAGCATCTTTTTTACATGGCTGAAGTTTAAGCTGTAAGAGTTATTTGTGGAAAGACTGATTACTGATTTGACTGGTGCAAGGATTATAGAAGTATTAATTTTCATTTATTCATGAGTCAGCTATATAAATTGTTTTTCTAGGTAATTTTCTATTTAATTTTAATATTCAAATACTTTGGGATAAAAATTTTCATATTCCACAATTGATTTTTCATGTCTTCACCATCTACTGTGATATCCCTTTCTCACAGTTAATATTGTTAATTTGTACCTTCAGTCTTATTTTTATGCTCATGAAAACTTATTTTGGAATTAGTTTTTACAAAGACTTTATTGAGCAAGGTGTTGAGTTAGTTGAAATTTGGTCTTCCTATATTGTCAAATTTGATCAATTTTTGTAAATGTTTATGTATGCATAAAAAGAATGGTCGTTCTATCATTACTGGTTACCTTTTTTATATATGTATATTAAGGCAA